>NC_073625.1:192450254-192753284 GCF_029407905.1 Bubalus kerabau | reverse complement strand
AGTCATGTCCGACTCTTTGTAACCCCATGGACTGCAGCATGCCAGGCTTCCCTGTCCAGCATTCTACCCATGTCTATAAATATATGCATGGCAATATTCTTCAAAATAAAGATAAAGGACTTCGCTGGTGGTCCAGTGATTAAGAATCTGGCTGGCAGTGCGGGGGACACAAATTCGATCCCTGGTCTGAAAGATGCCCAGAGGCAACTAAGCCCATGCACCCTAGAGCCTGTGCCCCCCAACAAGGGAGTAGCCCCTGCTCACCACAACTAGAGAAAGCCCATGTGCAGCAAGAGAGCCAAGTCATCCAAAATTAAATTTAAAAACAAAATATGGTAGTACTTTAATAAACTGAAACTGAAAGTCGCTCAATTGTGTCTGACTCTGTGACCCCATGGACTATACAGTCCATGGAATTCTCCAGGCCAGAATACTGGAGTGGGTAGCTGTTCCCTTCTCCAGGGGATCTTCCTAACCCAGGGATCGAACCTAGGTCTCCTGCAGTGCAGGCAGATTTTTTGTCAGCTGAGCCACCAGGGAAGCCCTTAGTTTAATAACAGTGCTATATATATGCCAGATAAATGCCTAAAGACCGCCCACCTAAGCCAAATTCAAGTGGATGTATGCTTTATACATGTGTGTATATTAGGGGCATACCATGTACTAGGGCTTCCCAGGTGGCTCAGTGGTAAACAATCCATCTGCCAATGCAGGAGACATGGGTTCGATCCCTGGGTCAGGAAGATCTTCTGGAGATAGAAGTAGCAACCCACTCCAGTATTCTTGCCTGGGAAATCCCATGGACAGAGGAGCCTGGCGGGCTACAGTCACAAAAAGAGTTGGACATGCCTTAGCGACTAAAACACCACCATGTGCTAGGCACTGGACTAGGGGCTTTATCAAATGAGATTAAGAAAGAACAGTAGTAAAATTTATCAGATCACACTCTGATTAAGCCTTTCCCTTCATTCTTCCCATTGAACATTTAAGTTGCTAGAATATTGCTAAACTATTCTTACTCTTCTGCAGAATTTAAATCTAGATAAATCAATTTTCATGTGACATAGGGAAAACTAGTATTACCAGTGTAAATATAATCTGATTTGTCAGGTTAAGAATTACAGAAAAATAGAACAGACTTGGGGTTTTCATCCTTGACTTCCTAATGAAGCATAGATGGTTCTTAGATGGATTTTTAACCCCAAGAGTATCCTCTTATTACTCTTTGAGAAGACTTGCCTGAAAACTCCTGGGACAGGAAAGAGATGAGGCTGAACTAGCCCCCACCAAAAAAGGTGAAAAGCAGAAAGTGCTTTTTCCTAGTAGGTTACACAATCATGTCACTTTTCTGTGCACAGCATTTTCTTTTCCTTACAAGTGGCAGTAACTGACATTCACTGCAGAAAATAAGAATGAGAAAAATGATCATTTCTACTCCATTTGGTTCATCCTTTCATTCAACTAATGTGTTCTGAGTGCCCATTACGTGCCAGGCTATGTTCCAGGCATTAAGCATAAAGCAGTGAGCAAAAGAGACAAAATTCCTCTTCCAGTGGAGCCTAAATTTAATGAATAGCTATGTACCATTTCTGGTGGGATATAGTGCCAAGAAGAAACTAAAATTAAGCAAGGAGAGACCAAAGTTATCAGGTGGGCATCTGCCATTTAAAGAGGCATGGATAAATGGGAGTGAGCAGTGCAGGTGAAAGAGCAGCAGAGGTGCAACGGCCCTGAGGTAGAAGTGCGCTCAGCAAAGCTGAGCAATGGCAAGGAAGCCACAGAGAGAGCGAAGCGGTGAACAGGAGGTGGAGGGGCAGACAGACCATGCAGGCCACTCTAGACCTTGAGGTAAGAAGTCAGCGCAGAGTTCTGCGCAGAGAAGTGACGTGATCTGACCTATTGTGCTGAGTGGAGGACAGACCATAGTGGGCAAGAGTGGAAGCAGGGACACCAATTAGAAGGCTGAGGCAAAGTTAAAACAGGGAAAAAATGATGAGCGTAGCAGCCAGCTTATGTAGAGGTTACAACATGCCAGGCATTATTCCAAGTGCTTTATATACATAAATGTGTTTAATTCTCATTACAACCTTGTTAAGTCAGATAAGAAAACTAAGGCCCACAGAGAGGTTAAATAACTCTCCCAGGGTCACACAACAGGTGAAGCTTCAGTCTTCATGCTCTTGACCACCAAGGTTTTTCCCCAGCTGATAAGGGGGAGATGTATCCCCAGACGATGACTGCCCAGCACAGTAAAAGTGGAAGTGGTGAGAAAGAGTTGTTTCCAAGGTATATTTCAACAGTAGAGCCAATAAGGTTGCTGGATATATATGTTATGTGCTTCCCTGGAGGTTCAGACGGTAAAGAATCTGCCTGCAATGCAGGAGCCCCCGGTTTGATCCCTAGGTCAGGAAGATCCCGTGGAGAAGGAAATGACAACCCACTCCAGTATTCTTGCCTGGAGAATTCTATGAACAGAGGAGCCTGGCGGGCTGCAGTCCATGGGATTACAAAGAGTCGGGCACAACTGAGTGACTAATACTTAGGTGCATCATCCCATTTTTATCTTGATTCTCGTGACAATGTAAGGCAGGTAAGCTTGCAGGAGTGCTAGGATCATCTGATGAGAGAAAGCCAGCCTGAGTGGCTGATCAAGGTCAGTCTACTGGGGAAGGGGAAGCTTCACTTGGCCACAGGGCTTGTGACTCCCCATTGTCTCCACCCACCAGCCTCTTCCAAGACTACAGATGTCTCAGCTCTGTGATAGTGACTTTTCTGACGAAGACTCTTCATTTGTCTCTGTCTTCTCAGCTCTACCTGGGAAGAAGTTTTGTCCACTTGGTGGCACCTCAAGTGACAGCCTGCAGCATCTGTCCTTGGAGGAACCCTCTTACCTTGAGAGAAGCTTTGTCTGTCGGTTCCGCTGCCTGCTGGACAATTCTTCTGGGTTTCTGGTAATCACACTGTACTTAAAGTGTCAGGAACTTCTTAAACGGATGCATGGCTCTGTTTGGATGGAAGGGTTGGGCCAGGCTTCCTCACCATCCCAGGAAGGCCTTCTGGCCTTCAGCTCACTACGATTTCAGAGTGTCAGACTGTTTAAGATACAGTTGTCTTTTGAAACTTCCTCTGCCTAGTTAAGACTTGGGATATATTTGCTTGAGATTTACACTTGTTACCTCTGGTAGGGCTTCCCAGGTGGCGCTAGTGGTAAAGAACCCACCTGCCAATGCAAGAGACGGAGGTTCGATCCCTGGGTCAGGAAGATCCCCTGGAGGAGAGAACAGCAATCCACTCCAGCATTCTTGCCTGGAGAATCCCACACACAGAGGAGTCTAGCAGGCTACAGTCCATAGGGTCACAGAGTTGGGCACGACTGAAGTGACTTAGCACACACACATGTTACCTCTAATACAGCCCAAAGTGGGGACTCCCAGGTGAACTCAGGATATTAACATCCACCTTCTTCACCATCACCAAAATATGCTATAAGCTAACAATGCCTACCAACTCCTGGAGCTAAATACCCTCTCACAGCTCAATTAACTATATACTCTGCAGCTCTGTTCTTTTTTTTTTTTTAAGAGACTGCATGAATCAGGGCACTGAGGGAGGACAGAGAAGCCACGAAAAATGATCAGGGCCTGATGAGCAGAACAGAAGAATGAGGAGGCTCCAAAACTGAGCATGCCTGTGCTCTGTGGAAAGGGGAGGAAGGAGGAAGCGATCCTGCCTGTTCAACCCCAAGGATACTGGACACTCTGAGTTCCAGAGGGGGAATTTATGTCCACTGTTTTAGCTACTTAACATTTTCTTCTCCCTGCTCATTCATTATGTTTGGGGGGGTGGGGGTCTTCTTTTTCTAGGAGTTGAATTTCCATGGCCATCTTAAATTCCTCCCTGGGAAGAATAATAGCTCAGAAGATGGCATCCCCACATCTTCTCAACTCACCCTGTTTGCTGTGGCAACACCTCGCCAGCCATTCACCATCCTGGAGCTCCAAAACAAAGATGTATTTTTCCAAACAAAACACAAGTTGGACTTCACACCTATAGCCTGTGATTCTAGGTACATCCCTGTGACCAGAAATCGTGACTCACAGAGACCTAAGAGTGCTTCGACTAGCTATGGCCAAAATCCTAGGTCTAGAACCAAAGGAAAGGCAAGAACAATTGTCCAGTCCTGTCCAAATGGGTTCTGCAAAGTGAGTCGGTAGGAAATATGGTGTTTGTAGGGGCAATGCAGCAAATTTTCCACACAGGAATATGGGGTTTGGGTCAGAGTGATGTACACAGCAAATCCTGGACAATCCCTCAGAGACTTCCAGAAACAGATCATAGTGAAACTCCTAGAGGTCCCACTATGAAATCTAATTAACTAGGTTTGACGCAAATGTTCCCAGATTTATTTGACCGTTGATCTTTCTTGGGTAAACATCAATCAACAGGCTTCAGTACCAATGCCTCTTAGAACAAGTTCTAGAAAGCACTGGTTTAAGAACAGGTGACCCAATATATCCTTGGTACTATGACTTGCAAATTTTAGGGGAGTCACAGAGCCCTCAGATGAAAGCTGTGGAACTTGAAAAAAGTCCGCTGATTCTCCTATATGAATATTTTAGATCCAGCGAGGTAAACAAACATAGGCTTAAAACAGTTTTGGAATACCTGTATGGCACAAGGCTCTAAGAGGGCACCACAACCTTTTCAGTGTGGAAGCTGCTTACAGGTCCTGCCCCAGCCCTGCTGTGGGAGAGCTGCCCCCTCTGAACCCAGAGTGTCCTTGGCACTTGAGTCCAGGGTGAGATCCTCTGGGCGAACACAGGTCTTGCTTCAGAGGACCAGGTAGGACAGTGAATGTTCCTTTCCACTTCGAGACCGGGAGGTCAGGCTGTGGCGTCTCTTCTGCAGAGGCAAGGTGGTCCTGGGCTACACCGACAGCGAACTCTGCAGACAGGGATCCGGCTACCAGTTCATCCACGCGGCCGATGCCATGTACTGCGCCGAGAATCACGCGCGCAGTGAGTTTTGGAGGCACCCCCAGTCCACCCCGGGCCGGGCAAGCTGGAGGTTCCACACATCTCCGGGGCTCCCGGCCTCCCACTGTCCCTCGCGCGGGGTGGGTTCCCAGGGTCCCGGGGTGGGCAGGGTGTGGCCCGGCTCCACAGCGAGCGTGCCTCTCTCTCTGCAGTGATGCGAACAGGTGAGAGTGGGCTCACGGTGTTCCGGCTGCTCACCAAGCGGGCCGGCTGGCTGTGGGTGCAGTCCAATGCCCACTTGGTCTTCCGTGGCGGCCGACCCGAATGCATCGTCGCGCGACAGCGGGCCCTGACGTAAGTGAGAGGCCCGTAGTAAACGAGGCCCAGATATTAGAGAAAGCAGGACACGAGAGTGAGTTAAGACCTAGATGTAGCGGAGGACTCTGTAGTAAGGAGAGCCGGAAGTGAGGACCCTGCTGGAATTGAGGGCCGTGTACCCTGTGAGCTGGGCTCTTTCTCCGGCAGTGAGTCCAGCCACCTCTGAGGTGCTCCACATCCTGCAGCTTTTCTCCAGCTGTTTGACTTTGGACAAGAGGCTAGCATGGCCCTCAGTTTCTCCAAGTCTAGAGTAGATAGAGTACTCCACTGGGGGTGGTCGTGGGGGTGAATGCATAGGAACCAGCGGGGGTTGGGATGCCGGCTGGTGGAGTCTGGGAAGCAGAGTCTGGCACGGACAACTCGTGCATGGCTTTGGGCGCCTCTCCATTGAGCAGTAAATCCAAGCATGTACACGGACACTTTTCCCCTGAAGGAGCCCCACAGAGGGCCTTCTCTGCGTCTGCTCCCCCAGTTGGGCTTTCTCCACGTCTTCCTTGATCACCAGTTCTCACCCTCATGTCTCTTCAGGCCGGTACCAAAATGGCTGCTCACACTGAGACCCTGAATACTAGTTCCAAAGAATTCTTGGATTCTCTTTGCCCAGAATTCAATTTCATATAGAATCTGCCATCAGCTATACTGAAAGGATGTTACTGTGCTCCACTGCACCGTGCAGAAAGCTACTTGCGTGTCCTCAGAGATGCTGTTCCTTCAACCTGCTTTCTCCACTCCCTGTTTCCCTGCTCCGTTTCCCTGCTCCTGTGAATCTGTGATGCGTGGCTTTGCAGGGAGGAGGAGGTCAAAGGCTCTTCAGTGGGGCAGGCTGAGCACAAGACCAGGACACTTCCCGAGTAACACAGCATCTGCCCCCTCACTTCCAGAAGACCAGGGTTTCATGTTTAATCCTCCATACCCACCTGTTTGTTGATCCACAACATACTTTGTAATGTGCATACAAATAAGAGTCTAGTTTCGTTTTTGTTTTTATGTTGCTAGCATGTCAGGCAATAGAAAGTTCTTTTCCAACTTGTGAATCTGCATGGCCGGACCCCATTTGCGTCTGTGACGTATTTGTATAAAATGGATGGTCAAGATTCGAAATGTAGGGAATGATGAAAGAGCCCAAATAAGTTATCTGGCCCAGGTCTCATTAGCACTGTATTCTGGATCAGAGATCCAGTAATGCCAAAATATGCCACATATAACAAACTCTTTGGCCCCTGAACATGCAGCCTCACTGAGTAATATTTAGATCATTGGGAAATTCAAGATGTGTCCAACAACTTGGATTCTGAGCCTGATTCCACCCTGGCCTCAGAAAAGCACTTAGTAAATGTGCCTCAATTTGCTGCCTTGCAAAATAAGAGGGTCTTAGTGTGCATTTTCTATGACTCGTATCAGCTATGTTGTTCTTTGGATTCACTAAGCAAGAAGTTCAGGAACCAGCAGTTCCTTTAGTAATGTTTGTTTCACTAAGTGTGTAACACTTGTTCTTTGTAGAAAGTGAAAAACATTGCAAAAGTGATACAAAAAAAGTAGCTGTCATCCTACTAAGGGAAAATTGTCAGTATGTTCGTACATTTCCTTCTGGTATATTTGGCATATATTTAAATTTCATATTTGAAATTATATCCTATATATAGTTTTATGTCCTGATTTTTCCACATAATAATAAATTAAAAGCAATTTCTCATATCAGAAGTATCCATAATTATCTTGATAACTACATAATATATGAATACATCATGGCCCTTCATTAAATATTAAAATTTGGGAGAGTTTTTCATTATTATGGAAATATTGTGGTGAAATGTCTGTATATAAATATCTGGTTGCTAGTCTGACTTCCTTAGAAGGAGTCTCAAGAGTAGAATTTTTAGGTCAAAGTGTTTAAACATTTCAAAGGCTCTTGATAATATTGTCAAATTGCTTTTCAAAAAGGTTGTACCAAATTATTCTCTGGCCAGGCTTAATGCTACACCAGTTTTAGCAAAGAGTTGTCCTAGAATCAGGTAGACAGAGCAATGAAGAGGCAGGGTGGCAAGAAACAAATCTGGATGGACATATGGAAAATGAAGTACCATTCGGGCTCCCCAGGTGGCACTATCGGTAAAGGACCTGCCTGCAAATGCAGGAGACTTAAGAGACTGCAGGTTTGATCCCTGGGTCAGGAAGATCCCCAGGAGAAGGGCACAGCCACCTACTCCAGTATTTTTTCCTGGAGAATCCCATAGACAGAGGACCCTGGCGGGCTACAGTGCATGGGGTCACAAAGAGTTGGACACGAAGTATAGTTAAAGAGGCATTTTAAATCTACAAGGACAGAACAAAGTAGTGAGTTTGTAGTAATAGATTAGCCTTTTGGAAGATGGGGAAAATGAAATCTCTACTTCATACTGTTTACATTGAGAATTTACCCAGTTTTGATTCTGTTTTTGTTTAAATTTTCTGAAACAGTTTTGCTGCTGGTAACGGCAAAGTTGTTCTTTTGCATCAGCCTTCCCATAAGTAAAACTATAGCAACATCTATAACTGAAGCCTCTGGACAAAATGTTAAAAAAAATAATAACAATTAACCTCAGTCATGGAGAATCAGTGATTGAAAGAACGGAATGACAGAGTGAGTTTCCTGGGTTATACTGCTTTCAGTCTAGAGAAGATTGCACTTGGGCTGGACAGCTAAAAACTTGAATAGGAAACTTATGGTCTTAATGACACTAAAACCAGACAACAAAGACAATAGTAATTGCAGCAGCATCAAATGAATAAATATAAACTTTCTATTTTTAAAATTTTCTTTCTAATAGAAAGAGAACCAGAAAGTAGGAGCCCTCAAATTCTGTGGATAAATTCAGTTCAAATCTCTGCTGACCCCTGAACCATGCTTGTGTGGGTTAGAATTCAAGCTGCCAACTTTAAGGCCAAAAGAACTGAAGAAAGAGTTCAGCTGTCAGCCATCATACAGGAAACAGAGTCCACATTTTCAGTCTAGCCAAGTTAAGTAAAACAAAAATATCCCTGATCTTTGGAAGGACATAAAAGAATCCAGATCTACAATATGTTATCACAATGTCCATATAAAATCCAAAATTGCTTATCGTTTTGTCAAGAATGAAGTCCAAAATTACTCGATATATGAAGAAACAAGAAAGAAAGTCAAAAGTAATAGAGATCAACCCTTAGATGACTCAGTTATTGGATAAGAATTTCATAGCAACTTTATGCTTGTGGACACAAAGGAAAATATGCTTATGATGAGTGAAAAAATAAGAATTCTCAGCAGAAGATTAGAAACTGTAAAAAGCAGAAAATTTTGAACAGTGTCTATAGTAAAAGTTCAGATGACAGGAGAATTTGTGAACTTGAAGCTAGATTGATAGAATTATCCAATCTGAGTAACAAAGAGAAAAAAATGATTGAATAAAGATATAAACAGTCTCAGAGATCTGTGCAACAATGCCAAATGGTCTAACATATGGTTAAATCAAATCTCTGAAAAGTAACAGAGAGAATGGGCAGAAAAAAATATATATGTATATATAATTTTCATTTGAGTATTTATAATGTACATATATACATATATTAGAAGAAATAATAATCAGAAACCTCCCCAATTTTGTGAAAGCTTTAACTTTACAGATTCAATAACTTCAGTGAATTCCAAGCAGTATGAATACAAAAAAATAACACAATAAGGCATATTCTGGTGAGACTGTTGCACACTAAAGATCAAGGGAAAACTTTGAAAGCAATCTAAGATAAGGGGCACATTAAATATGGGGAACAGTGATTTAAATTATTGTGGACTTCTCACCAGAAACAGTGGTAATCAGAAGACATTAGAACAATATCTTTAAAGTATTTTTTAAAATGTCAACTCTGAATTCTATGACCAGTAAATATACCCTTTAAGAATGGTAGCTAGTAAAGGTATTTTTCTTTAAAAACAAAAGCTAAGAATTTATTACCAGAAATGCTGAAGGAAATTTGTCAGACTGAAGGGAAATGACACCTACCAAAGCCTTGAAGCTGAAAAAGGAATGGAGAGAACAGGAGATAGTAAACATGTGAATAAACATAAAATTATTTCTCTCTTTTTTTCAAAATACATGTGACTGCTTAAAGTCAAAAACATAGTATGAAATTTTTTACATGTGGATATAATATAGATGACAACTTAGCATAAAAGAGATGTGTTGAGAGCACATGAACTACAGAGTTGCAGGGTGCATATATTTTATGTAAAGTGGCACAAGATTAATTATAAGTAGACATCGAAATGTTAAGGGTGTATATTGTAATTCCTAGAGCAACCATGAAATGTATAAGGCAAAAGATACAGCAGAAAATCCAGTGTACTCCAAATGAACTTTTTAAAAAATTCATGTGCCTATGCAGAAAAGCCATGAACAAAGAAACAACTCCCCCCCTCAAAAAGAGGGTACAAACAGAAAGCAAATAGCAATATAGAAGACCCAAATTAGGCCTGTCAGTAAATCTATTAAATGTTAATGGATAAAACACTGCAATTAAAAGACAAAGATTGTCAGAATGGGCAAAAAAGCAGCACTGAACTGTATGTCTTCTACAAGACACACATTTTAAAATAATGACATGAATACATTAGAAATAATCAGATGTAAAAAAAAAAGATATGTAATACAAACAATAAGCACCAGAAAGCCAGAGTGACTGTCATAATATCTGACAAAGTAGAGTTAAAGACAAAGATCATGAGCAGAGATCTTTAGATAAGTACTAACTTCTCTAAAGATCCCTCCAGCCTGTGCCCATGCCATGCTGGTCAGCTTCTGCGAAAGACACGCTATTTTAGCTGGATCAGTTTTCTTTTGTGGGACTCCAAACCAAATGTGAGATTGCAGGTGGAGTCAGGCTACTGAAGGAAGGCTCTCCTTGCTGAGCGTGGTGTTACATGACTGTTGGGGCAGCCTTCGAGCAGACATGTACCATGAATCTCTTGGAAAGGGAGAAAAAGGGAAATTTTTCCCTGGTGAGAAAAGTTGTATGTATGTATTTGTGTAATTCTTTATTCTTTTCAAAGTAAACTTAACATTTAGGGAATTCTACATGGATTTCTAGAATATTCATTCCAGAAATGAGCAGTTTCCTCTGAGACCACATGTATTTCAGAATCCAAAACTATACTCCAAAAAAATACAAAAAAGAAGCAAATTCAGTGTTAGGGCTGCTTCCTGGGGTGTAAAAACTGGAACAGAGGATACCCTGCCTCTTGTTCATCTGTTTGGTTGCTTGGCCACTGCTGCCTTCTGGCCAGGGTACCCCCTGTCTCATTCGTACACTGATTCCCCGATTCGGTCTTGTGTTTTCTTAACCACAGGGATGTAGAGGGGGAGGATCACCTGCGTAAGCGAGCGCTGCAGGGGCCGTTCACCTTCACCACAGGGGAGGCCATCCTGTATGAGAGCAGCCTCCCCGGCCCCCTGACTGCCCTCCCAGCCGGGAAGAGGACCAGGGCAAGGAAGGGCCCCCCCACTGACCAGGGCTCCGTGTGCACAGGCTCTCTCCTTGGAGCTACGAGGCAGCAAGATGAATCTGAGTACTTGTCCTGCCTGGCCCCAATCTCTCAAGGCTCAGCTTTGGAGAGGTGGGGGTCTCATGACAAATGTGAGGACAACCAGGAGAAAGAGGAAGAGAAGGGAGACCACTCCCTGCTGACCCTCATCGAGCACCTGCTGGAGAAAGACGTGGAAGAGCAGCTCGACCTCTGCTCCACCCTACAGCATCTGGGTGTCACGGACCTTGACCAGAGTCTGTGGGGAAAGAACCTTCTGAGGGCAGACTCAGACACTGCAGGATCTCAGACCTGCTGCCTGCTGCCTCCCAGCCAGGAAAGGGGCCCCCACAGCAAGGAGGAGGCACTTTTTCATGGCAGTGGCAGTGTGGGCTCGCCCCTACCAGCCAGCACAGCTGCTCCACAGACAGCGAAGCCACAGTCCTCTCTGGACGCAGGCCAGCCAGCCATGGCGGCAACTCCACCTCAGAACAGAGGCGCAGTGCCTAGCTACATTCACGCACACACCCAGCATTGTCTCACCTCCAGCTCCACACTCTGGAGCCCTCCATGGTGGCAGCCTTGGCACAGCCAGGTGGCCCCTCTCGGTTTGGGAATGTTCGAGAAACCAACACCATTTGACCTTGTCTCACTGCCTGAGGCCTCCAGCCCGAGCCAGTCAGCCCAGCTGTTCCAGTCAAACTGCGCACTTTCACTCCCTTTAGGACAAAATGTCCCTGGACACCTGGCTCAACCAGGCCTTGGGAGTCTGGATTTTTGCAAAGAATCCTTTCCCTGGACACTGTCACAGAGTAGTCAGTGCCAGGGGCCCCTGAATGCCTCAGACTCCACATCTTTTGCCAATCCATGTGGCACCCATTCCTTGGGCAGCATTTGGGATTCTCGTGTCCAGGGCCAGCCAGTAGTGGTCCCTGTGGAAGTGGGGGCAGAGCAGGGAGCAGGAGAGGCCCAGCCTGACCCCTTCAGTCCCCTGTGGTTTACCACAGCTGATCCTTGCCTTCAGTGGGGAGGGCCAGCCAGTGGCATTCCTCCCAGCTTGTGCACGAGTCAGCCCCTAGTGACACATGGGGCACTTGGTCCACCACAGGATATACCTGGGAGTCAGGAGCAGCCACCCCATTTCCTGACAGGGAGCCAGCTCTCAGGGTGCCCTGCCTGTCCTCCCCAGGCACTTCTGCATGGACCCTTGGCTACCCAGGGCTCTTACAGGGCAGACCTAGGCCCAGTCACCAGGCAGCATCAGTGGGTGCAAATGGGGCTGCAGACCCAGGAACACTGCGGGCAAGTGAGAGAAGGAGCACCAGGAGCCCAGCACCTGGGCGGCCACCTGAAAGATGCCTGTCCCCAGGCCCTGCAGCTAAGCCCCTTCCTGTCCTTGGAGAGCAGCCCCCCAGGCACAGGAAGAAGCCAAGGCAACAGCCCGGCTGAGCCCACAAGGCAGAGCAAGGACAGACTGGCCATCCCAGCACCAAGTGCTGTGGGCCAACACCAGATGCAGTCCAGTCCAGCCCTGCCTCCCTGCCCTCCTGATCCAGCCTGGCCACCCCCTCCATGCATAGCAGCCACAGCCCGCAGTCCCAGATAGGTATTGCATTCGGAGCCCCAGGGACCTACGGGCAAATCTGGACAGCAGGGGAGGCGATTGGGCTGGCCAAGTGGGGCCTGGGCACGGGGCTGCTGTGAGGCTCCAATGCAGGGACACGTGAAGGGACATTGCAAACATAAGCCATCACCGTCCGCGTTGGTCAGTGAGGCATGTGGTGGCAGGAACAGCTGGACCCCCGGAGAACCCTAATTATAAGCCTGAGCTCTCCAGCTGCCTTCCCTTCCCTCCGTGGTGTCTCCTGGACCATCACTGAGCCCAGCTTTGGACACCCAGAGTTTGAGTTGATCGAGAGTATTTTGAATTCAGTGCCCACTTTTGCTCTGCTCTCACCTCCTGGCACCACTTCCTGTGCCCACGAGAGGTTACCACAGGAGCACTGCCCACTTACCTAATACTCCACACACTCTGATCGTCACATAACTGTCACTTAACACCCTTAAATGCAGCTTTGGGTGCAAGTCACACTGTGTGACCTTTCTGCCTCCCACAGGGGAGCGAGTACTCAGGTTTTCCGTGACACCATGATGCCCTCGGGGCTAAGGTTGCCCCGTGGAGCTGCACTTGGTACTCCCTCACCCCGCTACCCCCCACTCTCTTCTGGGTTTTCTGCGCCTTTTTCATGTCACACAGCCAGCCCTCACTTCTGCAGCTCTCAGGCTCCCATGTCTCAGGAGCCCTGTGCTCACACCCCTTTCCCTCTGTCATAGGTTAGAAAGTCAGAAGATTCGTTTCTTATATGATATTATACATGTTTTAATGCCATTCTCCCAAATCATCCCCCCCCCCACCTCCACCAGTCCAGGTGCAATGCAGGATACAGGAAGCTTGGGGCTGGTGCACTGGGATGACCAGAGGGATGGTAAGGGGTGGGAGGTGGGAGTGGGGGTTCAGGATGGGGAACACGTGTACACCCGTGGCAGATGCATGTTGATGTATGGCAAAACCAATACAATATTGTAAAGTAAAAAAAAAATAAAGTCAGAAGATCAAATTTGTTAGACTTACATCTGAAACCAAAGCAGATTCCTAATTAAAGCCTCAAATTTGCATCTTTTATAAGCAAGTGTCAATTTTAGTTACTTGGACTAACCCTCATCTTGTGTAATTTTGTTCTAACTTAATATTCCCCATTTTCCTAACAGCCATGTCAACAGAACAAAGCGCACAGCATCACGGCCCTTAGGGCTCCGGGCCCAAAAGGAAGCATGTTTTCCTCCAAATTCTGACTTAGAGGGACAGCATCATGCTTTGTACCCAGTGTCTGTGGATGTGATTGGGGGCCTTAACTGCTGACATTTTCCCTGGAATTGAAGTATCTTAAAGTTTCATATCTTGATGAATATCTGACTTTTTTCTATGTGTATAAATACACATATCTGAAAGCTTATTCTCTAGATCCCAAAGATATTTTTTTCCTTCATTTTATTTTGTGCACTTTATATTCAAAAAGTATACAGAATTCTCTCCTTTGCTTAAAAAGCAATGTCCAAATCACAAAAAATGTTAATAGGAAAGGGACATAGTGAAGATCTAACCTCCCAGACTAGTCCCAACATTTGCCTGAAAGGGTCCCCAGGCCCTGAGGTTTGGCAGCCACATTTATAGGCTCAAGGCTGAGGCTCAGCACCAGATAGCCTATCTGTGACCAGGGCCATCCACTTGCTTGTTTCCTACAGCATGGGGACACACTGACAGCCTCTAAGGAGAAGGGATGTGTGGCCCATGAAAGGGCTCAGCTGTTACCCAGGGTAGTGCGCAGGAGTGGTAGCCCTCCTGGGGGGCAGGCTTGGGGACACTGTGG
Organism: Bubalus kerabau; assembly: GCF_029407905.1. Taxonomy (NCBI): domain Eukaryota; kingdom Metazoa; phylum Chordata; class Mammalia; order Artiodactyla; family Bovidae; genus Bubalus; species Bubalus kerabau. The sequence continues at coordinate 192,738,969 of NC_073625.1, read as the reverse complement.
GTGGGGGATCCAGGCAGGGGTACAGCCTCCTTGGGGCCTCTGTCTCACAGCAGAGCAAGAGGGAAGAAGTTGGCAAGGCTCAGGCTACTCCTGCTTGTCCTCCCACAAAGGGTTCAGAATGGACAAGTCTTAGGGAGCACGTCCACCTTCTCCTGTGGGTTGAACCACAGGACTCATTGTTCAGGAGCTGAAATGGACCTTTGATGTCATCAAGTATGACTCCACCATCTGACTTGCTCAGCTCTGTCACCCTGAACCTGGCCCTGGAGGTGCATAATGAGTGTCTGTTGCGTGTGAGAACAAGTGACTGTGCAGGTAAAGAGACCACAGAACTGAAACACCAAAAGGCCAGGGACCTGTCCATTTCAGAGCTGGCTGAGTCCACCACCAGTTGCCAGAACCACATGACCTTCATGTGTCAGGGAGCCAGAGGGAAGCCATCATGCTCCTTCTCTGCAGCACTGGATGTGCTTGTCATTGTGCCAGTCAATGTTGTGAATGGGAACTCGGCCACTGAACTCTTGGACCCAAAACACCTAGCCATCAACTAAGGCCTTGCAACCCGACAAATGAGAGAAAACAAACACAAAAATACTCAAATGTTTCAACCTTATGTCTCAAGCCAAAAAATACAGCCTCCCATCATGGGCTAAGGTGAAATTCTCTAACCTCATGTAGGGTCTGTTTGTGGGGAGCACCATGTCCTAACAGACAATGATCTGTCTGGACTACTTTTTGTGTTTTTCTCTGTCCAAAGAAAGCAGTTTAATCAACACCAGCACATGTACTTGAACACTCTGAGACCTGCCATGATGTGAAGACTTGTCCTTCGGTGGGATTTTCAGCTGGGTCATAAGCTTTATAGAACTGCTCTCAAAGTTCCATGTAAAGTGCAGACTCATTACATGTGTGTAATAGTTAACACGCACATCCTGCTTCTCCATGTGTTTGGTTCCTCCCTACAGACTGTAGTAAAACACTGGCATGAATACCTCTGGTGGTTCCATCACATTCAGTTCAGTTCAGTTCAGTTGCTCAGTTGTGTCCGTCTCTTTGCGACCCCGTGGACTGCAGCACGCCAGGCTTCCCTGTCCATCACTAACTCCTGGAGATTACTGAAACTTAGGTCCATTGAGTTGGTGATGACATCCAACCATCTCATCCACCACATTGCTGAGTAACAAATCACCCCTAAACCTAGGAGATTAAAACAGCAGCTATCTGTCTGCTCACGGCTCTGTGGTGCAATGGGCACTCCGGCCTCACCCCTGTGGCCATGGTCACCAAGGAGCCCAGCTGGGGCTCAAGGGTCCATGATGTGCCCTCAGATGTGTTTGGCAGTTTGCTGGGTCAAGGCAGCACCCACGCCAGGCCTCAATCTGATCCAGACAAGTTGAAAACAGCTGTGAGCACATAAACTCATTTTAAATGCAGACACCCCCAAGTTCCTTTCAAGGAGGCTTGCTGGTTCATCCTGACGAGCAGCCAGCCATGTGATTGCCCAAGTGCTCTCTTGCGTGGGTCTGTCCTTTGTCTGCTCAGAATGTGCTCTTGTTGCCTGAAAGCCTTCAATCTCATGTAAATTGCCCTCTTGTCCCAGACATTGCAGGATCCCTATTAAGTAAAGCACAAAGCCATCATCCATACCCTAGATGAAGCTCCATTGTCCCAGAAAGATGAATCATTCCATGGAACATATCAGTCTCCCTAATTATTGGGATGTACAACATAAGAAGGACTAAATTTTGTTTAATTAACATCTTGGCAGTAATGGCCTTTAATCAAATATAGTCCATGCCCTCAACAAAATATTATTCTTTATTCAAAAAAGAAAATATATTTTACATGGCCAGTGTCATAACTCCCTAGATACAATTCTTGACTTAGCTTACTAAAGCAGATGTGTACACGTGTATTTGTGTGTTCATGGCTCCAGGTCTGCCTCATCTTTGGTGAGTGAAGTTTTCTGAAAATGTGCATTTGTGGTCTCTGTCAAGCAGAAGGAGTTGAAGTAAATGTATATGTGAAAACCATCCTGGCTTGTGAGAGTAGATAATTAAACTGTGTTCTTCCTTTCTGCTAATTATAGTTTGAAAATAATTGATGATTGTGCTTTTGAGTTGGCACACATTCTTCAAGACACCAGTGTTCCAGAAACATCTTCTGTGGCTGCTGTAATTCAGACTCAGCGATGGGGCTGATGAAGAGGACTGAGGACCACCTATGGACCCAGACACGCTGTTTCCACAACCAGGACAGGTGAAGGGGTGGCTGAGTGCCTGACCGTCGGGGCTAGAACTGGCCAGAGGAGGTAGGTGGGAGGGTAGAGTGAAAGGGGAAAGACTGTGGGCTTGCGCGCTGGCTGGCTGCATTGTCATTTGCCCTCGCTTGGGTGAAGGCCACGCCCAGGTGGCCCCAGCTCAGGTACTCAGGGGCCAGGGAACAGAAGAAGCTCCTGACATCAGAACTCAAGGGAAAGCCCAGAGTCTTCAGCATAAAAATGACCAGAGGATCCTCCGTTGCTGTGGGATTGTGTGAGTCAACATGGCAAAAGCTGCGTTAAGTTCCCTCTAGGACCTGCCTGGATTGGGAGTAAGCCTTCTGGCTTAGCCAAGGTCATGGGCACCACTCTTGAGGCTGGGGAAGTGGCCCCCACCCCGACCAAATACCTGAGCAGTGAGTGGGGTAGGGAGTTTTCCAACGGGAACTTGGAGCTCTCTGTAGGGGATCATCAGAAGGAATGCAGTTGAATGGCATAAACAGAAACCTCAGCTCTGGTTTGAGCAGCTAGCCCAGGGCTTGAACCCCAGCTAGAGACTGGTGTAGGGGCAGCTGTGAGATGAGCAGGTGCTGCTTGTGTCTCTTTCCAAGTTGGGGGCCGCCTTCTGCCAAGTGTTCCCTTCACTCTGGCTAGGGACACCGCCTGTACCACAGCCACAACAGGCCACACAAGACTGTCCCTCCTTCCTGTGGCTTCTCTCAAGAGCAAGTGAAATTTCCTGAAAGTTCCCAGCAGTCACTTTCCACTGATCCAGGATGGGTCACGTGCATGTGCCTGAGCTAACTTGAGAGGATGGGGTGGTCTGGGATTTTTCCAGTAGATTTGGAATCTGGGTCCATCTCTTGTTCCCAAGAGTAGTAGCTGCTACTACTCAGTGGAGGTGAGGTGGCTGGAGAGTGGGGGCACTCTGGCACCCATGAGTCCTCTGAAGGCTAGACGAGCTCTCTGTCTCTGCCCTCAGTGAGCTCTGATTCCTGAAGCTGTGTTAGGCCCTGAGGAAGCCACGTGGAACCCAGTAACACAGGGGCTGAGTCCAGGCTGACCCCGCTCTGAACACAGAGCCTGTGAGAGTCCAGAGGAGCTCCCATTCCAGCTCTGACTGGAAAACTCAGCACCATAAAGTACCCATCATGCCTGATTGATCTAAGGATTCAGTGCAATTCCAGCCAGAATTTCAGGGTTTCTCAGAGAACTTGGGAAGTTGTACATATGGAAATCAAGAAGAAAAACATCCCATAGAAAACTGACATAAACATTTCACAAGAGGAAAGAGAAAGGAAATCAATACAAAAAAAAAGACACTTAACCTAAGCAGAAACAAAAGGAAATGAAAATTGTGAGCATTTTACCCATCCTAGATCGGAGAAAATTTTAAAGTCTGGCAAAACCAAGTTTTGGCAAAGATGTGGAGCATCTTGCTCTCTTCTGGTGGGAATTCAGGTCTGTACAAGGTTGGAAGACTCTTTGGCATTGTCATGTCAGGAGTGACTTAGTTGGATGGCATCACTGACTCAATGGAACAACAGTCGTCATGTTGGGTTGAAGTGGTGCTCACTCTTTGACTCCACATTACTCCTCACAAGTAAGTGCTTGCACAGCAAGTATGTATGTGTGTGTATATATATATATATATATATATATAGAGAGAGAGAGAGAGAGAGAGAAAAGCTGGGCCCCCCAGGGAAGTCAATGGTGCAGTTCCAGCCTAAGGGCCTGAGAACCAGCAGCCAACAGTATGACTTGTGTTCTGAGCCCAAGACTGAGCCCCACACAGGCAGAAAGAGCAAGTTCCACCCTTACTCAGCCTTAGCAGGGCCTCAACCTGTGCCATTAGCCAGGTGGCCTGGTGCACTCACAACAGAACAAGGCCCAGAGCAGAAGAGGGCAAGTCCCTGCTCAGGACCTCTCCTGGGGGCACCACAGACTCTGCTCCCCCACTGGCCAGACCTGAACAGTCCCTGGGGACAGAGGGCGCAAGTCGGCCTCGACAGACAGACTTCACCTGGAGGTGCAGATGGGCCACCCTCCTGCATCACGCAGGGGAGGACAAACAACCCCACATGCAGCCGCTCTGCCCGGGTACGTGGCCAGCCTCTGAGCTCAGGACTCACGCTGTGAGCACCACCACTGCCCAGCAACAACTGGCACACATGTCCTGGAGCCATCAGGGTTTCCTCAGTCTTGGGATGGAGGCAGCACCTCTGAGCCAGCCTGGGCAGCTCCTGGGTCCTATCTGCACACCTCAGCATCCCCACATTTCCAGAACTGCGAGGATTCTCAGTTGGCCACCTCCTCTTGGGATCCAGAATCACTGACAAAGATGGAGGGGGCTGGGAGGGAGCAAGGATCACTGGAGGTGCTGCCAGCCAGAGGAGGGGTGAGGGCCACAGCTGCTTTGCAGCCAGGTTGCGCTGTGACAGGTGGCTGAGGCTTGACAGGGATTCTGGCATCTGTCTTGGTGGCTGTAGACATGATGGCTGTTGTGGATGCTCAGTGTTTTACTGAATCTTCCTGAATATTCCTGAATCCTGCAATGCAGGAGACCTGGGTTTGATTCCTGGGTCGGGAAGCCCCTGGAGAAGGAACTGGCAACCCACTCCAGTATTCTTGTCTAGAAAATCCCCATGGACAGAGGAGGCTGGCAGGCTACAGTCCATGGGGTCGCAAGAGTCGGACACGACTTAGCAACTAAACCACCACCACCATCCTGACAACTTTCTGGAGAAGGTACATCATCACCTCCAACTCACACACAGGGAAACTGAGGCACGGTGAGGGCAGTGCCTCTCCTTCAACGTGGAGTCAGGACTTGAGCCTGAACGTCCGAGGCACCCAAGTCCTGGACCATCAGACTCAGGATCTGGAGCTCAGGAGAGAGACCTGAGGCCCTGGGGTCACCAGCGGGTGTGGGGTGATCTACTGGAGTTGGTGGGCAAGTGAGGAGAAGCCCAACATTTTACAGGAAGTAGGCAGGAGGTGTTGGGAGGGGACCCAGCAGCCTGTGTGCAGAGGGCCTCTGAAAGGCCCCAAGAGGCGAGTCCCAAAACCAGGTGGTACCCTCTGGAGACAGGTTAAGTGAAAAGCCGTTGTCTCTCGGGGACAGGAATGGGAGATTCCTTTTTCTCTAATGTCACTACATTTCTCAGGTGGTCTATAGAAGGATTGTTTTGATTATGTAGTGGGAAAATGTATTTACAGGTCAAAGCAAGCAAGACAAGAGGAAGAGTTCTGTGGAGTGTGACCTCCTACCCCCGCCCCGCCTCCTCAGGCCCAGCTCCCTCAGTAGCAGCCCCACGTTGCCAGTGCATCAGGCAGGTTTCACACGACTGGAAACTCAGAGCATCGCTGCACACCCCTGCTGCTCCCCATTAGGCTCCTGAATCAAATTTTGTTGCTCCATTCAGGGGAATTCTAGTGAAGAAAATGAAATCTGAAAGAGGTCCAATAACCCTGTCCATTTTTATGCTTGTTGTTGTCATATGTTCTGTGAGAATCTACCTCCCTCTGCTTGAACATAAAGTGACACTCGTTACTCAGCAGGCGATCTGGGGAGGCTTTGAGGAGCAGAAAACAGTAGTGAACTCTCAAAATTGTTGTGAACATGACATGTCTTTCACAATTTAAAGGAGCTCTTCCAATTTTCCTGTTTCATAAGATTTTTCTGTCAACCAGAAAAATGTACAGCGCAGGCAGGGCTAGGGTCCATGGCTGACATGTTTACACATTCCATGGGCCACCATGTGGCACACACACCCCCGCCCCAGTTAACTTTTTGTACACTCCATAGGCGATTATGTTTGCATGGCTCCAAGGGACACTCTGTCCCAACCATCTTCTGCAGATAACCATTTTCCTTAGTTTGTAGTCTATCTTTCATGTGTTTCTTTTCAGAAAATAATACATGTATATGTGTATTTAAATTTCCTCTTCTTACACAAGAAGTAGCATCATGAATATTCTTTGATCCTTGTTATTTTCACTTAACATATCCTGGGAATCAGGCTGTAACAGTTCATAGAAACTTTCCTGTTGTTTGGGTTTTTTTCCAACTACATAGTAGTTGGAACATAGTAGTACATAGTAGTACATCCCCATTTGGGGGATGTACCAGAGGTAGTTCACCCTGACTCCTGTGGTTGAGCATCGAGCTTACCCAATATGTGGCTATTACCAGGCAATAACTCAGTGAATAACTTTGTGTATGTATAACTTTGTGTGTGTATCAGTGCACATGTATAAAGATGTAGCCTCAGATGTTGACTTTATCCACTGGATGGGGATGTGACCTGAGACCGTGAGCATGTGTATTTGTGTGCATGTGTCTGTGTGCGTGTGTCTCTGTGTGTGCCTATGTGAGCATGTGTGTATCTGTGCACTGTGTGTGTCTGTGTGAACATGTGTGTCTGTGTGTATGTCTGTGTGCATGTATGTCTGGGTGTGTGTCTGTGTGCACTGTGTGTGTGAGCATGTATATATGTGTGCTGTGTCTGTGTGTGAGCATGTGTGTCTGTCTTGTGTGACTGTGTGTGTACATGTGTGTGCACATGTGTCTTGTGTGTGTGCATGTGTATGTCCCCACGTGTCTTGTGTGTACATGTGTGTCTGTGTGAGCATGTATGTATCTATGCAGTGTGTGTGTGTGTGAAGCATGTTTATCTGTGTGTGTCTGTGAACATGTATGTCTGTGAGCGTATGTGTGAGCATGTGTGTCTGTGTAAGCATGTGTATGTGTGTACTATGTGTCTGTGTGAGCATGTGTATTTGTGTGTGTGTGTGCAGAGGGAAGAATGGAAAGTTGATGCGCGACTCCCAGAAGGAGGTAATTTAATGTGTCTCTGCAGTAGACGACCTTCTCTATTGGAAAAAAAAACACTTAGGAATCTGCTCTGGGTGTGAAAAGCTTGGCTCTCAGGGCCTGAAGGAAATCAGAGAAACAAAGACATAAACTGCTTTGTCTAAGAAATAAACACCGGCTGGGGCAGGAGAAGACAAAGGACAGGAGCAGGGCTGAGGATCAAGAAGGAGGCACCAGAAGCTCAGTGAGGTGGGTCCTCGAAGCACAGAAGCCAGTGCAGGGGGTGTGTGTGGTAAATGCCGCCCAGTGGCCACCCCAGCTCCCTCAGACCTGAGGAGTACTGAGAGCGCTAATTCTTAGGTAGGTGGATAAGGAGTCCGGGTCCTCAAGGAGGAGAAAAGGGTCTGGGGCTCTCGAGGAGGAGAAAAGGAAAAATGTTTTTTTCCTACATTCCTTCGTCTTAGTCACATAAGAGTTTTTACCTTAAGCTCTAAGTTGTTAGGGCAACAATCTATTTTGCCTAAGACTAACTTTCTTTAAGTCCAGAGCTGATGATTACACAACAAAGCAACGCATCTTGCTCAAGGGTATGTTTTTCCTTACTGTGTGTGTGTTCTCAGCCCTGTCTGACTCTTTGAGACCCCCTGGACTGTAGCCTGCCAGGCTCCTCTGTCCATGAAATTTTTCAGGCAACAGTACTGGAGTGGGTTGCTATTTCCTTTCTAGGGGATCTTCACGACCCAGAGATCGAACCTGCATCTCTTGCAACTCCTGTGTTAGCAGGCAGGTTCTTTACCACTGTACCACCGGTTAGATGGCATGTTTTTCCTTAAGCTCTGTACTAATGATTATATAACAACAATGTATCTTGCTCGAGGACAAATTTCTCCTTCTTAACAGGAACCTTCTGACTAATCTTATTATCTTCAGTTCAGTCGCTCAGCTGTGTCTGACTCTTTGCAACCCCATGGACTGCAGCACGCCAGGCTTCCCTGTCCATCAACAACTCCCGGAGTTTGCTCAAACTCATGTCCATCTGTCAGTGATGCCATCAAACCATCTCATCCTCTATCGTCGCCTTCATGCCCTGCCTTCAGTCTTTCCCAGCATCAGGGTCTTCTTCAATGAATCAGTCTTCATATCACATGACCAAAGTATTGGAGTTTCAGCTTCAGCATCAGTCCTTCCAGTGAATACTCAGGGTTGATTTTCTTTAGGATTTACTGGTTTGATCTCCTTGCAGTCCAAGGGACTCTCAAGAGTCTTCTCCAACACCACAGTTCAAAAGCATCAGTTCTTTGGTGCTCAGCTTTATTTATGGTACAGCTCTCACATCCATTTCAAAGCTATGATTTTTCCAGTAGTCATGTATGGATGTGAGAGCTGGACTATAAAGAAAGCTGAATGCTGAAGAATTGATGCTTTTGAACTGTGGTGTTGGAGAAGACTCTTGAGAGTCCCTTGGACTCCACAGAGATCAAACCAGTCAATCCTAAAAGAAATCAACCCTGAATATTCATTAGAAAGATTGATGCTGAAGCTGAAACTCCAGTACTTTGGCCACCTGATGTGAAGAACTGACTCACTGAAAAAGACCCTGATGCTGGGAAAGATCGAAGGCAGGAGAAGAAGGGGATGACAGAGGATGAGATGATTCAATGGCGTGCTGCAGTCCATGGGGTCGAAAAGAGTTGGACACGACTGAGCGACTGAACTGACTGACTCTCACATCCATACATGACTACTGGAAAAAAACAAAGCTTTGACTAGATGGAAATCTGTCAGCAAAGTAATGTCTCTGCTTTATAATATGCTATCTAGGTTCGTCATAACTTTTCTTCCAAGGAGCAAGCATCTTTTAATTTCATGGCTACAATCACCATCTGTAGTGATTTTGGAGCCCAAGAAAATAAAGTCTCCCACTGTTTCCATTGGTTTCCCATCTATTTTCCATGAAGTGATGGGACCAGATGTCATGATCATTGAGTTTTTAATTTTTTTTATTTTCTTTTAATTTATTTTAATTGGAGGCTAATTACTTTACAATATTGTGGTGGGTTTTGCCATACATTCACATGAATCAGCCATGGGTGTGCATGTGTTCCCCATCCTGAACCCCGCTCTCTCCTCCCTCCCCATCCCATCCCTCAGGGTCATCCTAGGGCACCAGCCCTGAGCACCCTGTCTCATGCATAGAACCTGGACTGGCGATCTGTTTCACGTATGATAATATACATGTTTCAGTGCTATTCTCAAATCATCCCACCCTCGGCTTCTCCCACAGAGTCCAAAAGTCTGTTCTTTACATCTATGTCTCTTTTGCTGTCATGCATATAGGGCCATCATTACCATCCTTCCAAACTCCATATATATGCGTTAATATACTGTATTGGTGTTTTTCTTTCTGATTTACTTCGCTCTGTATAATAGGCTCCAGTTTCATCCACCTCGTTAGAACTGACTCAAATGCATTCTTTTTAATAGCCGAGTAATATTCCATTGTGTATATTTACCACAGCTTTCTTATCTATTCATCTGCCAGTGGACATTTAGGCTGCTTCCATGTCCTGGCTATTGTAAACAGTGCTGCAATGAACATTGAGGTACACATATCTCTTTCAATTCTGGTTTCCTCGGTGTGTATGCCCAGCAGTGGGATTGCTGGGTTGTATGGCAGTTCTAGTTCCAGTTTTTTAAGGAATCTCCACTCTGTTCTCCATAGTGGTTGTACTAGTTTGCATTCCCACCAACGGTGTAAGAGGGTTCCTTTTTCTCCGCACCCTCTCCACCATTTATTGTTTGTAGACTATTTGATAGTAGCCATTCTGACCAGCGTGAGATGGTACCTCATTGTGGTTTTGATTTGCATTTCTCTGATAATGAGTGATGTTAAGCATCTTTTCATGTGTTTGTTAGCCATCTGTATGTCTTCTTTGGAGAAATGTCTGTTTAGTTCTTTGGCCCATTTTTTGATTGGGTCACCTATTTTTCTGGAATTGAGTTGCAGGAGTTGCTTGTATATTTTTGAGATTAATTCTTTGTCAGTTACTTCATTTGCTATTATTTTCTCCCATTCTGAAGGCTGTCTTTTCACCTTGCTTATAGTTTCCTTCATTGTGCAAAAGCTTTTAAGTTTAATTAGGTCCTATTTGTTTATTTTTGCTTTTATTTCTATTACTCTGGGAGGTAGCTCATAGAGGATCCTGCTATGACTTACGTCAGAGAATGTTTTGCCTTTGTTTTCCTCTAGGAGTTTTAGAGTTTCTGGTCTTATATTTATATCTTTAATTCATTTTGAGTTTATTTTTGTGTATGGTGTTAGAAAGTGTTCTAGTTTCATTCTTTTACAAGTGGTTGACCAGTTTTCCCAGCACCACTTGTTAAAGAGATTGTCTTTTCTCCATTGTATATTCTTGCCTTCTTTGTCGAAGACAAAGTGTCCATAGGTGCGTGGATTTATCTCTGGGCTTTCTATTTTGTTCCATTGATCTACATTTCTGTCTTTGTGCCAGTACCATACTGTCTTGATGACTGTAGTTTTGTAGTGTAGCCTGAAGTCAGGCAGGTTGATTCCTCCAGTTCCATTCTTCTCTCTCAAGATTGCTTTGGCTATTTGAGGTGTTTTGTATTTCCATACAAATTGTGAAATTATTTGTTCTAGTTCTGTGAAAAATACCATTGGTAGCTTGATAGGGATTGCATTGAATCTATAGATTGCTTTGGGTAGTATACTCCTTTTCACTATATTGATTCTTCCAATCCATAAACATGGTATATTTCTCCATCTATTTGTGCCTTCTTTGATTTCTTTCATCAGTGTTTTATAGTTTTCTATATATAGGTCTTTTGTTTCTTTAGGTAGATTTATTCCTAAGTATTTTATTTTTTTCGTTGCAATGGTGAATGGAATTGTTTCCTTAATTTCTCTTTCTGTTTTCTCATTGTTAGTGTACAGGAATGCAAGGGATTTCTGTGTGTTGGTTTTATATCCTGCAACTTTACTATATTCATTGATTAGCTCTAGTAATTTTCTGGTGGAGTCTTTCAGGTTTTCTATGTAGAAGATCATGTCATCTGCAAACAGTGCGAGTTTTACTTCTTTTCCAATCTGGATTCCTTTTATTCCTTTTTCTTCTCTGATTGCTGTGGCCAAAACTTCCAAAACTATGTTGAATAGTAGTGGTGAGCGTGGGCACCCTTGTCTTGTTCCTGACTTGAGGGGAAATGTTTTCAATTTTTCACCATTGAAGATAATGTTGCTGTGTGTTTATCATATATGGCTTTTATTATGTTGAGGTATGTTCCTTCTATTCCTGCTTTCTGGAGGGTTTTTATCATAAATGGATGTTGAATTTTGTCAAAGGCTTTCTCTACTTCTATTGAGACAATCAAATGGTTTTTATCTTTCAATTTGTTAATGTGGTGTATCACATTGATTGATTTGCAAATACTGAAGAATACTTGCATCCCTGGGATAAAGCCCACTTGGTCATGATGTATGATCTTTTTAATATGTTGTTGGATTCTGCTTGCTAGAATTTTGTTAAGGACTTTTGCATCTATGTTCATCAATGATATTCACCTGTAGTTTTCTTTTTTTGTGGTACCTTTTTCTGGGTTTGGTATTAGGGTGATGGTGGCCTCATAGAGTGAGTTTGGAAGTTTACCTTCCTCTGCAATTTTTTTGAGTAGGATAGGTGTTAGCTTTTCTCTAAATTTTTTGTAGTAGAAGTCAGCTGTGAAGCCATCTGGTCCTGGGATTTTGTTTGTTGGAAGATTTCTGATTACAGTTTTGATTTCTGTGCTTGTGATGGGTCTGTTAAGATTTTCTCTTTCTTCCTGGTTCAGTTTTGGAAAGTTATACTTTTCTGAGAATTTGTCCATTTCTTCCAAGTTGTCCATTTTATTGGCATATAGTTGCTGATAGTAGTCTCTTATGATCCTTTGTATTTCTGTGCGGTCTGTTGTGATTTCTCCATTTTCATTTCTAATTTTGTTGATTTGATTCTTCTCCCTTTTTTTCTTGATGAGTCTGACTAATGGTTTATCTATTTTATTTATCTTCCCAAAGAAGCAGCTTTTAGCTTTGTTGATTCTGACTATGGTCTCTTTTGTTTCTTTTGCATTTATTTCTACCCTAACTTTTATGATTTCTTTCCTTCTATTAAGCACTGAGGTGCTTCATTTTTTCTTTTACTAGTTGCTTTAGGTGTAAAGTTATGTTATTTATTTGATTTCTCTCCTTTTTCTTGAGGTAGGCTTGTATTGCTATGAACCTTCCCCTTAGCACTGCTTTTACTGAATCCCATAGTTTTGGGTTGTTGTGTTTTCATTTTCATTTGTTTCTATGCATATTTTGATTTCTGTTTTGATTTCTTCAGGGATTTGTTGGTTATTTAGAATTGTGTTGTTTAGCCCCCATAGGTTTGCATTTTTAATAGTTTTTTTCCTTAGTTGACATCTAATCTTACCGCATTGTGATCAGAAAAGACACTTGAGATGATTTCAATTTTTTTGAATTTACCAAGGCTAGATTTATGGCCCAGGATATGGCCTATCCTGGAGAACGTTCTGTGTACGCTTGAGAAAAAGGTGAAATTCATTGTTTTAGGGTGAAATGTCCTATAGATATCAATTAGGTCTAACTGGTCTATTGTATCATTTAAAGTTGGTGTTTCCTTGCTAATTTTCTGTTTGGTTGATTTATCCATAGGTGTAAGTGGGTTATTAAAGTCTCACACTATTATTGTGTTACTGTTAATTTCCCCTTTCATACTTGTTAGCATTTGCCTTACATATTGTGGTGCTCCTATGTTGGGTGCATATATATTTATAATTGTTATATCTTCTTCTAGGATTGATCCTTTGCTCATTATGTAGTGTCCTTCTTTGTCTCTTTCCACAGCCTTTATTTCAAAGTCTATTTTATCTGGTATGAGTATTGCTATGCCTGCTTTCTTTTCATCTGCATTTGCATGAAATTTCTTTTTCCAGCCCTTCACTTTCAGTCTGTATGTGTCCCTAGGTTTGAGGTGGGTCTCTTGTAGACAGCATATATAGGGGTCTTGTTTTGTATCCATTCAGCCAGTCTTTGTCTTTTGGTTGGGGCAATCAAGCCATTTCAGTCAGTCAGTCAGTCAGTCAGTCAGTTCAGTCTCTCAGTCATGTCCGACTCTTTGCGACCCCATGAATCGCAGCACGCCAGGTCTCCCTCTCCATCACCAACTCCCAGAGTTCACCCAAACTCTTGTGCATTGAGTCGGTAAAGCCATCTATCCATCTCATCCTCTGCCGTCCCCTTCACCTCCTGCCCTCAACCCCTTCCAGCATCAGGGTCTTTTCCAATGAGTCAACCAACTCTTTGCATGAGGTGACCAAAGTATTGGAGTTTCAGCCTCAGCATCAGTCCTTCCAATGAACGCCCAGGACTGGTCTCCTTTAGGATGGACTGGCTGGATCTCCTTGCAGTCCAAGGGACTCGCAAGAGTCTTCTCCAGCACCACAGTTCAAAAGCATCAATTCTTCAGCACTCAGCTTTCTTCACAGTCCAACTCTCACATCCATACATGACTACTGGAAAAACCATAGCCTTGACTAGACAGACCTTTGTTGGCAAAGTCTCTGCTTTTGAATATGCTATCTAGGTTGGTCATAACTTTCCTTCAACCCATTTACATTTAAGGTAATTACTGATAAGTATGATCCCATTGCCATTTACTTTGCTGTTTTGGGTTCGAGTTTATACACCTTTTCTGTGTTTCCTGTCTAGAGAAGATCCTTTAGCATTTGTTGAAGAGCTGGTTTGGTGGTGCTGAATTCTCTCAGCTTTTGCTTGTCTGTAAAGCTTTTGATTTCTCCTTCATATATCAATGAGATCCTTGCTGGGTACAGTAATCTGGGTTGTAGGTTTTTCTCTTTCATCACTTTAAGTATGTCCTGCCATTCCCTTCTGGCTTGAAGAGTTTATATTGAAAGATCAACTGTTATCTTTATGGGGATCCCCTTGTGAGTTATATGTTGTTTTTCCCTTGCTGCTTTTAATATTTGTTCTTTGTGTTTCATCTTTGTTAATTTGATTAATATGTGTCTTGGGGTGTTTCGCCTTTGGTTTATCCTGTTTGGGACTCTCTGGGTTTCTTAGACCTGGGTGGCTATTTCCTTCCCCATTAAAATGGAAGTTTTCAACTATTATCTCCTCAAGTACTTTCTCATGGCCTTTCTTTTTGTCTTCTTCTTCTTCTTCTGGGACTCCTATGATTTGAATGTTGGGGTGTTTGACATTGTCCCAGAGGTCTCTGAGGTTGTCCTCATTTCTTTTAATTCTTTTTTCTTTTTTCCTCTCTGCTTCATTTATGTCCACCATTCTATCTTCCACCTCACTTATCCTATCTTCTGCCTCAGTTATTCTACTGTTGGTTCCCTCCAGAGTGCTTTTGATCTCATTTATTGCATTATTCATTATTGATTGACTCTTTTTTATTTCTTCTATGTCTTTGTTAAACTTTTCTTGCATCTTCTCAATCCTTATCTCCAGACTATTTATCTGTAACTCCATTTTGTTTTCAAGATTTTGGGTCATTTTCACTATCATTATTCTGAATTATTTTTCAGGTAGACACCTTATCTTCTCCTCTTTTATTTGGTTTGGTGGGTGTTTATCATGTTCTTTTACCTGCTGAATATTTCTCTGCCTTTTCATGTTGTTTAGATTGCTTTGTTTGGGGTGGCCTTTCTGTATGCTGGAAGTTTGTGGTTCCTCTTTATTGTGGAGGTTCCTCCCTGTGGGTGGGGTTGGACAAGTAGCTTGTCAAGGTTTCCTGGTTAGGGAAGCTTGTGTCAGTGTTCCGGTGGGTGGAGCTGGATATCTTCTCTCTGGAGTGCAATGAGTGTCCAGTAGTGAGTTTTGAGTGTCTATGGGTTTGGTGTGATTTTTGACCACCTGTATTTTTGTGCTCAGGGTTATGTTCCTGTGTTGTTGGGGAATTAGCTTGGTGTATCTTGCTCTGAAACTTGTTGGCTCTTGGGTGGAGTTTGGCTTCAGTGTAGGTATGGAGGCTTTTGGATGAGTTCTTGTTGATGAATGTTCCCTGGAGTCAGGAGTTTTCTTGTGTTCTCAGGTTTTGGATTTAAGCCTCCTGCCTCTGGCTTTTAGTCTTATTCTTACAGTAGCCTCAAGGCTTCTCCATCCATACAGCACCAATGATAGAACATCTAGGTTAATGGAGTAAAGGTTCCCCACAGTGGCGGACACCCAGAGAGGTTCACAGAGTTACATGGAGAAGAGAAGAGGGAAGAAGGGAGATAGAGGTGACCAGGAGGAGAAGAGGGGGAATCAAAAGGGGAGAGAGCAATTTAGCCAGTAATCAATTCCCTATTTGCTCTCCACAGTCTGGAACACTCAGAGAGGTTCACAGAGTTCCATAGAGAAGAAAAGAGGGAGGAAGGAGATAGAGGTGACCAGGAGGACAGGAGGGGGAGTCAAAAGGAGAGAGACCAGTCTAGCCTGTGATCGGTTCCCTAAGTGTTCTCCACAGCTCAGAACACCCAATGAGATTCACAGAGTTAAGTAAAGAAGAGAAGGGGGAAGGAGGAGATAGAGGTGACCTGGGGGGGGGGAGGGGAAGGAGAGTCAAAAAGGGAGAGAGCAATCAAGCCAGTAATCACACTTCCTAATTAAAAATGGGTACTGAAGACCGGATTCTTAAAGGTACAGAATTGATAACAAATACCAAAAAGCAAAGATTAAAAATCTAGAGTAGAGATTAGACTCTCAAAAATACAAATTGAAAAAACAAAATCGCAAAAGTTATTAAATATATATATATATATATATATATATATATATAAGTTTGCTTTAAAAATAAGGTCTTTCTTTGCAAGGTAAAAGTAGGTTTTAAAAAAGAAAATTAAAGGAGTAATAAGGAACTTAAAAATTAAAAATTTTTAAAAATTTAAAAATGGTAATAGTAAAATATATCTAGGAATTTGTCTGGAGCTGTTGAGGGCAGTGTGGGGTCAATTCAGTTTCAGATAGTTCCTTGTTCCAGCTTATACTTCTTCTCAAGGTCTATAGGTCTCTTCCAGGGTAGTCAATGCTAACTACAGGGTTTTAATCTGTTGCACCTGTCACTTCCAAAGTGGTTCCCTCTTTATTTTGGCTTCCTCTGTTTGCAAGTCTCTTCAGTATCTAACTTCTGCCCTGACACAAAGGTGTGAACATGATCACTTATTTAGGCTCACTTGTTCAGTCATGCTGTGGGGAGGGAGGAACACTGCAAACAAATATCACTGGCATGCGTGGGGAGTGCTCGCAGTGTCTTGGCCACACTGGGTTTGCCCCCACTCACTGCATGTGTGCTTTCCCAGTCTACACTGCTCAGGCTCCAGATTGCTCTGCAACTCTCTAAAGCAGGCCTGGGTTGTATGCCCTTCCCAGGTCTAAGCCGCTCAGGTTCAGGTACTTGGGTACTCCACAAAGGCGCAGACTCGGATGGGCCTGCGTTTTGTGCCCTTCCCAGGTCCAAGCAGCTCAGGCAACTAGGTGCTTGACAAGCACACTCTCCCCAGGTGGGGCGGTGTGTCTTATCACCTCCCCCGTCCCAGCCGCTCAGTTTCCTGTGTGCGCAGCAGGAGTGCCATCTGAGGTGTGTCGTGTGTCTCCTCTGGGGAGCTGATCTCTGGCTGCCACCCTCCTGGCGGCTGTCAACCGTCCAGGATCCCAGGAAGACTTGGTTAGCAACTGGGAGCCTGCTTGCAGTTTGGTAGAGGATGCCATCTCTGGGGCCGAGTTTGCCCCTTTCCAGCTCTGGCTGCTGCCTGCCTGCCTCCCTCCTGCCTCTCTGCCTCTGGCGGGGATGGGCCGGTCTGCAGCCTGCTAGCTCTCCTCTGGCATTTGCTCAGTCCTTTGTTCTGTGAGCGGCCCGGCAGTGCCTTAGGTTAGAGCTTTTCACCAGAAAGTTCTCTCTCTTTCTCTTTCCCTTTTTTTTCCTCTCTCTGTCTCTCTGGCTATCCCATGGTTTGGGTTGCTATCTCATTTTATCTCCCTCAGATTGCCCTCAGGACATTCATGCCCAGTCCTTACCCTAAGCAATGCAGCCCGTGGCTCCCTGTTCAGCCCCTGCTTGCTGATGTCAGACGCAAGCATCTGGGCTACTTCTCCACTGGGGGTTGCAGTTAGGCGCATAATCTGTGGGTTTTATTTATTTATTGTTTCTCCCGGTTATGTTGCCCTTCTGAGATTCCAAATCTCCCCACAGACCTGCCGGTGAGAGGGTTTCCCGGTGTTTGGAAACTTCTCCTCTTTTATGACTCCCTCCCTGGGATGGGTCTCCATCCCTAACTCTTGTCTCTCTTTATCTTTTATATTTTGTCCTATCTCCTTTTGAAGACAATGGGCCACCTTTCTGGGTGCCTGGTGTCCTCCGCCAGCATTCAGAAGTTGTTTTGTGGTATTTGCTCAACATTCAAATGATCTTTCGGTGAGTTTGTGGGGAAGAAAGTGGTCTTCCCACCCTATTCCTCCGCCATCTTAGGACCGCCATTGAATGTTGAATTTTAAGCCAGCTTTTTCACTCTCCTCTGTCACTTTAATTAAGAGACTCTTCAGTTCTTCTTCACTTTCTGCCATAAGGGTTGTGTCATCTGCATATCTGAGGTTATTGATATTTCTCCCTGCAATCTTCATTCCAGCCTGTGCTTTATCCAGCCCAGCATTTCGCATGATGTACTCTGCATATAAGTTAAATAAGCAGGGTGACAATATATAGCCTTGACGAACTCCTTTCTCAATTTGGAACCAGTCTGTTGTTCTGTGCCCGGTTCTAACTGTTGCTTCTTGACCTGCCTACAGATTTATCAGGAGGCAGGTAAGGTGGTCTGGTATTTTCATCTCTTTAAGAATTTTCCACAGTTTGTTGTGATCCACACAGTCAAAGGCTTTGGTGTAATCAATAAAGCAGAAATAGATGTTTTTCTGGAATTCTTTTGCTTTTCTATGATCCAACAGATTTTGGCAATTTGATCTCTGGTTCCTCTGCCTTTTTAAATTCCAGCTTGAATATCTGGAATTTCTCAGTTCATGTACTGTTGAAGCCTCACTTGGAGAATTTTGAGCATTACTTTGCTAGCTTGTGAGATGAGTGCAATTGTGCAGTAGTTTGAGCATTCTTTGGCATTACCTTTCTTTGGGATTGGAATGAAAACTGACCTTTTCCAGTCCTGTGGCCACTGCTGAGTTTTCCAAATTTGCTGGCATACTGAGTGTAGCACTTCACAGCATCATCTTTCAGGATTCAAAGTAGCTCAACTGCAATTCCATCACCTCCTCTAGCTTTGTTTGTAGTGATGCTTCCTAAGGCCCACTTGACTTTGGACTCCAGGATGTCTGGCTCTAGGTGAGTGATCACAGCATCATGGTTATCTAGGTCATTAAGATCTTTTTTGTACAGTTCTTCTGTGTATTCTTGCCACCTTTTCTTAATATCTTCTGCTTCTGTTAGATCCATACCACTTCTGTCCTTTATTGTGTCCTTGTTATCTTCAACATAGGTTGTGGGAGTGGGTCTGGTAAGACCTTTCTATTGTTAATTCTAATCTTGTTAATTTAAGATGTATGTTGTGGGAGTGGGTCTGGTAAAAGTATATAAAGCCTTGATAAGACTAGTGAGGGGAGCACTCTCTGCCCCCCTTCTGATGTCTATGTCAGAAGCTTTCTCTGTCCCTTTTTCACTGTAATAAAACTCTGCTACATAAAAGCTCTCAGTGATCAAGCCTCGTCTCTGGCCCCGGATAGAAATTCTCTCCTCTGGAGGCCACGAATCTGACACCATTCACTTGAAGCTATCAGCACCCACTCCACACTGTCTTGATGACACAGACATGTGCTCAGAAGCCAGAAAGAGAGAGTGGTGACAGTGAGAGAGACACAGAACACAATGTTCAGGGGAGTTAGGTAAGCCGAAAACAGCATGCAGAAGACCGAACACTTGGACTATCCTGGTTCTTCCAAGAGATCCTTTGATGGCTCCGAAGCTTTAGAAGTTTTCTGATCAAAGTTCACTGAGCAAAGCCATGTTAACTCTCAACGAATAGGTTGACCTCAACTTACATCTGGATTTCAATAGAAAAATCACTTATACCCACATAGTATAAGCTACATTTTGTTCATATCCTGAAAATTATCTCATGCAAAAACACTTCCATGAGTCTTGCTGGTCCTGCCAGCTACACCAGTTGTCTTGCTGTATCTCACTGTGCACAGTGTTCATTGAACCCAGGGTAGGTAAGGCACAAGCAGGGAAGCTGGCAGAAGACTCGAGGAGCCATAGGAACTTCAAACACATTTATGCTCTCCTGGCTAGCACATTAGCCATAGCAGCAGACACGCTGTATTCTCTCCTCTCGTGGGTGACCCAGCAGACATACCCGTAATGCAGCCTTACCACCATAATGCAGCCATAACACAGTACAAGCTCTAGGGCTTTCCAAGTGAAGCTGATATATGCTTACAGAGCAAAAGTAGCTCGTGGCCAAGTGAGTACCTCGTGACGTGCATGGGCAGTGCTATAAGTGATCTCAGCTGTTACATGATCATTATTTATAAAACAGAAGGCAAGAGCAAGAGAGTATGGGTTGAGAGAGCCTGACCATGCCATCTTGGCAAATTTGCTCTTTCCCTACATCATGCTTCACAGTATCTTCAGGGGACTCACACAGAGGGTTTTACAGAATGAGATGAGGGGCTTGGATGGGCATAGAGATGGTCACTGGACAGTGCTGCTCCCCAGAGGACAAGACCCACATGCAGAGGTTGCAGCCAGGCTGTCAGCAGGGTAGATGAACACGGTTCAGTGTCCATGAGACAGGTGGGACCCTCAGAACTATAATTCTGTAGGTGGTAGTGGGGCTGGGCGGCAGGAGAGGTGGGACCCAGGAGCTGCCCGTTTGGGCCCTAACTGTGTAAGGGTGGGCCTAGGTTGAATGCCTTGTCCGGGCATTTTTCACCCTGTCAACTAGAACAGTGCCCTCCTGAGTCAGTGTGGGGCAACCCACTCACCCAAACACGTGCAAATGCCCAGAAAAGCATGCCTTCAATAAATAGGTTCACAACTCCTTCACAAACTGAAGACCTTCAAAACAGCAAAAGCAAGTGGAACTGAATTAAAGGAGAAGATGACAGTCCTAAAGGGACAGGGGATGGAACAAGAGGTGAGGTAGCCCAGGTTTGGGTCAGGAGGTGTCAGATATGGGGTGGAAGTTTGAATAACTGGATACCTGATAGGTGATTAGTAGAGCAGACACACTCACACACCACACACACTCCACATCACACATATACCATACACACACACTGCCCACACATATAATGCACGACAGAGACAAGACACACAGTCACCCAAACATATATGACACCACACACACATATACAGATTTGAAAGTGCAGTCACCATCTGGTTCTGGAGCGAATCCTGTCAGCTCATGCATAGGGCTAAAAGCTTTCAATATTAATATAAAAATAACCTTCTGTATATCAGATTTCTACTTACAGTTGCAGTAAACTTTCTGTCTCAGAACAGTCCTATTTGTGTGATATACGACTAGAGAAAAAGCACGTACATCCAGGCACACATAAATACGTAAACAACATCAGTCAGTTCAGTTCAGTCACTCAGTCGTGTCCGACTCTTAGCAACCCCATGAATTGCAGCACGCCAGGCCTCCCTGTCCATCACCATCTCCCAGAGTTCCCGCAAACTCACATCCATCGAGCCGGTGATGCCATCCAGCCATCTCATCCTCTGTTGTCCCCTTTTCCTCCTGTCCCCAATCCCTCCCAGCATCAGAGTCTTTTCCAATGAGTCAGCTCTTTGCATGAGGTGGCCAAAGTACTGGAGTTTCAGCTTTAGCATCATTCCTTCCAAAGAACACCCAGGGCTGATCTCCTTCAGAATGGACTGGTTGGATCTCCTTGCAGTCCAAGGGACTCTCAAGAGGCTTCTCCAACAACACAGTTCAAAACCATCAATTCTTTGGCCCTCAGCTTTCTTCACAGTCCAACTCTCACATCCATACAAAGCCACTGGAAAAACCACAGCCTTGACTAGACGGACCTTTGTTGGCAAAGTAATGTCTCTGCTTTTCAGTATTCTATCTAGGTTGGTCATAGCTTTTCTTCCAAGGAGTAAGTGTCTTTTAATTTCATGGCTGAAGTCACCATCTGCAGTGATTTTGGAGCCCAGAAAAATGAAGTCTGAAACTGTTTCCACTGTTTCTCCATCTATTTGCCATGAAGTGATGGGACCAAATGCCATGATCTTCGTTTTCTGAATGTTGAGTTTAAGCCAACTTTTTCACTTCAAAAAGGTGTTTGCTGGTTTCTTATCTTACCTGTATGAGTTTGATTTTATTCTTTAAATTTTGGTTCATAATTTTAGAGATGAGCGACAAAGGCAGATGCAAGGAAAAGATGCTTCTAATTTATAAGGAAATGAGTAAACAACGCATTCTGTGAAAATATACCCAAGCAAGAGGGATGCAGGGATGGGAGGATGGGTGGGGGAGGGGATGAGAAGTGGTTTTCAGGTGCTGTTAATCAAACAAAATCATCCTGTATCAATGAGTTTTTGCAGGATAAAGAAACCTCTCCAAAATGCAATGTTTTAAAATGGGGGTCATTTATTGCAGTTCAGGATTCCATAGTCAGCAACTCGACAGGGTTAGTGGAGAGTCCTCAGTTGGTCTTACTCAGGCTCTCTCCACACCAGCAGGCACCGGCACTCAACTCTGGGGCTGGGGCTGAAAACGCCTCCACAAGGTACCAGGTCGAAAACCCTGAAACCTATAAACGTTACCACATATGGAAGGATGTCTCTGTGGAAGATAAAATCAAGGATCTTTTCATTTTAATTAATTAACTATGGCTGTGCCGGGTCTTCGTTGCTGTGCACGGGCTTCCACTAGTTGCAGCGAGCAGGGTCTTCTCATTGAGGTGACTTCTCTTGTTGTGGAGCATGGGCCCCAGGGCATGCAGGCTTCAATAGTTGCAGCTCCCAGGCTGTGGAGCACAGGCTCAACCGCTGTGGCTCAGGAGCTTACTTTCTCTGTGGCACAAGGGATCTTCCCAGATCAGGGATCGGATCCTTCCATGTCTCCTGCATTGGCAGGGGGATTCTCTACCATTGAAGCCCCAGAATTAAGGGGCTTGAGGTGAGAGATCTTCCTGGATTACCTGACTGGCCCTCCCTACAGCAACAGTGTCTTGTAAGAGAGGTCAGAGGAAGGCTCCAGACAGAACCAAGGAGGCCACGTGAAGTTGGATCAGAGAGACACGAGGAGGCTGCCCTGCTGCAGAATGCAAGGAATGCAGCTCCAGATGCTAGATAAGGTGAGGAAACCCCCTCCCAAGAGCTCCAGAGAATGTGCGGTCCTGTGGACACCCTGGCTTCAACCCAGTGTAAATGATTTTGGACTTCTGACCCCGAGAACTATAAGAGAATAAATTTTTGTTGCTTTCAGCCAGGAAGTTTGTAGTGACTTGTAACAGCAGCCACAGGAGACAGTGGACCCAGATGACATAACTCTGATAGGCAGTGGTGCTGTCCCCGGGGCCTCGTGTTTCCAGCACATTTCCTTCTCCAGGGGATCTTCCCAACCCAGGGATCAAACCTGGGTCTCCCGCATTGCAGGCAGACTCTTTACCCGCTGAGCCACGAGGGAAGCCCTTCCAGCACATAGGCCTGGCCTAACCTGCTGATGGTCAGAGGTCCTGACGAGCAGCAGAAGGCACACCTGATGCAGAAGCCCTTTCAAACTTCTGCTTGGTCACATTTGCTTATGTCCAACAGTCAGAGTGAGTGGAGGGGACCACACCCCCATTTTGATGGAGGTACAGGGGAAAGCAGCACACTGAGATAAGGGGTAGGGCATTGGTGACTCTTTAGAAACCACCACAGTCAGCTCCTTCCTTCACCCTAGGCTTCCAGAAATCACAGTCTCCACCTCAGCATGTCTCCAGTGCCCCTCAGGGGCTCTGTGTGCTTCTTGGAGTGATTTTCCACTACATGGGCTTCCATTCTGAGTTTCTTTCCAGGAAAACTCGGTAACAGGTGACATTAATCTTACATAAAAGAAAGTACAAAGTGCATTTGAATGAAGCCTAAAAGAATTTCAACAAATACAATTTTACTGACACAAATTCAAATTATATAAGATTTTTGATAAGGGAAATTGGTATAATATTTTAATAGATTTATTTGTATCTGTTTATATGTACATGTAAACTTGAAAATTTCAATGCTAAATAGATTTTTTTTAATTTTATTTTATTTTTAAACTTTACATCATTGTATTAGTTTTGCCAAATGTCAAAATGAATCCACCACAGGTATACATGTGTTCCCCATCCTGAACCCTCCTCCCTCCTCCCTCCCCATTCCATCCCTCTGGGTCGTCCCAGTGCACCAGCCCCAAGCATCCAGTATCGTGCATCGAACCTGGACTGGCAACTCGTTTCATACATGATATTTTACATGTTTCAGTGCCATTCTCCCAAATCTTCCCACCCTCTCCCTCTCTCTCAGAGTCCATAAGACTGTTCTATACATCAGTGTCTCTTTTGCTGTCTCGTACACAGGGTTATTGCTACCATCTTTCTAAATTCCATATATATGCGTTAGTATACTGTATTGGTGTTTTTCTTTCTGGCTTACTTCACTCTGTATAATAGGCTCCAGTTTCATCCACCTCATTAGAACTGATTCAAATGTATTCTTTTTAATGGCTGAGTAATACTCCATTATGTATATGTACCACAGCTTGCTTATCCATTCATCTGCTGATGGACATCTAGGTTGCTTCCATGTCCTGGCTATTATAAACAGTGCTGCAATGAACATTGGGGTACATGTGTCTCTTTCCCTTCTGGTTTCCTCAGTGTGTATGCCCAGCAGTGGGATTGCTAGATCATAAGGCAGTTCTATTTCCAGTTTTTTAAGGACTCTCCACACTGTTCTCCATAGTGGCTGTACTAGTTTGCATTCCCACCAACAGTGTAAGAGGGTTCCCTTTTCTCCACACCCTCTCCAGCATTTATTGCTTGTAGACTTTTGGATCGCAGCCATTCTGACAGGTGTGAAAGGGTACCTCATAGTGGTTTTGATTTGCATTTCTCTGATAATGAGTGATGTTGAGCATCTTTTCATGTGTTTGTTAGCCATCTGTATGTCTTCTTTGGAGAAATGTCTATTTAGTTCTTTGGCCCATTTTTTGATTGGGTCATTTATTTTTCTGGAATTGAGCTGTAGGAGTTGCTTGTATATTTTTGAGATTAGTTGTTTGTCAGTTGCTTCATTTGCTATTATCTTCTCCCTTTCTGAAGGCTGCCTTTTCACCTTGCTAATAGTTTCCTTTGATGTGCAGAAGCTTTTAAGGTTAATTAGGTCCCATTTGTTTATTTTTGCTTTTATTTCCAATATTCTGGGAGGTGGGTCATAGAGGATCCTGCTGCGATGTATGTCAGAGAGTGTTTTGCCTATGTTCTCCTCTAGGAGTTATTTTATTTTTATTGATGAAAGTGTCTGAACATACACAAAAGTAGAAAGTACAAAGAACCTCATCACATCACCCAACCTCAACAGTTGTCAGCATTTGCCATATTTGTTTCACTAACCCTCACCTTTCTTTTTGCTTGAGTAATTTCAAAGTAAATGCTAAACATTATGTCATTTCACCTACAAAAAGCAGCAGTTGCGTCTCGAACAATGACCAAAACAGACATTTTCTCCCTAAAACCACAACAGCATTTTCACATCTATGAATATTTACCATAAATTCTTTTTCTGTGTGAGTCAAGTTTTATCTGGGGCAAAATGAGGACTGCAGCCCAGGAGACACCACCTCAGATAGCTCTGAGAAACTGCTCCAAAGGGGCAGTGGGGAGGTCAGTATACACGTGATTTTGGTGAAGGGGGAGTACATGCAACCAAGCACACATTTTTCCAGAAAGTATCTACTAGCCTGGTGAAGATTTGCTAGTCACAGGGTTCCATAATTTCTTAATATCAACTTGTGCACATTTCAAATTCAGACTTTCCAAATTGTCTAAAAAGAAAATGCTATTTCATAGTTGGTTTTATTCCTATTAGGACCCAAATATGGTCCACATGTTGTATTTTGTTCTTGTGTCTCTCAAGCATCTTCTTCTTGTCACAGACCTCTCTCTGTTCTCTCTTCCTCATTGCGTGTATGGTCTGTTCTGTTACTAACGTGTTCAGGTAAACATTCATCCCACAAAACCCCTAAGTTAACGTCTAGCCTCCTTGGACTGTGTCCTCTGTGTTTCCTGCAGAGTAGAATTTAACTCTAAATACTTGATTATATGCAGGGAGCTTTTTTCCCCCAAGAATATTTAAATAACTCAACTTTATTTCAAATAAGTGAATGGTACTTGTGATGGCTAATTTTGTGTGAACTTGGCCAGGCCACAGCCAAACATTATCCTAGATATTTCTGTGAAGTATTCTAGATGTGATTAACACTTAGCACACTCTGAGTAAAGCAGAATATTATCCTGCACAGTGTGAATGGGCCTCTTTCTGTCAGGTAAAGACCTTAATAAAAAGAGACTGACTTTCCCCAAGGGAGAGAGGAATCTGATGGCAGACTGACTTCAGACTTGAACTTTGACATCAGCTCCTTCCTGGGTCTCCAGCCGGCCAATCTACCCTGTGCAGTTTGGACTTACCAGTCTCCACAACCACATAAGTGCTTTCCTGGTAGCTCAGATGGAAAAGACTCTGCCTGCAATGCAGGAGACTCGGGTTTGATCCCTGGGTTGGGAAGACCCCCTGGAGAAGGGAATGGCAACTCACTCCAGTATTCTTGCCTGGAGAATCCCCATAGACAGAGGAGCATGGTGGGCTACAGTCCATGGGGTTGCAAAGAATTGGACATGACTGAAAAACTAACATTTTCACTCACAACCACATAAACCAATTCCTTAGAACAGAGAGAGGGAGAGAGAACATGAAAACTAGAGACAGACACAGATGGTATACAGATGATAGATACAGACAGACACACATGTGCGTCTTACCCGTTCTGTTTCTCTGGAGAACCTGAGAAATATGGAATTTTTAAGGGAATTTTAGTGAGAACACTTAAACAAATACACTTCCCCCAAATATGAAAAGGGCAACACGTAGCATCAAATTACTAAAAACCATGTTGAAAATGCTGAAGTCATGCTTGCCCCCACTTTGGGGGTGAATTTTGGAGATGAATTTTTGTCCTTGGATGGAAAATAAAGTACATTGTTGAGGGCTATGGCATGTTTTCCTATTTATTTATTTTAGTAGAAGTTATTTAATATTAATTTTGCCCTAGTACATTAAAAAGTAACACACTTATTCCAGTTACAGCTTCATTAAACCTCCACTTCCGTGTATTTTTTAATATGTAACACATTTCCTCCCTGTGACATTGGGAATAATAATACCTGTTTTACGAAGCCCCATATAGAGTCTGGCCCAAAGTAGCAATAAACTGTGGTCATTGTCACTGCCGCTGTCGTCAGCATCCCCTCCATCATCAGCAGCAAGACCACCTTAGCGTCATCACCATAACCCGCTTTGCTCTGAATCCACACAAAGCTTCTTGTATGGAACAGAATTTTCTCGCTTTCAGTGTGAGTTCATAAAATTGCATTTTAGTCTTTCAAAAATGGAGCATGTTTCCCAGGCCACACTTACATTATTCCTCATCGCTGTGACCCATCTTCCTGAAAAGCTGATTCCGTGCTCTCCCCAGAGGTCCCAACTCCTCCAGCATTACTCACGGGCCTCTGGGCTGTGTGCAGTGGAGCAGAACAGCTCAAATGAGGTTCGTACATTAGGAAGAAAGCCTGCTGATGTCTGCCCCTCCCCAGCCCTTCCCGACCCACAAGGGGCCTTCTCTTAACACACCCGAAATCACCATCCGTCACTCCAGTGACTGCCACAACACATGATCAGTTTGGTGCCTGCCTGGCAGCTGGGCAACCTTGGGGAAACCTCTTAACCTTTTCAAGCTCCATTTATTAATCTGTAAAGAGGGATAATGTGACTTTGAGGGCTCTGTGGGCACCACATTCATGAGAGTGTATGGGGCTGATGCGAGCAAAGGGCTTAAAGGACCTCAACAGAGAGTTGACAGATGGACAGACGGATGGCTGGATGGAGTGTGTATCTGCCTTGAAGATTCCAAAGCATTTCCTTATACTTGATCCTCACCACATCCTTGTGATGTAGGCTGGGAAGTAAAGTCCACTTGAATAAAAGGCAGCTGCCCCAAGACTAGCAGCAGTGGATGGTGCCGGGGTGGGGGGTGAGGGGTGCTGGTTTCAC
Organism: Bubalus kerabau; assembly: GCF_029407905.1. Lineage (NCBI taxonomy): Eukaryota > Metazoa > Chordata > Mammalia > Artiodactyla > Bovidae > Bubalus > Bubalus kerabau. The sequence goes on along the minus strand of NC_073625.1, from coordinate 192,711,515 downwards.
AGTGAGATGCAGCACATCCTGATTAGTTCTCACCACCATGCAAAGCTGTGGACATGTGTCTTCATTAGGACAGAATTTCTTGCACGGCTTATGTACAGACAGTTTCTAAAGAAAAAAGTTTATATCTCACTAATGTCAACCTAAATGACTTCTATCAAATAACTTAAATATGCTCCAGGAATTCTCCAGGCAGGAATACTGGAGTGGATTATCATTCCCTTCTCCAGGGGATCTTCCCATCACAGGGATTGAACCCAGGTTTCCTGCTTTGCAGGCAGATTCTTTATCATCTGAGTAACCATGGAAGCCCCAACACTTTCTGACTACATGGACCTTTGTCAGCAAAGTGATGTCTCTGCTTTTTAATACACTATCTAGGTTTGTCATAGCTTCCCTTCCAAGGATTAAGTGTCTTATTAATTTCATGGCTGCAGTCACCATCTGCAGTGATTTGGGAAACCAAGAAAATAAAATCTATCACTATTTTCAACTTTTTCCCCTTCTATTTGCCATGAAGTGTTGTGACCAGATGCCATGATCTTAGTTTTTTGAATGTTGAGTTTTAAGCTGGCTTTTTCACACTCTGCTTTCACCCTCATCAAGGGCCTCTTCAGTTCCTCTTCACTTTCTGCCTTTAGAGTGGTCTCATCTGCATATCTGAAGTTGCTGATATTTATCCTGGCAATTTTGATTCCAGCTTGTGATTCCACCAGCCTTGCTTTTCACATGATGTACTCTGCAGAAAAGTTAAATAAGCAGGGTAACAAGCCTTGACATACTCCTTTCTCAATTTGGAACCAGTCCATTGTTCCATATCCAGTTTTAAATGTTGCTTCTTGACCTGTATACAGGTTTCTGAGGAGGCAGGTAAGGTATTCCCATTTCCTTAAGAATTTTCTGCAGTTTGTTGTGATCCACACAAAGGCTTTAGCATAGTCAGTGAAACAGAAGTAGATGTTTTTCTGGAATTCCCTTGATATGTACTGTATAATATAAACAAATGTCTAAGCTGATATATTGTATAATATAAACAAATGTAAAAGTTAATATACTGAATAATAACAACAAGTGTCTAAGCTAATATCAGTTCAGTTCAGTCGCTCAGTCATGTCCAACTCTTTGCGACCTCATGGACTGCAGCATGCCAGGCTTTCTTGTCCATTACCAACTCTCTGAACTTGCTCAAACTCATGTCCATCGAGTCGGTGATGCCATCCAACCAACTCATCTGTCGTCCCCTTCTTCTCCTGCCTTCAATCTTGCCCAGCATCAGGGTCTTTTCTGATGAGTCAGTTCTCATCAGGTGGCCAAAGTATTAGAGCTTCAGCATCAGCATTGTCCTTCCATTGAGTATTCAGGACTGATTTCCTTCAGGATTGATTGGTTTGACCTCCTTGCAGTCCAAGGGACTCTCAAGAGTCTTGGGACTCTCAAGAGTCTATATCTAAGCTGATATAAGTTGTGTAATATAAACATATATATAAGTTGATATATATCGAATAATATAAACAAATGTCTAAATTGAAATATATTGTATAATATAAACAAATGTTTAAGTTGATATGTAGCATAATATCAAGTGCCTAAACTGATAGCCTGTATACTATAAGGAAGTGTCTAAGCTAAACACCAACAAACCCATGCCTGTGGTGTCCCTGCTGCAGTGCCCCAAGGGAGGGTCTCAGGTCCTCCTTCCTGCCTCCTTCCTCAGGTCCAGTCCAGGGTCACTGGCCTTTGCCTGGGGTCACTTTGTAGCTGCCACATTTCCTGTGAAATTAGAGCAATCACAACACAAACACTCACACCGTGCTGTTCACACAGCTGGATTCCGGAACATAGCGTTGATCCCAGATGTGCTTTCATTGATATTCTGGGCCATGACAGAGCCCAGATCATAACCTTTAATCTCCTGGGAGAAATCTGCAGACTGGGTAAGGGCAGCATCTCCTCTGGCCCCCCTAATCCTTCTTGGGCATCTTTGACTCCCCCAGTAAGTATCCTCACACCTGCCCCTCTCACTCACCCAGGAACCTCCTCCCTCCCAGTACAGTCAGCTTGTTCTTCACCCAAGGTGATGGGTGGACATCAGATACCCTCTGCCCTCCAACGGCTCCAACCAGGGACCTGGCCCCTTCCTGTGTGGGCAAAGTATAGGGGCAGACGACTGACACTAGCCCAGGTTGGCAGGGCTGCTGAGCTTCTCTGGCTTGGCCTGAGGGGACCAGGCAGGACACCTTCCACTTGCCCTCCACATGCACCTCCCTATCCTGGAGGCTGACCTGTAGGGACAGAACCATGGGCTTCCTGGCTCTTGGCTTTGATCTTGATCAAAGGGAGCAGGAGTTCCCGCCCCTTCCCCCACCCCACTCCACCCCCTGCGGGGGTGCCACAGCTCCCTGCAAGTTTGCTGATAAACTCTCCACTGGACCCGTGTCTGCTGGATGTCTGCTGGGTCCTAACTTGCTGGGGTCCTCCTTCCTCTCCTGTTACCAACCACTGGCCATTTCCTGAGTGTCACCTTCAAGATGGAGGGGCCCCAGAGCCCAGCAGACCCTGCTCATTCATGGGGAGGAATATGAATCCCCCAACAGGCCCAGGTGGATGAGCCCAGGCTGCACCCTGGGTCCAAGGGTCACCCAGAAGCAGGGTCCTAGTGGGGGAACTAAGGCATCCCCTCTGGGCCCACAGGTGGCTGAGGTGTGGGGCTGTGTCCCTGTGCTGAGCCTGTTCCGCCACACACACTCACAGTGAAAAAGCTGACCAAGATGAAAGCAACCTTAGATGCTGAGCCCCCGGGACAGCGACAGGCCTTCTACCCCTGAGCCAGGGTCTGGCTGAGGTGGGGAGCCCAGCCCACTGCTGAAAAGCCTTTGGGGTTATTTCTCTTCATTGACCTTCAGAGAGATCATGGTGGCTGGTGGCTCCCGCTGTCAGTGTTCTCTCTCAGTTCACATGGCTGCACACGCATTAGTGGACTCCCTGCCGTGCAAAGAAATGCTGTTGCAGTGAACAGCTGAATTCTCGAGAAAGAAGCCCTGAACCACTGTCTGGACCCCTGGGGCACCACAAGAGCCAAGTGCATCTCAGACGAGGCCCTCCTGTCACAAAACTGAGACGGCTATGTGGCCTCCGGGGTCAGATGTTCACAGCTGTCAGCTCGAGAATGTAAAGGGCTTGCTGGACAGAAGCTCCACAGCGGGGACCCTGGATCAAAAGTCACCTTAACCCAACACTGACCAGGACCAGTGGCAGCCCAGCTGTGACCAAGCCCCCAAGACAGTGGCCCACTGCTCCCACAACCATCATTCCTCCGTACATCTGAGCTGAGTCTGAGATCTTTGATTTTTAAAGGCACCCATGAAAAGAAAAAAAATTAACCATAAACACAGCGTTTTGAGGATTGGTGTCTGATAATTTGCTCCACAAAGTTCACCTGGGGCCTGGGCTATGCAGAATGAAGGGGAGCATGAAAGGTGTCACCAGAGCAGGTAAGAGTTGCACAGGAAGGAAATGTGAGAGAGTGTCCGGGAGGGACAGGTGAGAGAGTGCCGGGAGGGAGAGGTGAGAGAGTGTCCGGGAAGACAGGTGAGAATGTCCGGGAGGGACAGGTGAGAATGCCAGGGAGGGACAGGTGAGAGTGTATGGGAGGGACAGGTGAGACTGTCCAGGAGGGACAAGTGAGAGAGTGTCCGGGAGGGACAGGTGAGAGAGTGTCCGTCCGGGAGGGACAGGTGAGAGTGTCCAGGAGGGACAGGTGAGAGAGTGCACGGGAGGGACAGATGAGAATATCCAGGAGGGACAGGTGAGAGAGTGTCCAGGAGGACAGATGAGAGAGTGTCCGGGAGGACAGGTGAGAGAGTGTCTAGGAGGGACAGGTGAGAGAGTTTGCGGGAGGGACAGGTGAGAGTGCCCAGGAGGGACAGGTGAGAGAGTGTCCAGGAGGGACAGGTGAGAGAGTGTCCGGGAGGGACAGGTGAGAGAGTGCCCGGGAGGGACAGGTGAGAATATCCAGGAGGGACAGGTGAGAGAGTGTCCAGGAGGACAGATGAGAGAGTGTCCGGGAGGGACAGGTGAGAGAGTGTCCAGGAGGGACAGGTGAGAGAGTTTCCGGGAGGGACAGGTGAGAGTGCCCGGGAGGGACAGGTGAGAGAGTGTCCAGGAGGGACAGGTGAGAGAGTGTCCGGGAGGGACAGGTGAGAGAGTGTCCAGGAGGGACAGGTGAGAGAGTTTCCGGGAGGGACAGGTGAGAGTGCCCAGGAGGGACAGGTGAGAATATCCAGAAGGGACAGGTGAGAGAGTGTCCAGGAGGACAGATGAGAGAGTGTCCGGGAAGACAGGTGAGAGAGTGCCCGGGAGGGACAGGTGAGAGAGTGTCCAGGAGGGACAGGTGAGAGAGTGTCCGGGAGGGACAGGTGAGAGTGCCAGGGAGGGACAGGTGAGAGAGTGCATGGGAGGGACAGGTGAGAGAGAGTCCGGGAGGGACAGGTGAGAGAGTATCCAGGAGGTACAGGTGAGAGAGTGTCCGGGAGGGACAGGTGAGAGAATGCCCGGGAGGGACAGGTGAGAGAGTGCATGGGAGGGACAGGTGAGAGAGTGTCCGTCCGGGAGGGACAGGTGAGAGTGCCCAGGAGGGACAGGTGAGAATGCCAGGGAGGGACAGGTGAGAGAGTGCATGGGAGGGACAGGTGAGAGAGTGTCCAGGAGGGACAGGTGAGAGAGTGTCCAGGAGGGACAGGTGAGAGAGTGTCCGGGAGGGACAGGTGAGAGTGCCAGGGAGGGACAGGTGAGAGAGTGCGTGGGAGGGACAGGTGAGAGAGTGTCCAGGAGGGACAGGTGAGAGAGTGCCTGGGAGGGACAGGTGAGAATATCCAGGAGGGACAGGTGAGAGTGTCCAGGAGGACAGGTGAGAGTGCCCAGGAGGGACAGGTGAGAATATCCAGAAGGGACAGGTGAGAGAGTGTCCAGGAGGACAGATGAGAGAGTGTCCGGGAGGACAGGTGAGAGAGTGTCCGGGAGGACAGGTGAGAGTGCCCGGGAGGGACAGGTGAGAATGCCAGGGAGGGACAGGTGAGAGAGTGCATGGGAGGGACAGGTGAGAGAGTGTCCAGGAGGGACAGGTGAGAGAGTGTCCAGGAGGGACAGGTGAGAGAGTGTCCGGGAGGGACAGGTGAGAGTGCCAGGGAGGGACAGGTGAGAGAGTGCGTGGGAGGGACAGGTGAGAGAGTGTCCAGGAGGGACAGGTGAGAGAGTGCCTGGGAGGGACAGGTGAGAATATCCAGGAGGGACAGGTGAGAGTGTCCAGGAGGACAGGTGAGAGTGCCCAGGAGGGACAGGTGAGAATATCCAGAAGGGACAGGTGAGAGAGTGTCCAGGAGGACAGATGAGAGAGTGTCCGGGAGGACAGGTGAGAGAGTGTCCGGGAGGACAGGTGAGAGAGTGTCCAGGAAGGACAGGTGAGAGAGTGTCCGGGAGGGACAGGTGAGAGAGTGCGTGGGAGGGACAGGTGAGAGAGAGTCCGGAAGGGACAGGTGAGAGAGTGTCCAGGAGGTACAGGTGAGAGAGTGTCCGGGAGGGACAGGTGAGAGAATGCCCGGGAGGGACAGGTGAGAGAGTGTCCGTCCGGGAGGGACAGGTGAGAGTGCCCAGGTGGGACAGGTGAGAATGCCAGGGAGGGACAGGTGAGAGAGTGTCCAGGAGGGACAGGTGAGAGTGCCAGGGAGGGACAGGTGAGAGAGAGTCCGGGACGGACAGGTGAGAGAGTGTCTGGGAGGACAGGTGAGAGTGCCCAGGGACAGTGAATCTCCCTCTGAGGCCGTAGTCACATGTTTGTGTACAGTGCACGAGCACAGGCATGGACCCACCCGCACACACACACACTCCATTCTTCACAAGAACCTGTCCAGAATCTGCCCAGGGCAGCGTTACACAGCACTCTGACCCTCCAGAATCATATCTGACCATCATCATGGCTCTTTACGTTCGATTTGGAGCATGGTTGGTATCCCAGTGGGCATTTGAGCCACAGTGGTTACAAAGCGTGAATAAAAATTCATGCCCGTCCTTTCAACAGAAACTCACTTGTTCTGCAAGTTACATGAGGGTGTCCGTGCCTTGGGCAAGGGTGGTGTCGGGGGACAGGCTACCTGTCAGCCCCCTGGAAGAGGACGGGGCACTGACACAGCAGGAGGATTCAGAGCAGACGAGTGGCTGTGGTCTCGGCGGACAGCTGATCTCGGGTCCCCACATGTTATGAATTTCAGAGACAGCTGCGGTTTCATTTATTCTCTTTATTGTTTTATTTTCTTCTGCTTCATTTATTCCCCCTTTGATATTTATCATTTACTTTATTCCACTTACTTTTGGTTTAATATGCTCTTTCTTCTCTTTCAGTTTCTTCAGGTAGAAACTGAGATCCTTAAGTGGAGGACTTTCTTCTTTGATTGTGATAAAATGTACCTAAAATAAAATATATAGTTTTAACAATTTTTCAGTGTATAGTTCTGTGGCATTCAGTATCTAATATAGACTTTTAATGGTATAAATTTCCCTTAAGTACTGCTTTAGCTTCATCTCCCAAATTTTTATATATTTTCATTCAGTTGAAAGTAGATTGTAATGTCCCATTCTTTGAGCCCTGGGTTATCTGGAAGTATGTGTTCTACTTTCCAAATATTTGCACATTTCCAGAGATCTTTCTGTTATTGTCTTTTTAATAAATTTCTGCTTTCATTTTTATTTGAGCCTTCTTCCTGCCTTGCTTACTTTTTAAACTTCTTCAACTGATAAACTTCATTTATCTTTATTCTCTTTTGTTATTTCATAAATTGATGGTTGCTTAACTTACTTGCCTTCTCTTTTACTTTATCATATTATTCTCTTTCATCTCATGGTTGCTCAGCAGATTTTCTACAAGGGCACCAAGGCCATTCAAAAGGGGAAGAAGAGTCTTTATAACAAATGATGCTGGACAACCAGACACCAGCACACAAAAGAATGAAGCTGTACACCTCCCTACACCATACACAAAAATCCACTCAAAATGGGTCACTCAAAATGTAAGAACTGAAACCATAAACTTGCGACCCTGTGGACTATAGCCCACCAGGCTCCTCAGTCCATGGGATTCTCCAGGCAAGAATACTGGAGTGGGTTGCCATTTCCTTCTCCTGGGGATCTTCCTGACCCAGGGATCAAACCCAGGTCTCCCGCATTGCAGGCAGATGCTTTAACCTCTAGCCACCAGGGAAGCCCTCTTAGAAGAAAACACAGGAGTAAATCTTCCGGACCTTGGGTGAGGCAACAACTTTTTAGATTTACCAAAAACAAAGTGACAAAAAGAAAAATTAAATTGGCTATCATCAAAATTAAAAATATTTGTGCTGCAAAATGAAAACTCCACAGAGTGGAAAAAATATTTGTAAATCACATATCTGACAAGGGACTTGTATCCAGAATACATGAAGAACTCTCACAATTCAGTAACAAAAGATTAATAAATAGGAAATTATCTGAATAGACATTCCTCCACAGAAGGTGTAGAAATGACACACAAGCACATGAACAGATGCTTAGCATTAGCAGTCATTCAGGAAGGGTAAGTCAAAACCAAATGAGACGCTGCATTGCACCTACTCAGACAGCTGCAACAACCACTTTTTAAGAAGACAAAACAAGTGCTGGTGAGGATGTGGAGAAATTGGAATCTTCATACATTGCTGATGGGAATATAAACTGGTGTAGCCACTTTGGAAGACAGTCTGACACTTCCTCAAATAGTTAAACATACAATTATCATGTGACAGAAAGTCCATTCCTGGTATCTGCATAAGAGATATGAAAACATACATGCTCAAAAATTTACAAAAATATTTGTAGCATCATTACTAATAATAGCCAAATAGTGGAGAAAGCCCCAGCATTTGTACAGATGATTGAATAAACAAAATGTGGAGTACTGCCCTGCCATGAAGAAGAATGAGGTTCTGACACCCGCTACAGTGTGATCCTGAAAACATTATATTAAATGAAAGAAGCCAGTCACGAACGATCACATATTGTAGGAGTCCATTTATACGAAATGTCCTGAAGAGGCAAATCCATATGCAGAAAATAGATTAGTGGTTGCAGGGGTGGTATGGGGAGGTTGGGAGAGAGTTCACTGCTTGCGGATGGGGACAGGGTTCTTCAGGGCTTGACAAGATATTATAAAATTAGACTGTGGTGACGCTGCCCAACTCTGTGAATGCAGCGTGAATGGACAATGTTGCTGCCATGTCAGTGAACAAAGGATGTTGTGGCCACCCAGCCACTACACCTGCCCTGACAGTGAGCCCTGAAGGGACTCAGGATGAGAAAGCACCGGCAGTGGTCCCCGGGAGCTGAAATTGCAGATCACAGGACTGGCTTCAGTGAGCCCAGACTCTGCATCTTCTCGCCCACAGACAAGCACTAAGCTCCTTGAGATGTCAGGTTTTCCTTAATTAACAGTAAACTTCTGATGTTCTGGCCACCTGGTTTTCGGTGCAAAGTTCCTGTATATCTTGGTTCCTCCCTTGCCTCTTCCAAGCAGTCCCTCAGAGCTATCCTGAGAGGCTGCCTCCCGGGCTTGAAGTCCTCAGAAAGTCTGCAGGATAAAACATAACTCTCAACTTTTAGGTTGTGCTTTTTTTTTTTCAGTCGGCAGTAGTAACACTTTCAAGGGGTGGAATGCGTGATATGTAAATTATATCTCACAAGTAAAAACTATGTGAAACAGTCACAGATTTTGCTTTAATACAAGCTTGACTGATCCTTGGTCATCAGTGGCGCCTTTCCTGTAGCTGTTATTTCTAATCCTGTGTCTGCGCCTCTAGTGCTCACTTCCCCCAGGTATGAGTATCAGGAGGAGGCACTTGTCCTCACTTGCTTTTCTCAGCTGTATTTGGTTTCAGTGGAACCTTAGTTCTGGACCAGAAATTAGTTCCCTGTGGTGGAAGCGCAGATTCCTAACCTCTGGACCACCAGGGAAGTCCCCCTTGCTCACCTTGCTCTCTGTTTCTCCTGTAACAAATACAGTTTCTTCCTTAACAAACACTCTTCTAGGATCTGCCGGGAGGCAGGCGCGTGGGGCAGAGCAGAACAAGAGACAAAGGCTTGCCTCATGGGACCTACATTTAGGAAAGAAAAGAGCAAACTGCCGAGTGAGTGGGGAGAAAGACACGAGCCTTACCAGCTCGGCCCCTCTTCGGGGTCCTCATACTCCTGACACCTTTTGCCTGCCACAGCCCCTCTATTTCTCCCAATTTTTCACCACCATTGAGGTCACTTCATAGATGAGGCACCCCACATAGGGCTCAAGAACAGCAACCAGGGATCCAAAAGTGGTGGACAAAGCGTTGTTCAAAATGGTATCTCACATGCCACCAGTAAAACGCCCAAATATTTGGGTTAAATATCAGCCGCTTCATGCCCAATTCTCTCACAACCTGGGTCAATTTGGCATAGGTATGCCATTTACTCACAGTATTCGGGAGCTTGCCTGTGTTCAGCCATACGGTGCAGACACAGCGTTCATCCATTCCATCAGGTGTGTGTTTGGTTAGGCACACCCTGCATGACTCACCTGGCATTCTGCAAACTTTGTCTCAATGAGGGGTGAGTGGTTATAGATGCCGACTGTTCTATCTCATCCCTGCAACAGGATGCTGTCCACCCTTGTGTCCCAGAGTCGCAAAAGCCGTGCTGCCAAGGGTTCCCCTTACGTTTGCTGAAACTGCTTACCGAAGTCATCTGAGTGGATACGTCATGAACTCAGTCACATTCAGGGGTCCCTTGAGGATGCCCCCCACCAAGCATAGGCTGCTCATACTTCACCTTCTGCTGCACAATGGCCTCATGGAGAGGTGGGGACCCGCAGTCTCACAAGGCTCAGCATCCCTCTTTACCTCATAGTTCAAGGCATTGGGTTCCTCAAGGCCATGCATCTCTTGCTCCAGTGTGTGTATACGCTGCTCTAGCTCTTCTCATCTCTGCAACTCATGCACTTGCACAGCATCACTATCCATATTTGCCTTCAAGGCAGTCAGGAAAATCCACCCCACATGGCCAGTGGCAGTACACACTGCTTTGTCCAGCAATGGGAATTCACCACCTGGAATGCCTTTTCAATACTCTCTGGCGACCCCTCCACAACCTCCTAGTCTCCCACCAGGACCCACACTGAGAGGACTGTGGCCACCGGGTACCACGTACTATGTGGTGGCCACTGGCTTTCTCCATCCACTGGAGCCTCAGGCTCCTCTGTGTGCTGGGTATCCTGCCAACTACACCAATTGTCTTGCTGTATCACTGTGCACACTCTTTGCTGAGTGGGGTAGCTAGAAGAAAAGTCAAGGAGCTGTAGGAACTACAGACATGTTTATTCTCTCCAGGCTGGTGCACAGCCGTAGCAGCAGACATGCTGTATTCTCATGGTTGACCCAGCACAGTCTTGATGCAGCTTTAAGGCAGCCGCAAGGGCTTTTCAGGCTTATATATTCTTACAGAACAAAAGTGGCCTGTGGCCAAGCAGGCACATGGGGACATGCATGCGCAGTGCTGTAACTGATCTCAGCTGTTATATAACCATGTATTTACAAGATGTGGGACAAGATTGAGCTGCTGTGGGGTAGAAAGCCTGACCACAGCATCCTGGCTGATTTGCTCTTTCCCTACACAGGTAATACCCCAACCTTCCTCCCCTCAACCCCAGAAGCTCTTAGAAACTTGTCTCCAGCACTGGGGTTCTGAAATGAGCCTTTCCTGGTGTATTTCCCCCAGTGTGCTCCACGTGGCACTCAGAAAGTCCCCTCAGCTTGAAGACCTGCATCTTCACTCATTTCTCTCCGTTCTCCCTCTGTCCAGTGGCATGTCCCCCTCAACACGACCCACCCAGAACACAGGGCCTCACCTGTGCTCCATCAGAGCTGGAGGGGTCGAGTCTGTCCCCAGCATGGCTGCCAGAGTTGGGCCCTTGAAGGCTGGTCAGACTGTGAACAACATCTGCTGAGGGTTCTGCAGCTTTTCAGCTTTGCTGGGAGACTCCCAGGGGTTGAGGTGGGGGACTCAGCACAGACAGGTGCTCAGAGGCTGCCAGCCCCACCACAGGGGCCCTTCCCTCAAGCCACCTCCTCAGAGCTGCCTCTTCTTACCACCACCACCCACCCCCTGCTGCAGACATCCAGACCAACAGCCTCTATCACCCTTGAGGTAAGCATGGGGATGCTCTCTGCATGGCACTGTGCACTGACCAGCCCAAAGGGAGGGATTCCTCTTACAGTTGCTTTATTTTCTCAGTGGATACAGAAAGCACAGTTCTCAGCTCAAGGCTGGGTGGGGAGGGGACTCTGGGGAGGGGGATGAAAGGCGCAGCTAAGAGGTCCCACGCCCCAGCCCCACACCAGGCACTCACCCCTGTGCCAGGCACATGCACAGGCTGAATAAGAGGCAGATCCAGAAATACGTTTAGTGCAATGTCATCAGGAACAGAAACTAGTAGAACATCCAAATGTCCAATTTTGTGTAACATGAGTGGTCTTTTGAGCACTGAAGAATTGATGCTTTCAAACTGTGGTGCTGGAGAAGACTCTTGAGAGTCCCTTGGACAGCAAGGAGATCAAACCAATCAATCCTAAAGGAAATCAACCCTGAATATTCACTGGAAGGACTGAAGCTGAAGCTCCAATATTTTGGCCATGTGATGCAAGAGCCGATTCATTGGAAAAGACCCTGATGCTGGGAAAGATTGAGGGCATGAGGACAAGGGCACAAGAGAGGATGAGATCGTTGGATGGCATCACCAACTCAATGGACATGAGTTTGAGTAAGTTCCAGGGGATAGTAAAGGACAGGGAAGCCTGGCGTGTTGTAGTTCATAGGGTCACAAAGAGTCAGACACAACTGAACAACAACAACGAGCAGTTTAAGTCTTTTTTTTAATTTCACTTTTAGAAATGTAGACTTTTAGGTTGCTCCTATTGGTATCTAATTAAAACTTATTATAGTGTAGCAACATTTGGTGGATCATCAAAAAAGCAAGAGAGTTCCAGAAAAACATCTATTTCTGCTCTACTGACTATGCCAAAGCCTTTGACTGTGTGGATCACAACAAACTGTGGAAAATTCTTAAAGAGATGGGAATACCAGACCACTTTACCTACCTCCTGAGAAATCTGTATGCAGGTCAAGAAGCAACAGAATTGGACATGGAACAATGAACTAGTTCCAAATTGGGAAAGGAGTTCGTCAAGGCTATATATTGTCACCCTGCTTATTTAACTTATATGCAGGGTACATCATGCAAAATGCTGGACTGGATGAAGCACAAGATGGAATCAAGATTGCCAGGAGAAATATCAATAACCTCAGATACACAGATGACACCACCCTTATGGCAGAAAGCGAAGAACTAGAATCTCTTGATGAAAGTGAAAAAGAAGAGTGGAAAAAGTTGGCTTAAAACTCAACATTCAGAAAACTAAGATCATAGCATCCAGTCCCATCACTTCATGGCAAATAGATGGGGAACCAATGGAAATAGTGAGAGACTATTTTTTTTGGGCTCCAAAATCACTGCAGATGGTGACTGCAGCCATGAAATTAAAAGACACTTGCTCCTTGGAAGAAAAGCTATGACCAACCTAGACAGCATATTAAAAAGCAGAGACATTACTTTGCCAACAAAGGTCTGTCTAGTAAAGTTAAGGTTTTTCCAGTAGTGATGTATGGATGTGAGAATTGAACTATAAAGAAAGCTGAGTGCCGAAGAATTGATGCTTTTGAACTGTGGTGTTGGAGAAGACTCAGTCTCTTGGACAGCAAGGAGATCAAACAAGTCAATCCTAAAGTAAATCAGCCTTGAATATTCTTTGGCAGGACTAATGCTGAAGCTGAAGCTCCAATACTTTGGCCACCTGATGTGAAAAGCTGACTGATTTGAAAAGACCCTGATGCTGGGAAAGATTGAAGGCAGGAGGAGAAGAGGATGACAAAGGGAATGACAAAGACGGTTGGATGGCATCAGTAACTTGATGGACATGAGTTTGAGCAAGCATCTGGTGATAGGGAAGCCTGGCGTTCTGCAGTGCATGGGGTCATAAAGAGTTGGACACACCTGAGCGAATAAACTGAACTGATGGTGTAGAACTGTGTTCTGTCATTATTTTAATTAATTATTTATTATTTTTGGCTGCACTGGGTCATCGTTGCTGCATGTGGACTTTCTTCAGTTGTAGCAAGCAGAGGTTACTCTCTAGTTGTGATGCATGGGCTTTCACTGCGGTGCTCGTCTTGTTGCAGAGCACAGGCTCCAGAGCACAGGCTCAGTAGTTGTGGCGCATAGGCTTAGTTGCCCTGCGGTATGTGGAATCTTCCCTGTCCAGAGATTGAACCGGTATCCCCTACATTGCAAAGCAGATTCTTTAACCACTGGACCATGAGCGAAGCCCCGTCATCATTTTAGACTTATAAATATTTGTACATTATCTCACTGAGGATAAAGTGCCTTTTAAATCTAGATTAGTGGTAACATCTTCAACCAAAGTAGAGGGAAAGTTCCATCCAGTTACATCTCTGAGGGCAGCACTGGCACCTGCAGACTCGCCTCCAGGCACTCGACTCTGGAGCAGAGAATCCTGGCTGAATGAGAGGTGAGGGCCATGGGCGCCTGCCTAGCAAAGGACTGTGGAGAAAAGAGGTAAGGACTGGGGCCTCTGATCCCGGCTCACTGCCCACTTTGTCTTCCCCATCCATGGTGGTCCTCCTCCCTGGCCATTACATCTAAACTTTGCCCTCTCTTTGAACTTCCTCCCCGAGACCTGCGTCCTCACCATCTGCACTCACTGGCTTCTCATGTCATAGGAGAGGCCCCAGCATGGCTGGGGCACGACCCAGGGCCCTCATTATGGAGGATAACGCCTTCAATCCTCTGGGATTCGGAACCCACTATCCAGCTCCAAGCCTGGCCTCCCCCTCTCAGGAAGTCCCTGCCTATCCCCCTGGAAGTTGCACAACGTCCACCCACGTGCTCTGGCTCCCATTACATTGCTCGAGCTGATCTAAACCCCACCTCGATCTCAGTTTCCATCTAGGCCCACCACCCACACTTCACCTCTGGTGGTTCTAAGGAAGGTCACCAGCCTTTCCCAAAGGCAGCTGTCCTTAAGGCTCACACCCACGGCCTCCACCACAGCTCTGACAGCTGACTGCATACCAGCCCGGAAGCTACCGTTGAGGGCAGCTCCCACACACAGCCCAGGAAGAGCCCTGCCCCTGCCTGACTCAGGTCTGAATGTCCCCCTGGGCTGACAGCCCATCTGGACAGTCTGCTTGGTTCTCCCGGGTGCTGGGGGAGGCAGGGCTCTGTGTCCTGAGGACTCACACTCCCCCGGGACTGACGCCAGGGAAGTGCCGGGGAGTCCAAGATCAGATGCAGCAGAAGACAAGACTGGGAGGCAAAGGGGGTCAGCAGAAAGCAGGCAGGATGACCATCAGTCACATGGGGCCAGCGAACACTTTCCAACAAATGTGTCAACAACTTCATACACACAAGACAGACAGTAGTGCAGAAACATGTAAAGTAAGAATGGACCAGAATTTCCTAAGACTGACAAACAATATCAGCTCACAGATTCAAGGAGCTCCAAGAAACAATGTACTAAAACAGCTGAAACCAAAGACAAAGCGCAAATATTAAAGCAAGAAGAAAAAGGCATCAACCATTGGATTTGACAGCACAGACTGGCTCAGCTGCAAACATCATTCTCCTTCAAAGAAAGGGAAGAGTGACCCCCAGCGGCGACTCAGGGTCACCAGGGCTGCCACTGCTACCACCCACCGCCCCCAATCCCCGCGCCCCAACCCCCTGCTCAGGTGAGGTAAGGCTGCTTCCCCTTCACAGGGCGGGAAGGAGGGGTATCTCTCTGGTTTCATTGGAATGACACAGCCCAAGGTCTCGGGGGTGGCACTGTCAAAGCGAGTTGACTGGGTGGCTGGAGCAGAAGGGTTACTGCCACCCAGTGGGCCTGGAAGGCAGAGCATCAAACCAGAGGATTCCTGTCCAGCCTTACGAGCTGATGGAACTCACTCTGCTGTGTCTGGACTCACTCTGCTGTGTCTGGACGTGCCTGGGACCCCTCACTGTCTGACTGCTTCCAACCTCCCATCAGAACAGCAGTGTCTGTCTTGCCCCCATCCTATCACTGAGTTTAAGAAGGACAGACTTGTGTGATTCCATGGGTCACAGCAAAATAGGCCTTTTGCCTCTGGACCTCTGGGCATGAAATACATTCATGGGGCTCCATCCTCATGATGGAATCATCCTAACAACACCTTATTGGGGATTCGTTTTCAACACAGGAGCTTCGGGAGGACATAAAACATTCAGCCTACAGCAAGTTCACAATGTACAATCCCATTCACACAATGTTGGAAGCCAGGCTAAAGTCTCTGGTCACAGAAGCCGGCACCACCCTTAGCGGTGGTTGGGGGTGGGAGGCGCACTGGGGGCCGCCAGCGTGCTGAAGGGTCTTGGCCTGAGGGCTGGTTACACATGTGCCTACTTTGTGAAACTTCATCCATCTGTATACTCATGACTTGTGCAATTTGGGGTATATAATTTATATTTCAATAAAACGTTAACTAAAAATCAAAATCACACACACCAAAAAAGGTTATAAAGCAATGCACATAATGTGATCCATGCTTCTGAAAAAATAACGTTATGTGCATAGAAACAGGATATACACCGACATTCATTTATTAAAAAATATTTATTGAGCATGTCCTATGTGCTGACCCATAACTTATCTGGAAGACGTCTCTACAAGTGGACTACCCCATGCAGGGCCCCACCACATGCATCGCACCTCCAGCTCTTGCGACGATCTGGGACCCCACATCCGTGAGCTGAGCGATGAGCCAAGGGCGGGAAGGACACACGCACACACGATGCATGACAGCCACCTTCAGAGCACAGGGTGGACACGCATATCCTGTGAGCTCAGGACTGGCCTGGCTGAGGGAGTGGGCCACCAACTAACCACAGTGGACACTGGAAACACAGCCCAGGTTTCAGGACAGGCAGGGCAGTGACAATGGTGAGGGTGGGCCCCGTGGCGCCGGGCATATGGGGAGGCCCCTGAAGCCCCGAGCCCGTGGGTGAGGGAGTCACCACCCCATCCGGGAGTAAGTCCATGGCTTTCTCAGGACACGCATCCGTCCAGGAGTGACTCCTCAGAGTCACGTATGTCCCCCAAGATGCAGTGGACATCCCCCACAGAGCTGCTCTGTCATCTCCAGATGGGAAAGACTTTCTCCCCAACCTGAGAAAGACAGAGGAAATGAAAACAAACCAATCAGACAGCAAATCACGTCAGTTTCATTAACATGCAGTATTTCCTAATAATAATTTAGTATTGGACAAGAGGCTGGCATTCAGGTGAAGGCTTTTCTTTTAATGACAAGCATTTCAACTTTCAGCATAAAGCCAAGCACAAAATGGTCTGCTTGATTATTCTCTCTCCTGCGTGAACCTGAGTGAGGAAGAGGAGTCTCAGTGGCCTCTGTGAGCCATGAGCCACAAGGCCCCGCCAGCCATGCTCACTGCAGCCTCAAACTGCAGCCTCAGCCAGGACACGGCTCCACCACACATCCACGGCGGCCATGGCAAGGCACACGCTGTGAGCAAGGCCGCACTTGGCCCAGCCCTCGGCTCCCTCTGCACCCGGAGTCTCCTGGTCTCTGTTCTCACTGACCAGCCGAGTCTCACAGGGAGAACTTAGCTTCCTGCACCTCTGCTTCCTGTGAACGGGAGGGTCCACCTCCTGCCATGAGGATTAGAGAAACAACCCAGACCAGCTCCGGCACAGAGTCTGCTGGGGTGGGAACAGGCACCCACCACTGTGACCACCACAGACCCGCCACCTTTGAGACAGCATCAGAGCACAAGACTCTAGAGCTACATATCTTACTTTCTGCAACGTAGGGTCTTGTGCAGAAGTGATGGACCAGCTCAGGGTGACAGACATGTGTCGCCTCCACACAGGGTTCCTCTGCAACACCACTGCGCCCGTGACCATGTCTCCCACGAGGACGGGGACGGGCTCATCCATCATGAACAGCACCTGCTTCCAGTGGGTGGTGCTGCAAGACAGGGTGTGGGGCCATCTAAGCCTGCCCCCTCTGGGGAGGCCATGGGACCCCCCACACCTCCGCCCTGGGATCAGACGGCTGCACAGGACCCAGGTGGGGTCACGACCTGGGCGGGGAGGTGGGTGGATGCAGCTGTTGGATGCTGCTCAGATTCCCTGGTACCTGAGGTAGAGAGGCCACGAGTGCATGTGGCCAGACACAGGTCCTGGCCCCTCTCTGGGTCAACCCAGCCTCCATGAGCTGGCACAGCAGTGCCTGCCCAAAGCCACCGACCCTGAACTGTGACTCCCACAGTCCTAGTTCGTGCAGTTAGAGAGAGATTCACACTCATGAAATCATGCCCAAAAGAAGTCATCACTTCTCTGAATTTGGCTGAGTGTGAGCAAGACAAGTGCAGCATTGGGCAAGCAGGGACACCCCAAACTCTGCAAGTTCCATGGCTCGGACACACGAGTGCCTGGTGTGCGCCCAGTCACACCCAGCACTAAGGTTCTCTGTGGCCTCTTGCTCTTCTGTCACATTCTCTCTGATGCACAGGCACCCCATCTCAGCCACAGTGGTGGTCTCCCTTCCGCAGCCCACATGTCCCCTCATCCCCACCCCCATACCACCTGAGTGTGGATG
The DNA here is from genome assembly GCF_029407905.1 of Bubalus kerabau. NCBI lineage: Eukaryota > Metazoa > Chordata > Mammalia > Artiodactyla > Bovidae > Bubalus > Bubalus kerabau. The sequence goes on along the minus strand of NC_073625.1, from coordinate 192,693,725 downwards.
ATCCCCACCCAACGCTCGAGTGGGAAACGTCAGGCATACCCGGTTCACGGGTCTGGGAGGAGGCCCAGCTGGTGTCCACTCTGGCCATTCAGCTCCTCCTCCTGCTCAACGTTCACAAAGGATGCCCAGGTCCTCCCCGGCCCAAAGGCCACAGTGGGGTCTGACCCAGGTGGCCGCCACCCTCCCTGAGGCCGTGCTCACTTCTGCCAACCACAAGGTACAGGCGAGTAGCAGGGTCATGTGGAAGGAAGTGGAGTCCCCACGTGAAGGCAGTGCTCCAGGGCCTGCTGCGTCCAGCCCCACAGACAGACAACACAAGCTTGCATCCCCACACGCAGGGGCAGGCGTGCAGCTCTGAAATGTTACTACATGAAAATCGTATCTCAGGAAACATCCGCCTTCTCCAAGAGTCAGAGGAAAAGCCCCTGGAACTCAGCTGCAGCAGCAGTGGGGCCACGGAGAAAAGGTGGAGGCTGACCATCCAGGGCATCAGGGGCTCCCCTACCTGTGCAGGGGCCAAGGCGACCCGGACTCACCTCCACACACAGCCCTGCCCAGCACCCATGCACCACTCACATGCCTGGCCTCGCACTCGGCCAGGTCTGGAGAGATTTGGGTCCACTTGTGACATGTCTAGCTCTTTACATTCGTGACTCCGTCAGGCCTCCTCTGTGACCCACGGTGGGAGTGGGGTGGCACACTCACGGGTGCAGCGGGCCAGTGCTCAGCACCAGCTGTGGCTCGTCCTCCTCCAGGTTCTGAAACTGGACGCTGAACCAGGCTGTGAATCCATGCAGCATGCCTGCCTTCTGTATGTCAAAGTGCAGCTCCCCTTTCATCATCTGTGTTCAAGGCAACAGGTGAGAAGTGGGTGCAGGCCCTGGGCGCACGGGACCCATGGGCTGCGGCCACCTCCACATGGCCATCCAAGACCCACACCACCACCCCGGGCAGCCACACTGCCTACTTCAGTAGCTACGGCACAAATCTGTAACTTGCTAATTTAGCCAAACATGTCAAAAACCCAGAGAAAGGAAACGTTACAACTTGCAACTTAAACGCTGCAGACAATCAGAAAGGTCTGGAGCAATCTAGGTCTCATTGTCCTGATTTTCTGTCCCCATATCCAAGCAGGACATTTCCTCAATTCTCTGTATAAACAGGAAATTCCAGATTGAGTCTCTATGATCCCCAAATGAATTGCAGCCTCAGGTTTAGTCTGCACATGGTTTTGTATTGTAAGCTCCATAAGAGGGTCCGTCTGCTTTGGAGGGACCCCTTAAAACGGGGTTGTCCAGAATCCACACATGCCGCCTCATGGCCACAAATGGTAAGTAAGAGAATTAAGAATTTTGTCATCGGTGGGAGATAAAAAAAACTTAGGAAAAAATTTTAATCCAAATCCTATCATGACACGTAATTTATCTGTATTTGAACAAGCTGAGAATATGAAACATAAATCTAAAAATAACTGAAGATGTTAAAGAGGTTAGCTATAAAGAAAATAACCTAAAAATACTAAAAACAAAATCAGAATAGATTAAAAAGAATGTGGGAAAATCAAGAGCAACACATCTAACTCATTTACTTGAATGATTACGTGGGGAAGGAAGGAAGGGTCATGTCTCCTCACCTCGAGGTCGGCGACCTGCACGGTTCTCATGTCCAAATGTAATATGGTGCATGGCTCAGAGAGACAGTCGTCCGGTTTCAAAATGTGGTTATACTTGGGCTTCGAAAAAAACTCCTTAATTGCTAAAGATCTGGGGGGATAAAGTAAGTGCTCAGCACCTGAGATGACGTAGCCCCCATCTCAGGCTGTCTCGCTCCCTCCTCTGTTAGCAGGAATCCTAACTCACTGTCTGCACCCCCGAGAGCAAAAGGCAGGGCCGAGGAGGCCGGCTCTGGTGGGCAGTGGCCGAGAATGGGAGCCACAGGCACATCCTTCTGTGTCCCACTGACACACCCAGAGGACACGGAAGCCACAGGAAATTAAATTTCAGTGAATGGTGCGAGAGAACACGTCTCCTCCAAGGAGCCAACCAACGTCCCTGGGAAATGCACGGCCACAGTCCTCCCACGCCCAGTTCACAGCGCCCTGTTCCAGACACTGCAGGCCCTGCTCAGAGCTTCCTCTGCCCTCCCTGGTCACTTTACCAGACATTAACACCAGGCAACACAAGAAGCCCCCTGCCCTTTCCAGACCTTCCCTCGCTCCCGCCACATCAGTCCTGCACGAACCACAGAGCCGCTGTCGGGGACTCCCCTCTCCACTCACTTTCGGATTTGGGTTGAGAATACGACGATTCAACACATGAGGGAAGATTCCATACCTCTACACTGATATTTTTTTCTTTTTTTTTGCTGCTGCTGCTGCTGCTAAGTCGCTTCAGTCGTGTCCGACTCTGTGCGACCCCAGAGATGGCAGCCCACCAGGCTCCCCCGTCCCTGGGATTCTCCAGGCAAGAACACTGGAGTGGGCTGCCATTTCCTTCTCCAATGCATGAAAGTGAAAAGTGAAAGTGAAGTTGCTCGGTCGTGTCCGACTCTAGCAACCCCATGGACTGCCGCCCACCAGGCTTCTCCGTCCATGGGATTTTCCAAGCAAAAGTACTGGAGTGAGGTGCCATTGCCTTCTCTGCTTTTTTTTTTTTTTTTTTTTTTTGAGTTTTTAATAAAAAACAGAAAGGCCCAGAGGCCCCCATTTTACTGCCAAGCCCTACCTGGTCATCTGGTAGGTGAGCAGCCATCTCTGATGAGGGGCCCTTCCCTGGCCCCAGGACAACTGCGAGGCCTCCCCTGCCTGCCTCCTGGCACCCTAGGAGGGGAGGCAGCCATATATACACATCATCCTTCTCTAGGAGGAAATGTGAGAAACGGGAGGCCCTTGTGAGGAGACCTTTTGTGTCAAAACCTGAAGCTCTGCCACAGGCATGACCGTAAGTCAGGAACCAGGAGAGCCACCACAGACTCTGGGGCACTGCTTTCTGTGACAAAGGCCAGCAGGGACTCCACTAACACATTTTCCGACCCTTATTAAACACTCTTGGCTCTTAATGGGATCATCTGTTTTAATGGCCCACATTACCTTATGTTTCCTATCATGTTTGGGGCCTTATAAACAGGCCATTTCAATTCTGTTATCAGCTTAAAGGCCGGTAAGGCAATAGGCAGACTTCTCAATCATGTGAACAAACTGGACTCCCAGCGGTGAGGTTTTCTAGCCCTGCGGCCTGTGCCCCTGCAGGCACGGGAGCCTGACGCTTGCCTGAGGGCACTCATTCAGGTTAGGGTCTGGCATGGGGTTCAGTCCCACAGGCCGGGAGCCCCATGCTCGCCTGAAGGCACTCACTGAGGTTCGGGTCTGGCATGGGGTTCGGTCCCACAGGCCGGGAGCCCCACGCTCACCTGAGGGCACTCACTGAGGTTCGGGTCTGGCCTGGGGTTCGGTCCCACAGGCCGGGAACCCCACGCTCGCCTGAGGGCACTCACTGGGGTTAAGGTCTGGCTTAGGGTTTGTGCCCTGGAGGCCAGGAGCCCCACACTCACTTGAGAGGGCTGAGGTCGAACTCATAGGCATTGTCCCAGAAGAGCACCTTGCTCCGGTAGTCCTTGTCGGCGCTGCAGGGCACCAGGTGCAGGGCGGCTGTGGTCGGCCAGATGACCCCGTCCTCCTTCAGCCAGGCGTCCCGGGCATACAGGATGGACTCGATCATGAACTCAAACTGCGTGGAGGGAGGCACACAGGAGACACAGTGACTGAGATGGTGTCTGCTCCCACCCCCCTGCCCCCGCCATGGCACTCATATCCCGGGGACCGTCACAGACAGGACGAGCTGCCAGCTCATCAGAGGGCTTCTCTTCCACCGTCACCACAGTGGTCACCGAGTTCAGTCACAGCCTGGGTTTAAGCCCACTGGCCCACACTGCTCCTCAGAACTGGGCACAGCCAACGGTCAGGGAACTTGCCCTCTCGCCCACCCTGCCCACCCAGGAGACAGCTGTCACCGTAAGTGTTTTGGGGTCTTAACTCTCAAACAGTATCACTCTGGTCTGAGGTATTCTCAGAACTTTCACCACCCTTTAGGTTGACTGAAGTCACTTCTCAAAAATGTGGAACAGCAAAGCAGGAGTGCCACAGAGGTCACGTGACCCTCATGTCAAAAGCAGCAAGAGCCCCAGGAGCCCCTCAGGGGTGTTGAATTCTGAGGATTCTTCACATGCTCAGGGTGCACATGTGAGTTGCAAATATTTTCTCCTAGTTGGCCTTTTTTCATTTTCTTAACATTGTCTTTTACAGAGCAGACTTTTAAATTTTGATGAAGTCCAATTTATCTTTTCTTTTAATAGAGTATGCTTTTGGAGTCAAAAAACCCTTTGACTAATCATGAACATTTTCTAAAACTTTCTTCCAAAAGTTTTACAGTTTTATATTTAAGCAACTAGATATAATCAATTTTAAGTTCATTGTTCAAGATGAGGTATGAGGCTTAAAGTTGAAGCTTTTTTTGGTTTATGGATGGCCAACTCTTCCAATATAATTTGTTGAAAAGACTATCTTTTCTTCATTAAATTAACTCTGTTCCTCTGTTAAGAATCAGTTGACCACATTTGTAGGAATCTACTATCCATTCTGTTCCACTGGCTTACATATCTGTCACTTCACCAGGTTCACAGTCTTGACCACCACAGCTTTATACTAAAGTCAGGTAGTATAGTTCTTCCAATTTCGTTCTTCTTTTAAAAAGTGTGGCATTTTCCTGGTGGTTATGTGGCTAAGACTCTGCGTTCCTAATGCAGGGGGCCCAGGTTCCATCCCTGGTCAGGGAAATAAAATCCTACATGCCATGACAAAGATCCCCAACTAAGATCTGACACAGCCAAATAAATATCTTTTTTAAACTGTATCAGCTATTCTAGCCTGCCTGTGCTCAGTCATGTCTGACTCTTTGTGCTCCCATGGACTACAGCCTGCCAGGCTCATCTGTCCATGAGATTTTCCAGGCAATGATACTGGAGTAGATTGCCATTTTCTTCTCCAGGGCTAGTTTATTTACACTGCACATAAATTTTACAATAAACTTATCTGTATCTACAAAAAAAATCCTGCTTGAATTTTTATTGGAATTGTATTAAATCTACAGATGAACCTGGAGAGAAGGGGCATCTTTACAAGGCCGTCTCCAGCTCATGAACGATGCGTGTGGGTCAGCATTACGTGGAGTCAGCATCCGGAACTTGCATATGTTTTCCCAAGTGTCATCATTCTGGAGTCACTGTAACTAGTCATGAACGGTGCTAGTGTATAAAAATGTGACTGCCTTTTGTATGCTGACTCTGTGCTCCATGATCGTCTTAAACTTGCTCACTAGTCTAGGAAAGTTTTTGGAGATTCCTTGGCATTTTCTACAAAAACAATCACATTGTCTGAGAACAGGGTTTATTCCTGTGCCTTCATTCTGTTTAGCTCCCATTTCTTCCTTCTCTCTTGCAATGGTTAGATTTCCCAGGACAATGTTAAGTAGGAACAGGGGAGCACCCCTTCCTGCTTCATTCCTGCCCTGGGGGAAGTGGCCATTCTGTCCTAACAAGTAAAAAGCTGAACTGAAAAGTCAACAACTCTTCTAAAGTCCATTAAGAGAAACTAGGTCACAGAGTAAATGGCCACCCTCAAATTGGAAAAACTGAGAGGCCCGTAAGACAGTCCATGACTTACGATGGTTCAGCTTCATGACAGGGCAATAGGTATTCAGTAAAAACTATGCTTTGAATTTTGATCTTTTCCCAGCTAGTGATACACAGTGCAACACCCATGTGCCACACAGGCCAAGCGCCCATCAGCCATGCGATCATGAGCATGAACGGTCCACACACTGACAGCCTCTCCCTTTCAGGACAGTATTCAGTCGACTACATGAGACATTCAACACTCGTTTTCAACAGGCTTTGGTTATGATTTTGCCCAGCTGTAGGCAAGTGGGAGTGCTCTGAGCACATCTAAGACAATGAGGCTCAGCTGTGATGTTCGAGAGCTGAGCTGTGTTACATGCGTTTTGGATTTTGGTATTTTCAACTTAGGACGGGTTTGTCAGGATGCAGCCTCACTGTAAGTCAAGGAACAGTTGCACAGGGAATCGCAACTCACCAGAGCAGAAACATCCCTGGAACCAGGGCCAGGGAGGAAGCTGAACCGAGGCTGACAGGCTGCTGGGGCTCAATGTGGACAAGTGAGGCCAAGACTCCAGGCAGGCCCCATCACGGGGTCCCCACAGTAAATACCAGAGAAAAGTCCCAGTGCTTCTCACAAGCTCAAAAGAAACCACTGGAAATACACCAGAGTATTCTGTTTTTCTTAACATGGTCTGCCCTCAGGAGAGACTACTTAAGAGCCTAACCAGCTGGGGAAAGAATACTATCCAACTCGAGCACCCTCCGGCGATCCTGTCCCACCTAAAAGGGGAGAAAACTTGAGAAGCACCTGTGGGGTTCACAGTCCAGAGGCCCAGGATCACTCAACACTGAGACCCCAAAGCAACCCCCTCCATATCTCACCATCAAATCTCTACAGGCCTGTTTACACAGACCCTTTATCCAGTCATCACACCTGGCTATCAGGAAAAAAAGATATATGAACAGTTACAAGAGCCACAGCAAACCTTAGAACCAGATTCAGACACAGTGAAAGTGTTAGTCACTCAGTTGTGTTAGACTACTTGTGACCCCATGGACTGCAGCCCCCTAGGCTCCTCTGTCCATGGAATTCTTCAGGCAAGAATACTGGAGTGGGTTGTCATTCCCTTCTCCAGGGGATCTTACCAACCCAGGTCTCCTGCATTGCAAGCAGATTCTTTACCACTGAGCCACAAAGGAAGACACAGTAGGCAACTGTAATTATCAACTTAACAACTATGATTAATATGCTAAGGGCTCCAATGGACAAAGCAGACAGCATGCAAAACAGATGGGCAATGTAAACAGAGAAATGGAAATTCTTAGAAAGAACCAAAAATAAATGCTCAAGAGCAAAACAATGTAACAGAAGTGGAGGATGCCTTTGATGGGCTTGTTAGTAAGGACTCTCAGCTGAGCAACAAGCCTGAGCTTGAGGAAATGAAAACAGAAACTGCCAAAGCTGAAAAGCAAAATAAAACAGGCTGAAAAAGGGAACACATTGAAGGGCTACAGAACACAAAAGGTGTAACAGACACAGAACAAAAATATCAAGAGAAGAATGAGAGGTGGGAAGAGAAGAAATAGTTGAAAAAAATGACTGAGAATTTCCCCAAATTCATGTCAACTCCGTTCACAGATCACAGCCTTGTCATGGTGAAGGGGCTTGGGTAACTCAATGAAGCTATGAGCTATGCCATGCAGGGCCACCCAAGATGGATGGGTCATAGTGGAAAGTTCTGACAAAACGTGGTCCACCGAAGGAGGGTACAGAAAACCACGGCGGTATTAGAACCTTACGTGGTGTCTTACATGGTTCACACTGTTTGCTGAACCCAGGGTAGGTAAGGCACGAGCAGGGAGGTTGGAAGAAAACTCGAGGCGCCATAGGGACTGCAGACGTGTGTTTATTCTCTGATGGTGGGTGCAGTGGCAAAGGGGGATTTCTCAGGTGGGGCTTATATATGTTTCCAGAACAAAAGTGGTCCATGACCAAGCAGTACAACATCATGTGCACGCACAGTGCTGTGAGTGATCTCCACTGTTACAAAACCATGTATTTACAAAACGTGGGACGCAAGACCCTGACCACGCCATCTTGGCTAATTTGCTCTTTCCCTACACGTGGTTAGAACCTTATGTAGGACAACTGACTGGTTCAAAATTGGGAAAGGAGTACGACAAGGCTGTATATTGTCACCCTGTTTATTTAACTTCTATGCAGAGTACATCATGCAAATTGCTGGGCTGGATGAAGCACAAGCTGGAATCAAGATTGTTGGGAGAAATATCAACAACCTCAGAGATGCAGATGATACCACTCTAACAGTAGAAAGCGAAGAAGAACTAAAGAGTCTCTTGATGTGGGTAAAAGAGGAGAGTGAAAAACCTGGCTTAAAACTCAACATTCAAAAAACTAAGATCATGGCATCCGGTCTGATCACTTCATGGCAAATAGAAGAGGAAAAAGTGGAAACAGTAACAGACTTTATTTTCTTGGGTTGCAAAATCACTGTGGACAGTGAGTGCAGTCATGAAATGAAAAGATGCTTGCTCCTTGGAAGATAAGCCATGACCAACCTAGACAGCATATTAAAAAGCAGAGACATTACTTCGCCAACAAACATCCGAACAGTCAAAGCTATTGTTTTTCCAGTAGTCATGTATGAATGTGAGAGTTGGACTATAAAGAAGGCAGAGTGCCAAAGAATTTATGCTTTTGAACTGTGGTGTTGGAGAAGACTCTTGAGAGTCCCTTGGACAGCAAGGAAATCAAACCTGAATATTCTTTGGAAGGATTGTTGCTGAAGCTGAAGCTCCAATATGCTGACCACCTGATGTGAAGAGCCAACTCACTGGAAAAGACCCTGATGCTGGGAAAGATTGAAGGCAGGAGGAGAAGGGGATGACAGAGGATGAGATGGTTGGATGGCATCACTGACTCGATGGACATGAGTTTGAGCAAGCTCCGGGAGATGGTGATGGGAAGCCTGGCGTGCTGCAGTCCACAGGGTCACAAAGAGTTGGACACGACTGAGCAAGTAAACAACAATGTCAAACACAAGCCCACAGATCCAGGCGTGAAGAGCACACCAAGCAGGATAAGTGTGTGGTTGGGGGGTGGAGGGAGGGGGGGGAGTATGAAGAGGCATGTCATCTTCCAACTATAGAGACTCAGAAGATAAAGTCCTGAGAGAGGCTGGGGGAAAAACACCTACCTACTGAGGAACAAAGATAAAGTTTCACCTGAATTCTCAGAAACCCTGAAAGCAAGAAGAGAGTGGAGTGAAATATTTAACGTATTTCTTGGTTTTCTGTTGTGTGTGTGTTTTTTTAAGCCACCCTGTGCTGCATGTAGGATCTTAGTTCCCTGACCAGGGATTGAACCTGGGCCCCTGCGTGGGGAGCACAGTTCCTTAACCATTGGACTGTCAGGGAAGTCCTTGTGATTAAGGATCTTTGATGTTACTACTGCAAAAGGATAGACCTCACTGAAGGCTCAGATGATAGTTAGCATTTTTAGGCAATAATGTGTATTTTAATTAATATATGTACATTGTTATTTTAGATATAACCCTTATTGCACACCCTACAGTATAAGGTAAACATAACTTTCTATGCACTGGGAAACCAAAGTATTTGTGTGACTTGCTTTACTGCAATACGTGCTTTATCATGGTGGTCTGGATACGAACCTGCACTCTCTCTGAGGTCTGCCTGTAGATCAAACACAGATCTACATAAAGAAAGGAAAGCACTAAAAGAGAAATAAGTAAAGATAAAACTAGAACTTTTGTTTTTCCCATTCTTAATTAATCTAACAATTTAATCTAACAAATCTAACAATGTGTCCAAAATAACAGCAACACAGTACCTGACCATGTATGTGTATTTATGCTTACGTGTAACAAAATGAATAAAAATGCTCATACAAGGGACTGAATTATTTTGTTTTCATAAAGAACTCACACTACCCATGAATCTTCACAGTGTTAGATAAAAACAGACGTGAATCCGCTGTAAGTATATATTGGAAACTGTTGTTCTCTGTGCCCAGTCATGACCGACTCTGCAACCCACCATGGACTGTAGGATTTCCCAGGCCACAAGACTGGAGTGGGTTGCCATTTCCTTCTCCAGGGGATCTTCCCACCCCAGGGACTGAACCTGGATCTCCTGCACAGCAGGTGGATTCTTTATCACTGAGCCACCAGGGAAGCCCTTGGAAACTGTAGGGCAACCAATTAAAAAAAGGAAAACAGAAGTATAACTGATACGCTAAGAAAGGAGAGAAAACGGAGTCATATAAAATGCTCAATTAAAACATCAAAAGGCAGAATACCTAAATACATATGGAAAATATTAAGAGATCTGAAAAGAGAAATAGGCACAATACAATAATTGTACGGGACTCCAATACCTCATTTTCAACAATAGATAAATCATCCAGACAGAAATCTTAAGGCTCAGTGTCATTTGCTGTCACTTTCCCAAATCTCTGCAATCTGTAAGAAGTGAGGACCAACATTCTTATTGTTCATATTAGTTAGTTCCTTACTATTTAAAACAAACTTCTTGCTGGAAACTCCGGTGGTGTCCCCCTCCCCTTCATCCATACGTCACTTCTCTGGGTTTTTACAGAGACTAAACTTCAGACCACATTTCACTGTAACATCTTAGGTCCCAGAAAGGGGGTGGGCCAAGGGTCCAAGGAGACAGACCTGCAGGCCCGGCTCCCACTCACCTCTCACCTGCCCTTGGAGCACAGAGAGCTAGGGAGCTCAGAAACCACTGCGCGGGCTGGGTGGGCAAACCAGCAACCTCTCACCCCAACCCAGGCGAGACTGGGGAGGGAACCTGGGAGAGCCTGGGCTTCAGGCTGGCCACCAGTGCAGACCAGGGGGGCTACAGAGAGGGGGCAGACCAGCTGCGGGGAGACAGGCTCTGCTAGCACGGAAAACACAGCCTAACATCACGCACTGGATATTCGCGGTTCTCGAAGAGAACAGAAATTTATGTAAATCACTCACCAGAAAGATACATTCACTCTTAGATTTCCCATAAAGGCATTTTTTTTTAATCCGTTAAAAATTCAAGCCAATGTTCACACAAGAAATCACTGACATGTCACCTTAGGAAAAAGTCAAAATTAATCATAATGCACAAATATTCCAGAGCCCAGGGCAGCCACCCCAGCCGTCCCCACGGCCCCTTACCAGCAGGCAGGTGCCCATCCACTCAGACACCAGCACGTCCACCTTCTCCGGCAGCACCACGTCTTCCACCTTCTGCTGAAACACGGTGATGATATCAGCAAAGCCATTCTGCACGACCAGCTGCCCTGTGTGCTGGGCCATCTCACTGGCCTCCACCGCAAACACCTACAAGACAGAAACACCATCCATGTGTGCCTCAGCCCCACACCACGGCCAGCTGGCCACTCTCCCCGAGCCCAAGTCACCAGCAGAGTCAGGACCAGCATCAGAGAAGGGAAGGCAGCGTGCTGGACGGCGGCCAGTGTGGATGGCCACCCCGTCCCCCTGATGGAGCCCCGGGAGGGCCTGCCTCTCTCCCTGACTCCACCTTCTGCCAAAAGGCAGCCACAGGGCTGCGTGCAGGTGGACAGAGCCTCTGCACCCACAGGGGCTGCCCACCCCAGGGGTCCCGGGTCAGGCCCAGTGGCCTAGCTCCCATATACACAGCAACAATCCGTAACCGACATAGGAGACTCCTGGCCCTCAAATGACAACAGTCAGACTTTGAGGCCACCAGCAGCTAGTTACCAATCAAGGCTCTAAAAAGTCCTGAATGCTACGTCTGGGTTCTGGCAGGATCGGGACTCGGGCAGTCACTGCGCTGTGGCTCCACTTGTGAGCCTCATCCACCTGCCTCGGGGCCACTGAGAGGGGCACCTCTGCTCAGCTCAGACAGGCCTTAAATGGCAGAGGACCAGAGCCCAGCAGGAGTCCCAGAGAGTGGTCCACCCTGACCCTGGCAGGGTCACATTTGGGGCGGGAGGACACCGGGACACCAGGATAGCAGTCTACGCAAGCTGCCCAGCCCTGACACGTGGATACACGTGTTTCTAACGCAACTGAAGCAGACATTTCACAAAAACATCCCACCGGTTTCACCTCACTGCCCTACCCTATTCCACTCTGTGCTGCTTGCGACTCATCAGACCCACAGTATGGCCTCTGGCAGGCTCAGCCTTCAGAAACACGCTGCCCTTTTCACGAAGCAGTGGAGGCGCCACCAAGACCCTGCTCAGAAGCTCCCTACTCACGGCTCTGGGCTGAGCATAGTGTGCACAGAAGAGGCTGATGATCCCAGTCCCACAGCCGACGTCCAGAATCACTTTGTCTTTCAGGGATTCTTTATTCTGCAGGATAACGCTGTGGTACTTAGTTGTTCGTGGCTGGTCTGCCAACATCTCCAAGTGAAGTTTCTAGACGAAATACACGTGAAGGAAGGATCACTGCCTGTCATTAGTGCTATGCTACGCTCTGACTTTGGACAATCAGAGCCTGACCTGACCCCCATAAAGCCCCACACCACCCCATGCCTAAAAATACACGCAAAAATCAGAAGACCAAAAAAATGCCAACAGACACAAATAAGAGTAGACAGTGAAGGAATGAGGTAGAAGCTTCTGGAACCCTTCCCATGCAGGGGGGTGCACCTCTCCAAGAGTCAGGTGAGCAAGGAAGCAGGTGTGGACCCGGAGGTGGACATGGGAGAAGCGGCCACATGCCTGACCTGACACAACATGGCCAAGATCTGCCACGAGAGAATGGACGAGACCGGCAGAGGCTGCGGGAGGTGACGGCACCCCACGGGAATCGCATGCATCCCCAAGGAGGCAGAGCAGGGCTCCTCCACACAGTTCAGGAAGCCATAGAGGGGGCACCCCCAGCACCGTCCCCACACACCCAAGAAGACCCAGCCCGAGCAGCACTTGGAAGGTAGGGGTGTGGCGACAGGGGCCTGGCAACCCAGACCAGGTCAGCGCCAACAGGAGCCTGTGTGGGCCTCGCAAGCCCATGGCTCCTCAGGGACAGACAGACAGAGGGAGACCACCAAAGTGAACTAAGTTGAGACCCAGATGTCCTGCCTGCAGGTCAGAACCAGGATATGGAACCCAGGGAAGAGGTGTGGTTGCATTCACCTCAGATACAATACACTTCAGAGCGAACAGCATCAGGTCACGGCATGGACAGCAGACGACTGAGGATGGGGGCGGTGGGAAGTCTCCACGTCAACACAAGAACCACTGCAGCCAGAGAACATAAGAATGCTAAAGGCCCCTGTGCCTCCACAACAGAGCTTCAAAACGCACAAAGCAAAAGCCAGGAGAAATGCAACAAGAAACACAAATTCACCGCTACAGTCAGAGATTTCCATACCCTTCTCTCAGTAACTGACAAGTAGAAAATCTTAAGAGACCCAGATATGAACAACAGTATCAGCTAACTTAATCCAACAGATTTGAACAGCACACTTTCCCGACTATTTACAATAATACACAAAAAACATCTACAGATTCACCTAGAAAGGTACACAACCAAGTATGATCAAAACCTCAAAACTTAAAGAGACGTAACACAAGGGTTAAGAAATGAGGAGAGTCGGTGTATCACCACAAAGATGTCACTCCTCCCTAAATTCACACACACTTTCCATAAAACACATTAAAATGCCAACCAATGGGGTAGGGGCAAAGGCGGAGCACAACAAAACAGTAATAAAATTAGTTTCAAAAAATAAACACATCAGGCCATGAAAATGCTAAAAAGGCAAATCAAAACCTAGATACATGTTTTTTTGCCTTTAAGATGGGAAATCCTTTTTCAGCTGGCAGCTTTTTCTGTGAAGACCTGCAGCAAAGGCACCCTCTGCGCCGCTGGGAGGCGTACACTCAGCCGACCTTCCCGGCGGGTGGCTTGGCTTGATCCACCCCAGAAAAACTCATACACACATCCCCCTCAAACCCACCCAGTGGGAATCTAGCAAAGAGGAGCAGGATTCAAGGAGGAGGACATCCACTACAGCATCGCTTAGCATGATGAAAAGCAAACATGAGCCTTTCAAAATCAACACACTGGAGCTACTGAAAAGAACAGGCTTCCAAAGCAGCACAGCTATGTGAGAAAGGTGCTAACAGTGTATGGGGACTACTCCTTTTCCATAAATTTAAAAGAATAAAACAGATGCAGCTTAGGCTTAGACTTAGACTATCTACACTGCTGTTGGGAGAAATCTCACAGAAGAGACAGACCTCATCTTCTCATTAACTCTTTCTTACTAGATGGAAACCTCTAAGCATGTACACAGTGGCAGATTTTCTTTTCTTAGGCTCCAAAATCAGTGTGGATGGTGACAGCAACCATGAAATGAGAAGACGCTTCCTTCTTGTAAGGAAAGTAATGACAAACTTAAACAGCATATTAAAACGCAAAGACATCACTTTGCTAACAAAGGTCCAAATAGTCATGTATGGATGTGAGAGTTGGACCATAAAAAAGGCTGAGCACCAAAGAATTGATGCTATTGAACTATGGTGCTGGAGAAGACGCCTAAGAGTCCCTTGGATAGCAAGGAGATTAAACCAGTCAATCCTGAAGGAGAGCAATCCTGAATATTCATTGGAAGGACTGATGCTGAAGCTCCCATACTATGACCACCTGATGCAAAGAGCTGACTCATTAGAAAAGACCCTGATGCTGGGAAAGACTGTGGGCAGGAGAAGGAGACGACAGAGGATGAGATGGTTGGATAGTATGAATTTAGACATGAATTTGAGCAACAGGACGTGAACTTGGGCAAACTCCAGTAGCTGGTGAGGGACAGGGAGGCCTGGTATGCTGCAGTCCATGGGGGTCACAAAGAGTTGAACGTGACTGAGACTGAACAACAAGCATGTACATGCGTCAGTGGTTTTTCATTTACTTTAACATTTTTAATGCTCCAATATGATGGGGGCTTCCCAGGTGGCTCAGGGGTAAAGAATCTGTCTACCAATGCAGGAGACACAAGAGATGAGGGTAAGATCCCTGGGTCATGAAGATCCCCTGGAGCGGGAAATGGCAACCCACTCCAGTATTCTTGCCTGTGAAATCCCATGGACAAAGCAGCCTGATGGGCTACAGCCCATGGGATCACAGAGAGTTGGACACCACTGAGCACACACACATGGAGAATACACATCTACAAAAAAGCACACTAAAAAGCACCTGTAGATTTCACCCAACACAGTAACAGTGCAAACACTCTTGTACCCACACCCACTCGGAAGCCTGCCAGCACCCCAGGCCTTCCCACCTGGCCTCACCAAACACGGACCCCCTTTACCGGTAACCATCATCCAAATTCTAAGGGGAATCCAGTCCCTGATCTCCAGACCCACCACTTCTACACACATTCACAAACAACACCTTTTAACGTTGCCTTATAACCTTACAGGACTGAATCTACTGTATTTGAAACGTTCGTCATTCAAGTATCTATTTTATTTAGTCTAAAATATAAACAGGGTTGTCTGGACCATAGGACTTTGGGTCGTTATTCACACTGGAAAAAAACAAACTAATAAGCTAGTTCTTTATAGGTAAAACTACTGATTTATACAACTTTTACATTTTATTTTTACAGTAAAATTTACTACTTTTTTTTAAACACTGAGAAAAGTTTAAAATTCCATTGCTCAGACAGTATCTCTAAACCAGGAATTGGTACATTACAGCCAATCCAGTCCATCACCTGCTTTTGTATGGCCTGCAAGCCAGGATTGGCTTTTACATTTTTAGATGGTTTTTAAAAATCCAAAAACACGACACATGAAATCATATGGAAGGCAAATTTCAGTGTCTATAGATAATGTTTTATTGGAACGCAGACCTGCTCACTGAAATTTTTAAGTCTGCTTCAGCACTTGGATGGCAGAGCTGAGCAGCTGAGCTGAAGAAAACATCTGCAGGCCCCACTCTGAACAGTTGAGCTGAAGCCCGGAAATTATTTTTAAAGTTAGAACCTAAAACCAGAGAGTGGCAAGCAGCTGCGCCTGGCTGGGCGGGCAGGAGGCGTACCAGGGTTCCATAGCTGCCGAAGTACTCCTCATCCTGCCAGGAATCCTCGGGGTCCCAGTCTTCCAGCTGCTTCCCCAGGTGGTTTGCCGGGATGTACCCACAGCAGCCCGCACGCTCGCCCCACCACCAGTCCGCAGTGGTTTGTCTCAGGATGAGGATCTTTTCTCCTCTCAAAAAGCTGAGCTAGAGAAACATATATAGAAATGAAAACTAAAGAAAAACCTGCAGTTTGTATTTCAGTTGTGGCTCAGTGATAAACCTCCATCACTGGTCCCAAATCACAGCAATTGCAGTAAGGAGTCAATGGGAAGGACATCAACTGACACTTCATGAAAATCACACTAGCATTTCGAGATTTCTGTGGAAATCTACAAGAAACAAAAGCAGACCTTAACAAGAAAGATCAATCATTTTCGAACAGCTTGAATTTCTTAGAACAGAATTTCTAACAGCCCGTTCACTGTAACTCAGCTAGGTGGTAGCGGATTCAGTTGCTGGAGGCTTACGCTAAGAAATTACTATCACAAAGTAAAGAAAGTTGCATTCAAATAGATGTTTTTATTTTACACCCAATTTTCCTTAGCTAAATAGGTTACAAGTAAGGGTTTCAAAGCAGAAGGTGAAGCAGGTACGTCCTACCCCACCCCATTCCTCACCCAAGGATCCTGCACATCAGGCTTGGGACCTGAATCTGTTAGGCTGAAAGGGTCACTCGTGGGTCTTCTGTTGCTGTGAAGTATCTGAATACTTCTTTATTTCAATCTGCTGACTTCTGCAAATTTGACATCTAATCCTGCCACTGAACATGCTGAACCCACAAAGAATAAACCCACATGGCTACCTGCGTCTCGTCGGTGGCAGAATAGTCTGCGATGGCCACGAACTCCTCTGGATGCACAGCCCCCTGGAGGTGCTCCTCCTCAGCCTGCGTGGTAGGGTCCTCCTCCTCCTGATCAGAGCAAGGGAGAAAGGGAGGTGATTGGGGCAGCCATTCCTCTCACTTCCTCTTTGCCTCTCTCTCCATCTCTGTCTGTCTCTGTCACTCTTCATCTCTCTACTCGATTCTTTTCCACTCACTCGCATCCCATTCAGCTCCACTCTCGCTGCCACTGGCTCCCCACCACCCCCTATCCTCAGCTGCCTATTGTCCATGTAGAGCATGGAGCAGCAGGAGGTCCCCACACCTCTCCGTGCTCATGTCACACCTGTGCCCGCACACGTACATACATACACACTCAGTTTATTTTTTCTATTGACATAGCTTTCTGTCAAAGATTGCACAGCCACTTTTTAAAATTTTTTTCTTTTTTCACTCACATAATACCTTGCGGAAAACTCCCCACCTGCAGAACTCTAACTTATAATGTTCAGTGGCTACTTAACATTACACAGCAGAATTCTGCCCGAGTCTTCAGTCATCCTTTACTGATGGACTTTCTCTATGTCCACAAACATCTGCACACATTTATCCTGACACGATGACATTTTATCTCTATGGGATAGACTGACATGCCTGAAATACAGGTACAGTTTTCATTCAAACATTTGTCAGGTTCTTTCCATAAAGGGTGAGGTACTTCACCAGCAGCGCATGGGGTGACTGACTTGAGCTTTTGCAGAGTGCTATGTGTAAAGACTCCAGAAAGGGTAAATATGTGGGGAAACACGATTACTTACACTTTATAAAGAAGACTTCTGATAGTACAGAGACACAGTAATAATTTACTGTGGGGTTTATAACATATATAGAAGCAAAATATGTTACAACACAGCACAAACATAGGGGCTGGTAAATGGAACTAATTTGGAGGATTCTTACATTGTCAGTTCAGTTCAGTCGCTCAGTCGTGTCTGACGCTTTGCGACCCCATGAATCACAGCACACCAGGCCTCCCTGTCCATCACCAACTCCCAGAGTTCACTCAAACTCACGTCCATCGAGTCGGTGATGCCATCCAGCCATCTCATCCTCTGTCGTCCCCTTCTCCTCCTGCCCCCAATCCCTCCCAGCATCAGGGTCTTTTCCAATGAGTCAACTCTTCACAAGGTAGCCGAAGTATTGGAGTTTAAGTTTCAACATCAGTCCTTCCAATGAACACCCAGGACTGGTCTCCTTTAGGATGGATTGATTGGATCTCCTTGCAGTCCAAGGGACTCTCAAGAGTCTTCTCCAACACCACAGTTCAAAAGCATCAATTCTTCGGCGCTCAGCTTTCTTTATAGTCCAACTCTCACATCCATACATGACCACTGGAAAAAACATAGCCTTGACTAGACGGACCTTTGTTGGCAAAGTAATACCTCTGCTCTTTAATATGCTATCTAGGTTGGTCATAACTTTCCTTCCAAGGAGTAAGCATCTTTTAATTGCCTGGCTGCAATCACCATCTGCAGTGATTTTGGAGCCCAGAAAAATAAAGTCTGACACTGTTTCCACTGTTTCCCCATCTATTTCCCATGAAGTGATGGGACCAGATGCCATGATCTTAGTTGTGAAGAGGTCAAAAAAAAAAAAAAAAGATGGGGATAGGTTAAGGATACACAACATAATTTCTTGGGTAACCACTAGAATGATATAAAAAGGTACTGCTAAAAAGTTAATCAAGGAGATAACATGGAATTATAGAAAATATTTTATTAATCTAAAAGGCAAGAATGGAAAAAGGTAAAAAGGAAGAACTGTGACAAAAAGGAAACAAACAACAAGATGTTAGACTCATTATATTAAATGTTAACGGACTGAACACTCTAATTAAATGGCAAAAATTACCTAAGAGGAAAATAAAAGACACAACTACAGGCTCTTTACAAGAGGAATTCTTTAAATATATAGAGTTAGACTAGTTGAAAATATAGATATATATGTGTCTGTGTGCCATCCAAACACTAACCGTTAAGAAAGCTGGTACAGCTACATTAATATAAGACAAAGAAGATGCTAGGCAAGAAGTATTAATAGGTAAAAAGAGAGACTTCATAAAAATAAAAGGGTCAACTAATCTAGTAAACAAATACTAACCTAAACATATGTACCAAGTAACAGAGATTCAAAATATATGAAGCAAAAAGTGACAGATCCAAATGGAAGTAACAAAAAAAAAGACAAATCCACAATCACAGCAGAGATTTTTGAAACTCATCTCTCTCAGTAGTTGACAGAACAAATGGACAAAACATCAGACAGAATCCAGAGATTTGAGCAATACTAATGATATGCAGATGACACCACCCTTATGGCAGAAAGTGAAGACGAACTAAAAAGCCTCTTGATGAAAGTGAAAGTGGAGAGTGAAAAAGTTGGCTTAAAGCTCAATATTCAGAAAACGAAGATCATGGCATCCGGTCCCATCACTTCATGGGAAATAGATGGGGAAACAGTGGAAACAGTGTCAGACTTTACTTTTTGGGGCTCCAAAATCACTGCAGATGGTGACTGCAGCCATGAAATTAAAAGATGCTTACTCCTTGGAAGGAAAGTTATGTCCAACCTAGGTAGCATACTGAAAAGCAGAGACATTACTTTGCCAACAAAGGTCCGTCCAGTCAAGGCTATGGTTCTTCCAGTGGTCATGTATGGATGTGAGAGTTGGACTGTGAAGAAGACTGAGCGCCGAAGAATTGATGCTTTTGAACTGTGGTGTTGGAGAAGACTCCTGAGAGTCCCTTGGACTGCAAGGAGACCCAACCAGTCCATTCTAAAGATCAGCCCTGGGATTTCTTTGGAGGGAATGATGCTGAAGCTGAAACTCCAGTACTTTGGCCACCTCATGTGAAGAGTTGAATCATTGGAAAAGACTCTGATGCTGGGAGGGAGTGGGGACAGGAGGAGAAGGGGACGACAGAGGATGAGATGGCTGGATGGCATCACTGACCTGATGGACGTTGAGTCTCAGTGAACTCCGGGAGTTGGTGATGGACAGAG
Organism: Bubalus kerabau; assembly: GCF_029407905.1. Classification (NCBI taxonomy): domain Eukaryota; kingdom Metazoa; phylum Chordata; class Mammalia; order Artiodactyla; family Bovidae; genus Bubalus; species Bubalus kerabau. The sequence goes on along the minus strand of NC_073625.1, from coordinate 192,674,048 downwards.
AGGTCTGGCGTGCTGCGATTCATGGGGTCGCAAAGAGTCGGACACGACTGAGCGACTGAACTGAACTGAACTGAATGACCCATATGATGGTGATGACACCCTGATAGCTCAGTTGGTAAAGAATCCACCTGCAACGCAGGAGACCCCTGTTCGATTCCTGGGTGGAGAAGATCCTCTGGAGAAGGGACAGGCTACCCACTCCAGTATTCTTGGGCTTTCCTTGTGGCTCAGCTAGTAAAGAATCCGCCTGCAATGTGGGAGACCTGGGTTTGATCTCTAGAAGGGAAAGGTTACCCACTCCAGTGTTCTGGTCTGAAGAATTCCATGGACTATATAGCCCCATGGGGTCGCAAAGAGTTGGACATAAGTGAGAAACTTGGGGGGGAAAAAAAATGACCGATCTGACAGTGACAACACTGGACACTACACCCCACAACTGCAGAATAACTTAGTCTCTGAAAGTGTACATGCAACATCCAAGGCCAAACAGGGTCTTACAATGAGACCATAAAGCTTACAATGAGACCAATGTAAGGCCAAATAGGCCTTACAATGAGACCATAAAGCAGGCATGAGTAAATTTCCAAAGACTGAAATGTTGCATTTTCAGACCAAACATTAAGTAAAACCAAAAGTAAATAACAAAAATATAAAATTTCCCAAATGTCTGGAAATTAAGCAACATACTCTGGATAGCCCAGAAAATTTCAAATTTCCTCCACTTGGGTAAATTCTAAGAAGCACACACAAACAATATCATATATTGCTCAAAGATACCTACATAAAGTATAAAAGTATAAAAAACGGTCCAGAAACACAAAGATCAATTCATAATTCATAGCAGTGTTTGCCCTTGAGATAGAAGAAGAAGAATGGGACTGGGGAACAGACTTTATTCATGGTTTTTTCATTCATGCATATATATATATATACACACACACACACATACTTATATTCTGAAGTACATATGACAAAATGTTAGCAAGTTTCCATTTCTCTGTAATATGTAATTTTTTGCAGTATTATTCTATAAATACTGTCACCCTGCTTATTTAACTTATATGCAGAGTATAGCATGAGAAACGCTAGATGAAGCACAAGCTGGAATCAAGATTGCCAGGAGAAATATCAATAACCTCAGATATGCAGATGATACCAACCCTTATGGCAGAAAGCGAAGAAGAACTAAAGAGCCTCTTGATGAAAGTGAAAGAGGAGAGTGAAAAAGTTGGCTTAAAGCTCAACACTCAGAAAACTAAGATTATGGCATCTGGTCCCATCACTTCATGGCAAATAGATGGGGAAACAGTGGCTGACTTTATTTTGGAGGGCTCCAAAATCACTGCAGATGGTGACTGCAGCCATGAAATAAAAAGACGCTTACTTCTTGGAAGAAAAGCCATGACCAACCTAGACAGCATATTAATAAGTAGAGACATTACTTTGTCAACAAAGGTCCATCTAGTCAAGGCTATGGTTTTTCCAGTAGTCATGTATGGATGTGAGAGTTGGACTATAAAGAAAGCTGAGCACAGAAGAACTGATGCTTTTGAACTGTGGTACTGAAGAAGACTCTTGAGAGTCCCTTGGACTGCAAGGAGATGCAACCAGTCCATCCTAAAGGAAATCAGTCCTGAATATTCATTGGAAGGACTGATGTTGAAGCTGAAACTCCAATACTTTGGCCACCTGATGTGAAGAACTGACTCATTTGAAAAGACCCTGATGCTGGGAAAGATTGAAGGCGGGAGGAGAAGGGACGACAGAGGATGAGATGGCTGGATGGCATCACCAAGTCAATGGACTTGAGTTTGAGTAAACTCTGGGAGTTGGTGATAGACAGGGAGGCCTGGTGTGCTGCAGTCCATAGGGTCGCAAAGAGTCGGACACAACTGAGCAACTGAACTGAACTGATTCTATAAACGTTCCAGTACTTTTTAATTTCTCAAAATAAAATTAAGACAGCCACAAAATTAAAACATTTTATGATAATTTTAAGAAACAGATAAGTGAAATGATCCAACTACAAATAAAATTTCTATATATAAAAACCACATGAATTTAGAACAATAATTAGAATGAAAAGAGAAAAAAAGAAATGTCAAAATTGATATCACAGACATGAAAATGTTTTTTAAAAAACATTATTTATTAGAGTATTCTGTTTTTTTAATTTTACATAATCAACATTCCTTGAAATTTAAGGTGACTTTTTTTTTACTGTTAACTTGAATGATACATGTTACAAGCAGAAAAGAAGCATAAATATATAAATCTTTTCTAATATCCAACCTGTGTCTAACATATTCTGTCTGGGATGTTTTTAACAACTAAAAAAAACCTGTGCTTGCTTCACCAGCTCAGGTGCCAAAAATGGAACCCTAGATTCCTGGGAGGTGTTTACAACGCCCAATTTCAGAATGTCCTGTGTGACCTCACAGCGCATTTCCTCTGTTTAAGCAGCCTCTGGTTACTGGCCACCTTCCAAGGTCCAAGGAAATCACCATCACTTCGTGACTGAGTGAGCTCCACTCTCTGTAATGGTCCCAGTTTTTAAATACAAATTCTCGAATAGCAGAACCAAAATTACCTGCAACTCACTTCTGGGGCAGTCACCTGGTGTTGCCATGGTTCTTTTGGGATCTGTACATAACTGCTGCTTTAATGTTTCATTTTTCCCTTCATTTCTATTTTTTAAAAAAAGAGAGAATAAGAAAATGCTTGTTATGTTGCATCATAATGTTCACTTATCTTTTAAGGTCCATGAAAAAGGTCTTCTACCAAATGGAAGGAAATGTAAAGAATGTGAAAAATGAACAGAAATGAAATTTATAAGCACAATTCTTACAAAATCAACTGAAAACATTTAAAATTTATGAACTCCAAACAGTGTATATTTGCATCACTAGCCTTCAAAGTGTTAACTGTTTATTGGCCAAAGCCTGTTACTTTCCGTTAGATCACTGGGCAAATTTAAAACAATAAATTGATGTCAACCCTTAACTTGGAACCCTGACAACTGTGACTCCAATTAAAATTTCCTATCTGGGGCTTTAAAATGTTTCCACTAACAGGAACCAAGGTCTGCACCTCCCAGAGACTTTTCTTTTCAGTTTCAATCTTATTCTTTCAGTGACACTGTAACTAACATCGTGCTCTGCGATGGATGTGTGTTTTTTCAATTACGCAGCAATTCCTCGTTTGAAATGAGTGCTTCATATTATCAGTCAATACCTAGTACTTGTTTTTGTGACGTTTATAATTACAAATACTAATACACATACATTGCATTTTCACTGGAAACTGCACAGAGGCCAGTATGGGGCGGGGCCGGAAGATGAGGTGTGGCCGTATTGATGGATGGGGACAGGGTGGGCGGGGCGGAATAATAGGGCGGTGCTCGGCTAAGGGGCGGGACACGGTTGGGGGATAGGGCCCTGAAGGGCAGGTGGCCCGTGGGCTAGAGAGAGAAATAGGGGAAGGGAGGATGAAGGGAGGGGCGGGGCGTGATGCAAGAGCGGAATGGGTAGTGGGGGAAGAGAATGGGACCTGCTCTCCGAGAGGGTGATCCCAGATGCCAAGGACAGACGGGAAAGTGGGCGTGGCTGTGGGAGGGGCGGGCACTGTGGGCGTGGTTGGGAAGACAGCGGGGCAGTGAGGTAAAGGGTGCGGCGTCGTGGGCGTGACGCTAATGGGGGCGTGGCCTTGTGGGCGGGGCGCCGAGCCCGTGGTCAGAGGCTAGCAGAAGCAGGAAGGCGCGGGGATCCCGGGAAGGAGAACGGCGGCCTCGGTGCGCCGGCTGACGCACACCTCGGGAGAGTACTCCCCCCTCCCCTGGCATGTCCAGCTTTACGCGCGGTCCAGTCGCCCGAGCTGCCCACGGGAAACCTACCTCAGTTGCGTTTCTCCGCTGAGGTCGGCGTCCACACCTCCGGAAAGGAGTGGAAGCCAGCACCCACCAAGAACCCAAGCCACCGCCCTCTGCCCGCGCAGGCGCTCTGTAAACGCCCTGTCCCCTCAACCCCGCCGTGGAAGGCCCCGCCCTGGAACCGGCTCCGCGAGCATGCGCCACCGTCCACGCCCATCCCCTTGTCTGGAGAGTGAGCCAACGCCCTGAACTGCGCAGGCGCCGTGCGCTTCTGCGCATCCTGGAGAAGACTCAGTCCTAGGTGGATCTCCCTGCGCAAACTCGTTTTGAGGTCCCGCCTTCGGTTGTCGCGCGAGCTCGGGCTCTGCGCTCGGATGCCGGCTCGTGTTCGAGCTCGCCTCCCATGGGGCGGGGAGTCAGACGGCGGGGGGTGGGCGACGTCCTGATCCGGGGTCAGAAACCGGCTGGGAGTGACAGAAATGGCTGGTTTCCGCGGGAGCAGGACCGGGAAAGCTTTCCTGTGCTTTTCTTGTAATAATTTCAGTAACCTTCGCAACCACACTGTGAAGTGTAAATCCTGTGTCATTCTTTCCAGGGCAGGGGGTGGCTGGAGCTGGAAAAGTAGAAGAAGGTGGTCAAAATCCTAGAGAAAGTAGGGCGTCGGGGGTCGCGGTCGAGTAGACGGGTGGGTGTAGGTGTCAGATGCACAGGATGACGTTTCGGCGCGTATATGCTGGTGATCGTTGCACAGAAATGTAAACTATTTAATACCACTGACTGTAGACTTTGGGATTGGAATGAAAACACCTTTTCCAGTCCTGTGGCCACTGCTGAGTTTTCCAAATTTGCTGGCATATTGAATGCAGCACTTTCACAGCATCATCTTTCAGGATTTGAAATAGCTCAACTGGAATTCCAACACCTCCACTAGCTTTGTTCCTAGTGATGCTTTCTAAGGCCCACGTGACTGCACATTCCAGGATGTCTGGCTCTAGGTGACTGATCACATCATCGTGATTATCTGGGTTGAGAAGATCTTTTTTGTACAGTTCTTCTGTGAATTCTTGCCACCTCTTCTTAATATCTTCTGCTTCTGTTAGGTCCATACCATTTCTGTCCTTTATCGAGCCCATCTTTGCATGAAATGTTCCCTTGGTATCTCTAATTTTTTTGAAGAGATCTCTAGTCTTTCCCATTCTGTTGTTTTCCTCTTTCTTTGCATGGATCGCTGAGGAAGGCTTTCTTATCTCTCCTTGCTATTCTTTGGAACTCTGCATTCAGATACTTATATCTTTCCTTTTCTCCTTTGCTTTTTGCTTCTCTTCTTTTCACAGCTATTTGTAAGGCCTCCGCAGACAGCCATTTTGCTTTTTTGCATTTCTTTTCCATGCGGATGGTCTTGATTACTGTCTCCTGTACAATATCACGAACCTCCGTGCATAGTTCATCAGGTACTCTATCAAATCTAGTCCCTTAAATTTATTTCTCACTTCCACTGTATAATCATAGGGATTTGATTTAGGTCATACCTGAATGGTCTAGTGGTTTTCCCTACTTTCTTCAATTTCAGTCTGAATTTGGCAATAAGGAGTTCATCATCTGAGCCACAGGCAGCTCCCAGTCTTGTTTTTGTTGACTGTATAGAGCTTCTCCATCTTTGGCTACAAAGAATATAATCAATCTGATTTCGGTGTTGAGCATCTGGTGATGTCTATGTGTGCAGGAGATCCAAACAGTCCATTCTGTACTGTAGTGATGGAAAAGACTCTTGAGAGTCCCTTGGACTGCAAGGAAATCCAACCAGTCCATTCTAAAGGAGATCAGTCCTGGGTGTTCATTGGACGGACTGATGCTAAAGCTGAAACTCCAATACTTTGGCCACCTCATGGGAAGAGTTGACTCATTGGAAAAGACTCTGATCCTGGGAGGGATTGGGGGCAGGAGGAGAAGGGACGACAGAGGATGAGATGGCTGGATGCCATCACCGACTCGATGGACATGAGTTTGAGTGAACTCTGGGAGTTGGTGATGGACAGGGAGGCCTGGCGTGCTGCGATTCATGGGGTCACAAAGAGTTGGACACGACTGAGCGACTGAACTGAACTGAACTGTAGACTTATAAATGGTTAAGGTAATAAATTTGTGTATTTCATCATTGAAAAACAGCAGGAACACAAATTAGCAGTATAAGGAATGAAAAAGGAAGTACAGATGCTATAGATTTTTTAAAAGATAATAAACTGATATGAAACTTTGTCCAAAAAAGTTAATAAATTAGATTCCTTGAACAACTTGCCAAAACTGAGCAGGAATAGTTAGGACAGCTGCATAGTTCTAGATCTTCTAAAAGAAGTGATTTCATAATTTAAAATCTTACAACAAATACTCCAGGAGAAGACAGCTTCACTATTAAATGCTTCCAAACATATAAGGAAAAATAATAATAGTGTTACACAAATTCTTTCAGAAACTAGATAAAACTGAAATACTTCATAACTGGTTCTATGAGGCCAGCATCGCCCTGCTATAAAATACTAGTTGAGGCAGAAAGAAGTTAAAATGGCTGTAACAGAGAACTTTACTCAGCATGCAGTTCCACGGAGTTAAGGCATAGCCCACAGCAGCTGAAGGACAGTGCACCCTGAGAAGATTTCAGGGTTTAGCAGTCTATGGTTTGGATACACAGGCCTCTAGATGCATATCTCAGGAAGAATTTCAGTGAACCAGATCCCTGCATCCTCCCATACATAAGAAAAGTACTAAAATCACGAACTTGAGATATCTGTTCTTTGTGATTAACAGTAATGTTTTACCAAGATACATGCTTGACTCCTTCTATTCCCAGGCCAAAATTGTATATAAACTGGCTCCTCCCGTACCTCTTTGGAGCAGTTTCCTCAGAGCCACTAAGAGGCTGTCTCCCAAGCTATAGTGCTCAGCAAGACCCTGACTAAAGCTTAAACTCACAACTTTTATCTTGTGTGTCTTTCTTTAACTGAACATAAGCAAAAGTAATCCAATAATATATAAAATGATTGTCATGACTGAGTGTGGTTTATACTAGAAATGACAGAATGTTTAACATTTAAAAATCAATATTCTTTCCACATTACAGATTATGAGGGGAAAACATATGAGTACTACATAGGTGCTAGAGAAAAACATTTCATAAAATTCAAGACCCACCAAACTCGCACAAAACTAGAAATAGAAATGTCTTAGTCTGTGAAAGGACACGCGATAATATTTAACAAAATAGTGAATGGTTTCCTCCTGGATTCAGGCACAAGACAAGATTATCCTCTATCACCTTGTCCATTCAATTGGCAGTCTTATTTAATGCAAGAAGGCTAGAGAAAGACAAAGAATGTGCAGACTAAACCGAAAAAATAAAACTGTCGTTATTCACAGGTGGCATGATTGTGTATGCAGATAATCCAAGATAATCCACAAAAAAGTACTACAATTACAAGGTGAATTTCTAAGGTCCCGAGATGAAGGCTCAATATGGCAACAACAGTTGGAAATCGTGATCTAAAAGTTTGTGTAGAATAGCACCAAGTAACATCAAGTGTCATCTGTCCTTTAGTAACTGAAAGAACAACTGGACAAACACACATACAGGATACAGAAGGTCTAACAACACTGTCACACCCGTGTTTTAACTAATAATGAAAGTATCCAAAATATACCAAACAACTGCAGAGTACACCTTATTATTAAGGTCATATGGAACGTTAACCAGGGCAGACCATAGATGCTCCATAAAATAAGTTGCAAAGGTTGAAATCTTAGAGTTTGTGTTCTGACCATAGTGAAATAAAATTATAAATCGATACAAATAGAAAAACAAATAGAAACATGTCCCAATGTTTGGAAATTAAGCAGCATATGTCAGAGTAATCCATGGGTGAAAGGAAGAAACCAAAGAGATAACATTTTTAATTTCACACTGAATGTTAATGAAAATATACTGCTATGGACTGAATGTCTGCATAACTCCACAACTCACACTAACCCCAAGATGATGGTATTAGCAACCAGAGCATTTCAGATGAGACAAAAACCATGGTAGTACAGCCCTCATGAATAGGATTAATGCTTATATAAAACAGACCCTTAGTGGAAGTGAGAAATAGATTTAAGGGACTAGATCTGATAGACAGAGTGCCTGATGAACTATGGACAGAGGTTCGTGACGTTGTACAGGAGACAGGGATCAAGACCATTCCCAGGAAAAAGAAATGCAAAAAAGCAAAATGGCTGTCTGAGGAGGCCTTACAAATAGCTGTGGAAAAAAGGGAAGTGCAAAGCAAAGGAGAAAAGGAAAGATATATCCATCTAAATGCAGAGTTCCAAAGAATAGCAAGGAGAGATAAGAAAGCCTTCCTCAGTGATCAGTGGAAAGATATAGAGGAAAACAATAGAATGGGAAAGAGTAGAGATCTCTTCAAGAAAATTAGAGATACCAAGGGAACATTTCATGCAAAGATGGGCTCAATAAAGAAATGGTATGGACCTAACAGAAGCAGAAGATATTAAGAAGAGGTGGCAAGAATACACAGAAGAACTGTACAAAAAAGATCTTCACGACCCAGATAATCACGATGGTGTGATCAGTCACCTAGAGCCAGACCTCTGGAATGTGCAGTCAAGTGGACCTTAGAAAGCATCACTAGGAACAAAGCTAGTGGAGGTGATGGAATTCCAGTTGAGCTATTTCAAATCCTCAAAGATGATGCTGTGAAAGTGCTGCACTCAATATGCCAGCAAATTTGGAAAACTCAGCAGTGGCCACAGGACTGGAAAAGGTCAGTTTTCATTCCAATCCCAAAGAAAGGCAATGCGAAAGAATGCTCAAACTACCACACAATTGCACTCATCTCACATGCTAGTAAAGTAATGCTCAAAATTCTCCAAGCCAGGCTTCAGCAATATGTGAACTGTGAACTTCCTGATGTTCAAGCTGGTTTTAGAAAAGGCAGAGGAACCAGAGATCAAATTGCCAACATCTGCTGGATCATGGAAAAAGCAAGAGAGTTCCAGAAAAACATCTATTTCTGCTTTATTGACTATGCCAAAGCCTTTGACTGTGTGGATCACAATCAACTGTGGAAAATTCTGAAAGAGATATGAATACCAGACCACCTGACCTGCCTCTTGAGAAATTTGTATGCAGGTCAGGAAGCAACAGTTAGAACTGAACATGGAACAACAGACTGGCTCCAAATAGGAAAAGGAGTTCGTCAAGGCTGTATATTGTCACCCTGTTTATTTAACTTATATGCAGAGTACATCATGAGAAACACTGGACTGGAAGAAATACAAGCTGGAATCAAGATTGCCGGGAGAAATATCAATAACCTCAGATATGCAGATGACACCACCCTTATGGCAGAGTGTGAAGACGAACTAAAAAGCCTCTTGATGAAAGTGAAAGTGGAGAGTGAAAAAGTTGGCTTAAAGCTCAACATTCAGAAAACGAAGATCATGGCATCTGGTCCCACCACTTCATGGGAAATAGATGGGGAAACACTGGAAACAGTGTCAGACTTTATTTTTCTGGGCTCCAAAATCACTGCAGATGGTGACTGCAGCCATGAAACTAAAAGACGCTTACTCCTTGGAAGGAAAGTTATGACCAACCTAGATAGCATATTCAAAAGCAGAGACATTACTTTGCCAACAAAGGTTCGTCTAGTCAAGGCTATGGTTTTTCCTGTGGTCATGTATGGATGTGAGAGTTGGACTGTGAAGAAGGCTGAGTGCCAAAGAATTGATGCTTTTGAACTGTGGTGTTGGAGAAGACTCTTGAGAGTCCCTTGGACTACAAGGAGATCCAACCAGTCCATTCTGAAGGAGATCAGCTCTGGGATTTCTTTGGAAGGAATGATGCTAAAGCTGAAACTCCAGTACTTTGGCCACCTCATGCGAAGAGTTGACTCATTGGAAAAGACTCTGATGCTGGGAGGGATTGGGGGCAGGAGGAGAAGGGGACGACAGAGGATGAGATGGCTGGATGGCATCACTGACTCGATGGATGTGAGTCTGAGTGAACTCCAGGAGTTGGTGATGGACAGGGAGGCCTGGCGTGCTGCGATTCATGGGGTCACAAAGAGTCGGACACGACTGAGCGACTGATCTGATCTGATCTGAATGGGGTCAGATGGAGAAGGCGATGACACCCCACTCCAGTACTCTTGCCTGGAAAATCCCATGGACAGAGGAGCCTGGTGGGCTGCAGTCTATGGGGTCGCTAAGAGTTGGATACGACTGAGCGTCTTCACTTTCACTTTTCACTTTCATGCATTGGAGAAGGAAATGGGAACCCACTTCAGTGTTCTTGCCTGGAGAATCCCAGGGACGGGGGAGCCTGGTGGGCTGCCGTCTATGGGGTCACACAGAGTCGGACACGACTGAAGTGACTTAGCAGCAGTAGCAGCAGCAGCATCAATAGGGCCAGATGCCATAATCTTAGTTTTTTTAATATTTAGTTTTAAGCAGAGTGAAAGGCTTTATACTACAACTAATTTTTAAATGTTGAGAAAATCATTGAAAGATCTAAAGAAGAGAAGTGAGATTCCATGTTCACATATTGGAAATTCAACATATTTAAGAAGTCAATTCTCCACAATTCTTGAAAAATTTTTATAAAGATACAGCAATCAAGATAGTGTGGAACTGGCAAAATGATAAAGAGATCAGTGGAACAGAAAAGAAAATCCAGGAGTAGACTCAGACTTTTACAGTCATTGATTTCCAACCAAGGTGCCCAGGCACCTTCTTGGGTCGAAAAGTCTTTTCAAAAGGTGGGCTGCAAGAACATGAACCTATTTGCCTGCCTCACACAAGACATAAAAGCTTATTTGGAATGGATCACACACCTAAATATAAAACTTTAAAACTAGAAACAGCAAAGATTCCTCAGACATAAAAAGCCCTAATAATAAAGTTAAACATTGGTAAATTAGAGCAGTGGTCAGCAAACATTCCTGTAAAGGGCAGTCCAGATGGTAAATATTCTAAGCTTTGCAGGCAGCCTCAGCTAGAATCACTTGATCTTGTTGTTGGTCGTAGCATGCACAGCTTGGACAATGCAGAAATGAATGTATGCACCTGTGTTTCAATAAAACTTCTATTTACAAATCCGGGCAAAGGGCTGACTAACCATAGATTGCTCACAGCTGTATCAGACAATCAAAAGTTAAAGCCCTTCTCATCGAAGGAGACAATTAAGAATACGCAAACCAGAAAAAGACAACCTGCTGATAGGATAAAATATTTGCAAATACTATGATCGGTAAGGCATTAATATCCAACATATATAAACAGCTCATACAACTCAACATCAAAAAAATAACCTGATTTAAAAATGCACAGAAAAACTGAACATTTTTTTCAAAGAGGAAATGCAGATGGCCAACAGGCACACGAAAAGTTGTTCAACATTGCTAATCATCAGGGAAATGCAAATTAAAACCACAGTGAGATTATCACCTCACACCTGGTTGAATGGTCATCATCAAAAAGTCTGCAAGCAGGCCCAAACCGACAAACTGGTTTGGTCTCCAGAAACTCAAAAGGCTTTTAAGGTTCTTCAGGCTGCTCTCCTGCAAGCTCCAGCTCTGAGCTTGCCCACAGGGTCAGAATTTAATTTGTTTGTCACTGAAAGAAAAGGTGTGGCATTGGGAGTTTTGACACAACCCCGAGGGCCTCACCAGCAACCTATTGCTTATTTAAGCAGAGAATTAGATGTAGTTTCACGTGGGTGGCCCCACTGCCTAAGAGTAATTGGGGCAGCGGCTTTATTAGCACCTGAAGCTTTAAAAATAATTAATGGACGAAACCTTACTGTACTGACTTCTCACGATGTGAGTGGAATCTTAAATTCTAAGGCTAATATTTGGAGGACAGACAGTAGGCTTCTTAAGTATCAGTCATTGTTGTTAGAAGGACCAGTAACTAAGCTTAAAGTTTGTGGAAATCTAAATCCTGCCACTTTCCTTCCTGAGAAGGAAAATGAAACACCTGATCACGATTGTTCTCAATTCCTAACTTTAAACTGTGCAGCTTGGGAGGATCTAATGGATACCCCATTAGACAATCCTGATATGGAAATATTTACAGATGGCAGTTCTTTTGTTTGGGATGGAAAGCGTAAAGCAGGTTACACCATGGTGACAGCTGAGCAGGTTTTGGAAGCAAAATCTTTCCCCAGGGAACCAGTGCTCAGCGGAGCTTGTGGCTCTGACCCGAGCTCTAGAGTTAAGCAAAGGGCAGGGGATGGGCCTGATAATCTATGTGAGTCTACTTCTGCTGACTCCAAATATCCTGAGTCTGCCGTTGGATCCTCAAGACAATGTCTTCCTGTCCTGGGCTCGCTCCTACGCTGCATTCCATAATCGGTCTAAATGCTGGGTCTGCGGAGCGCTCCCCTCTTCATCAGTGGAAGGCTTCCCATGGTGGACATCCCCACTTCAAGGAAAAGACTTTCTCCAAGTCTGTGAATACCTTCGACAACAATCACATGTGATGCCTCTTCTTCATCTGATGACATCTACCAACCCTAAAATGGACTGATGCAACACGTTTCACTTTAACTATGGACATAATGTGACTTTTAATTTTGATTCTGATTGTTTTGTTCTTGCTGTTTGCTCCCTGCATCTGTAATTGTATAACTGGATTTGTTTCTAGCTGCTTGAAAGTTTTTAAGTTACAAATGATTGCTCAAACTCCTGCTACTGCTGCATCTTCCTCCAACTACTATTTGGGGCCCCTGGATCAGATATCCTCAATATGAGGATTAGGAGACTATGTTGCCTCACCAATTTAGGGACAATGCTCCTTGTCAGCTCGGAAGCAGTTAAAGAATGAGAACGATGCCCGTTTTCCCTAGGCAACATAATGCTCCTAAAAGAAAAGGGGGGAATGAGAGAGTCAGTTCCTAGGCAGGTTGATAAGGAGTCTAGGGGTCCCCAAGGAGAGAGGGGTCTGGAATTCTCATGGAGGAAGAAAGGACAAACTTTTTTCCTTCTCTACATTCCTTAGGATTATATAACAATAATGTATCCTGCCTGACGACAGTGTTTGGATTAAACCTTCTGGCTAATTCTGTTCTTAAAATGTAAATTATGGGAGTAGGTCTGATGAGGTCTTTACAACCTCCAGACATTCTTTGGATTATATAACTTCATTGTTAACACTAGCAAGCGGGTACTCTTTCCGCCCCCTTCTGATGCCTATGTCAGAAGCTTTCTCTAACTCCTTTATACTTTAATAAAACTTTATTACACACACACACACACAAAAGTCTACAAGTAGCACATGTTGGCAAGGGTGCCGCAGAAAAGGAACTCTTGTAAGCTGCTGCTAAGTCGCTTCAGTTGTGTAAGCTGTTGGTAGGAGTGTAAACTGGTGCAGCCACTGTGGAGAATGGTATGGTAGTGTCTCAGGAAACTAAAAATAAAGATGCCATGTGATCCAGCAATTCCACTCCTGGAGATATATCCAAAACAAACAGCAATTTAAAAAGATACATGCAGGTCATTGTTCAGAGCAGTGCTATTCACAATAGCCAAGACATGGAAACAACCTAAATATGCATCAGCAGGTGAGTGGCTAAAGAGGCTGTGATACACATCAAAAGAAGGAAATACTGCCACTTGCAGCAACATGGGTGGACCTGGAGGACCCAGAAAAGACCCCACAGCCTTTGTCCAAAAGAAATGAAAAAACATGTTAAAAGATGCCTTGCCCAAGAATGTTTATAGCAGCTTTATGACAAAAACGTTGGTACCATGCCAAGTGTCAGTGACCAGGAGATTGGAGACAAACTGACGTGTTCACACAAAGAACAGCGCTCACAAAATTTACGTCAGTGAAAGCACCACCTGCTTGAACCAAAAGGGACTGAGATCATTCAATGTGGAACAAGGCTGCTGTGGACCCCAACTCCTCCATGCTGAGGAGCTATTTCTTGCAGAAAAGGAAGGACAGGGGCCTGCATGCCATTCCAGGGAGCAGCAGGGTCTTGAGATGGCAGCTGCCTGAAAGGAGCAGAAAAGTGAAAATGAAAGTCACTCAGTCCTGTCGACTCTTTGCGACCCCATGGACTATACAGTCTATTGAATTCTCCAGACCAGAATACTGGAGTGGGTAGCCTGTCCCTTCTCCAGGAGATCTTTCCAACCCAGGGATTGACCCAGGTCTCCTGCATTGTGGGAGAAGGCGATGGCACCCCACTCCAGTACTCTTGCCTGGAAAATCCCATGGATGGAGGAGCCTGGTAGGCTGCAGTCCATGGGGTCGCTAGGAGTCGGACACGACTGAACGACTTCACTTTCATGCATTGGAGAAGGAAATTTTCACTTTCATGCATTGGAGAATGAAATGGGAACCCACTCCAGTATTCTTGCCTGGAGAATCCCAGGGACGGGACAGCCTGGTGGGCTGCCGTCTATGGGGTCACACAGAGTCGGACACTACTGAAGTGACTTAGCAACTCCTGCATTGCAGGTGGATTCTTTACCAACTGAGCTATCAGGGAAGCCCAAGGAGCAGAACCAGGCACTAATCCAAATGCACTGACTCCTAGACCATGGACCTGGGAACACTGCCCTGTGATTTCAGGACTGAGGGTGGTAGGTGAGGACAGGGGCCTTGTGCACCACCCCTGCATGCCTGGGAGCATCCTGTTTGTCGCTCCCATCTCAGCAGAATGTGCTGGGTCTGGCAGGAAATTCAGACTCCTCGTCTTCCCAACTCACAAGTGCCTGGAACTAGAAGAGCTACTGCTCCCCAGTGGCTACTAGACCTGATGGGAATCATGAATCATGAGGTTCTGAGCTTCAAGCGTGATGCCACAACTGGATGAGACTTTTAGGGGAGGGAGCTTCCTGGGATAGAGCGAGCAAATGCTCTGTGTTTAGAAATGTAAATAGTTCGTGGGTAGAAAGCTAAGTATGCAACACTGCAAATGCCACCCTGAAAAATAAAACAGCCAGTTATCTTACCAGTAAAATGGACTTATTCAGAAATAGCAACAGAACTGCAATTCAGGACATGCAGGTTATGGCAAACCATAGGCAAGTCCAGAGAACAGGGAAAGATCACTTCACAGACCAAAGGGGAAGCTGGAAGGGCTCCTGTAAAGGAAAAGTCCATGGGAGGGAAGGGAGGCTCTGGGATAACGGCTGCTCATTGCCCAGCTGCTGCCAGGCAGGGAGGAAATTCTCCTTCTCCTGTGGTTGGTGAAGTCAGCTTCCTGTCTGGGAATGGGAGCTGAGCTGTGAGGCATGAGAGCTCCCCATCTTGGGCTTCCTGACTTGCTTTAGACAAGGTTTCTATTTAGTTTTTACCACCAAATGCCCACAGTACTCCGCAGGTTTCCTAGCAAGAAGTGGACCTCCTGAATCTGGGCTGGCCATGCAATGAATATATCCACAGAAGTTGAAAAGTGACCTTGTACAATTTCCAAGGTTAGGATTCCAGAAGCCACAGTTTCCAGTCTCATAGTCTTGAAACTGTACCAGCAGGTGAAGAGGTGGCTGAGCAGAGATAGATGGCTGCCTCACACACATGCACAGGCACACACATATACATGCACACCACACACACATGTTTGACAACCGGTCACCTCCAGAACCAAAGCCACCTGGTGGCCAGTAGTGACTAGAGATGGAATGAGTGCAGGTGAGGCCCTCCTGAAAACCCTGCTGAATAAATCCCAAACAGCCAACATGCAGAATCGTGAGCTAAGTCAATGATCGTTATTGTAAAACATTCAATTTTGGGACAGTTTGGCATACACAACAAAAGCTCATAGACACATCAAGGAAAGCTAATTAATCACACTGGGCTGTCACCACACTCCCATTAGAACGGTTAAAAGACTGAAAATCCTAACGTGTTGGTATCTTGGGGACTGGATTTACACATTGTTGGGGAGAAAGTGGGATACAAACCGGTACAATTAAGTTAGAAACTGGCAGTTTCTGGGAAAGTTAGACCTATGCCTACCCTGCAATTCAACAGTCCCACTCATAGGCTTGTGTTCCTCCCCTCAAAATTGCATGTGTGCCTGAGATAGATGCTGTGAAGGGGATGCTGTGAAGGAGTCTTCTGGGACACTGGAGTGTTCTGCATCTTTAAATGGATAAAAATGTGTGTAGTAAATGTGCAATAAAAAAAATAACATTGATCCCCCCTCCAAAAAAGTATGCAGTATACCATGTAAACCACACAATGTAAAAGACACTTCCATTGAAAGTAATCGTTCAACGTCTTTAAAAAAGATGTGCACCCTCCACTGTTTGCAGGTGATGTATGGCTAGAGGGTGAACCATGGGTTTTTAACGACTGTAAATTCTTTGACACTCTTCCCATAACATTCCCTCTGCCTGAATCTGGGTGGGCTTTAATCAATAGAACAGGAGACCAGCAGTGACCTCTGAGGCCAGCTCACAAGAGGCTGTGCAGTGCCCTCTGGTTCTGCCGAAACGCCTGCTCTCAGGACCCAGTTGCTGTGAAAGTCCACTTGGGAACCCATACAGGTGCCAGACAGGCGATTGAGAGGGTCCTGGGTCACCCACTCCCACTGTTTGAGGTATCCCACTGTTCCAGGTTTCTCAGCTGTGGCCTGGACATTGTGGAGCTGAAGCAAGATGGGTCCCTGCTCCCTGATGGTGCGCCTGGTGAGAATAAGGAAGAGGGTGAGGGTTTTACACTGTCCGTTGGTGGCTTCCTCCACGGCACTGGGAACCGGGGCAGAGTTTGGTGCTTCATTGTGGGTGCTGCCAAAACAGGAGCCTAGAGCCTGCAGCCCTACCGTGGAATCAGGCGGAAGCAGGAGGACTGCACACCTGGGGGCCAAGGCAAGGAAATCGAGGCAACGTACCAGAAGAGGAGGAAAGAGCCTTTGTTATTCAGCTGTGGGAACTGGGTCCCAGGGTGACCTGCGTGGAAGTGGACTTCCGGTCTACTGAAGTGGCTTCCCAGCAGCATCAGAGTGTCAGCCGGGTCTCCTTGCTATGTGTCTAAAACGGTCTGGAAGAGAGGAGCTAGAGGAGGATAATCCAATTTCCAAACAGAACTTAAAAGAGCTACAAAGGACCATGGCTGGCTCAAAAATGGAACTATTTCTCATGCCCCTTCTCTCCCAGAAGAAGATTCTCGAACGAGCAGGTTCAGGGCAAAGACTGACTCCACGGACTGTTGGGGAAGAGTGGCCTCAGAGCAGGGACAAGATGAGATGGGACTGTGAAGCCCTCGAAGACTCCGCAATAGTTCAGTTGGTGCTCACACCTGTTTTGTGAGCAAAAGCTTCCTGTGGACTTTGTACATGGGCCCCTCAGACACTGTCGTATCAATCACCTTCCAAACCTGAGGGCACTGGTTGCAGAAGCTGCATGAGGGCCAATTAGAGATGGGCCTGTTTCAAACAGATTCGGGTTTAGGTTTTGTCAAGTGCTGTGAACATCAATGAACTCTGTAGAAAACCCAGTTATTCAGACAATAGAACCAGCAGAATCAATAGCAGCTTGCGCTGAAAGAACCAGAGAGAGCACAAGACAGAAAGTGGCATTTGGACCCTGAACTTCGTCAGCCAGGCAGCAGCTACAACATGGACTGCTTTTCATGGAACAGGAAAAATGGCTGAGATGTGGAAAGGGGGCGAAGTGGAGAGGTGGGGGGTCATGCCCAGCCACCGTAGGGCCTGACGAGGGGCTGCCGTGCATGCCGGGCCTCCCATTTCCCCTTCAGACTGGACTGTCTCATTAGGGTTCTCCTAACCCATTCCACCACTGGACACGGGGCAAGAGAACTGGGTCAGATAACTTGTCTCTTTAGGTCACATGCTTTGAATCCTCAAGCCACTGTTCTGAGGAATCACGTCTGAGGAGGCTCAGCACACTGGCCCAACTCCTGGGGCTCTGGCAAGCAGTGGGGTGAGCCCTGCGGGTCTGGGGGATTACTGTGCGTGTCTCTGTGGTTTGGCTGGAGGGCAGAGTGCTTTGCCCAAAGTTGGCCCTGACAGTGCCTCCCTTCCCACACCCTGTTGTCCAGTGTGGGCTTGCCTCCACTCCGTCCCCTGCTTGTGAGGGCAGCTAGCCTCCACCTGCCGATAACGAGTGGGAAATGATGATAGGGACCCTACATGACTTCTGAGATGAGGTCAAAACAGTCTAAACTTCCAGTGGTTCTGGAGAAAGGCCATCCCCATGTAAGGGGCTGACTGTCCTGAGACCACCTTGCTGGTGGATAATACACACATCCTAGGAACTGTATCAACTTACTTGACTTTATTGTGGAGGCTACATTGTTTTAATTTCCAAAAATAGTTTATCCTTCTTATGATTTTATTTACATACTCTTTACATTTATATTTACATTAGCCCTCAATTGTACTATTAGATCAGAAATATACCTGTGGATCTATTTCATTTATACTAAAATTTTAAATATCAGGCCAACTATTTACAACATCTTTAACTTTGTTTTTAATCTTTTTGGCCACACTGCAAGCAGCTTATGGGATTTTAGTCTCCTGACCAGGGATCGAAGCATGGTCCCTGAAGTGGAAGCGTGGAGTCTTAGCCACTGGACTGCCAGGGAAGTTCCAAACTTGGTTTGTTTTTTAAAAAGCAAAAAATATTATTGTCCCATGGTAGGAAAACTGCTAGGAATTAGGCTGCTGGATTTAAACCTTCTTTGGGAGGAATGATGCTAAAGCTGAAACTCCAGTACTTTGGCCACCTCATGCAAAGAGTTGACTCATTGGAAAAGACTCTGATGCTGGGAGGGATTGGGGGCAGGAGGAGAAGGGGACGACAGAGGATGAGATGGCTGGATGGCATCACCAACTTGATGGACGTGAGTCTGAGTGAACTCCGGGAGTTGGTGATGGACAGGGAGGCCTGGCGTGCTGCGATTCATGGGGTCGCAAAGAGTCAGACACGACTGAGCGACTGAACTGAACTGATCTTTAATATTCTCTGTTTTATTTGGTAAAATTTTATTTAAGTCTTTGTATAATTTGACTCATTCCACCTCCTGGATCATTGTTGTTGGAGAGGGTTCAGGTCCACATAGTTGTTTTGAAAACAAGGTGTAGGAATCCTCACTACTGACTAATGTTAGCAATCGATTGAGTGGGTTCCGCTGTGGCTCACTTGGCTTCATGCACTTGAGTGCTGCATGCTGAGCTGGGCCCACGTGGGACAAGGCTGTAAAACGAGCAGTGTTTACAGAGCAGTTAAACAAAACGTTACCATTGAGTGAAAAAGAAAAAAACAAGGAGGCTAATCTAGTGATTTCTTTAACCTTAAACCTGACGTGTTTTTATGGCATCAATGAAAAACTACTCAGTTGTTTTTTCTGAATAAAAAAAACTATTCTAAGAAAGAATTGGAATTTTTTATTCAAGCCAAATTTGAGGATTATAACCTGGGAAGAGCATCACAGAAAGTCTGCCCATTAGAAGTTAAGACACAGTTTATATAAGGTTTGTGGGATTGAGGCTGTATGTTAAAAGACATATTGTTGACAGTTTATATAAATCAGATTTAAGCACCATCATGTGGGTCCTGTGACCCTTTATAATTCAAGGAGGAATGTTGCCTTTAAGGATTTGTTTTGTTGGTGCTGGGAGCGTGATGCTGCTTAAGGTTGGCAGGGGTCCCTGCCAATGGGGGGTGGTCTGCTCCACGCCTAGTGTGGATACAAGATGCTCAGTGCAGGGGAGGGGAGGCCAACGGGCAGAGAAGAATCTTCGTGATTACATTTTTCTTGTCTTGCCACATATATGAGTTTTATTTCACAACGGCAAATTTCTGAGTCCTTAAAAGTGATACAAAGCATATTCAGATGAATACTTGTGCCGAGTTCTGCCAGGGACGCGCTGGCCAGCCTCCTCGGGTGCCTTCCCGGCATTGGTCACTTGCTCTCACATCCCTGGACTCAAATCCAGGGAAACAAACCACACGCACAAAATGGACTGAGGAAGCAGCTTCGTGTGGGGCGTGCTGCTGCGCACCAACCCCAGCACCTTCTCAAAACAAAAGCTCTCTTGTCTCAAGCTGGACCCTGCTGTCGCCATGGACCCAGAGCAAGGCCAACACCATGGCGGCTGCCAGCTCTGCTCACGCTGTGCCTGCCCTTCTGGGAGGGACTCTGACTTTGGAGCGACTGGTTAGAAACTAAATGGATTCATGGAATTTGATGTGGTGTAAAAATAATAAAACATGATACCCATAAAATACAGATGCTCTATCACAATTGGCCAGATTGGGGCCTCCTGGACTCAAGGTTTTCTAAGTTAGCCAGTGAGCTGATTCTGCACTTTTGGCTCCAGTTATCTGGCTCAGAAAGAAGCCTCTGCTTTTCTCTTCTTTGTTGTTCTTTGCTTTGCTTGGTCTTCCTTCTGTACCAGGAGCTCACCCGACAGTTGCAGCTTCCTTTGATGGGTGAGAATAGTAACTTGCATGATGATAGTGACCGTTATCTGGGCACATTAGGCACAGCGCACTATATACACACACAAAAATTTCCCCTCTTACTGAGGCTGAGGGAGGTCAAGTCAGTTGCCAGAGTTCTGCCCACAGAGACTGGACTTGAACCCGGCTCGACTCCAGCCCCAAAGCTGCTGGCGGGAGCAGCTTTCTCGAGGAGGAAAGGCAATGAATTCTCCTCTCCTGACACTTGCATTTGTTACAACAGAAGCCTTTTGTCCCTCTCCCACATCCCTCTGGAACACAGGCATCCTTTTCTCCCTGTGGACATGGGTCGCTCTGACCCACCTCGTGAGCAGCTTGGTGGCGGATGGCACTGTCCTTTATGCAAGAGAACAATGTTGCTGCCCAGGCCTTTCCCCCTGGAAAACTCCAGCCAGAATGACTCTTCCTTCCCCCTAAGCCAATTCAGCTACGCTTAGAACTGGTTACTGAATTAGTTGTTGCTAAGAGTTTGCTGGGTGGATGAAGGCTGAGCTCAATGAAGCTGGAAGGAGCTTTGTACATCCTAGAGAGTCCTGTTGACCCACCAGCATCTCCATCCACTGGGACTCTATAGGCTAGGAGGAGCCCCTCTCCCTACCAAGACTGATACTGGAGCCCCTGCTCAGGAGCCCTCCTCCCTTGGCCAGCAAAGCCTCACTATACGTCACTTGGGGGCCTTTGACACTGGACATGCTGCAGGGTCTGATCATCCTTCACTGCTTCCCAGTTATCCCTGAAGTTCTGTAGACATTTCTCAGCAATGCCATGACCACCAGTCAAGCAGACAGCTCTTGACTATAGAGACAGCAAAGACAGGTGAGTTGCTTCAGTGTTATTCACAGTAGACACCTTCCTTCCAGGCCAACACCCAGCCCCTTGGTCTCCACCTTCCAGAAAATACCTGAGGTGGTGGCAATCCAGTAGCCAGCCCTGTTGGTACTCTGACTCCCTAAGATTTTTTTTTTATTACTTGGGCAATAGTACATATTCCTTTTACAGATAGGCTGTTTATATTTACAAAATATCATTACATTGTGTGAAATTGTAATATAACAAGAAATATGTATTTGGTTTTGGTCTCCGGGCTTCCCAGGTGGTGCTGTGGTAAAGAATCTGCCTGCCAATGTAGGAAACATAAGAGACTCAGGTTTGATCCCTGGGTTGGGAAGATTCCCTGGAGAAGAACATGGCAACCCACTCCAATATGCTTGCCCGGAGAATCCCATGGACAGAAGAGCCTGGCTGGCTCTGGTCCATTGGGTCACAAGAGTCAGACACAACTGAAGTGACTTAGCATGCACACACTGGTTCCTGGCATAGAACTCCTATGACCCTGTAATTTCTGGAGTGGCAGGGGTGAGAGGAAGATCATAATAGGCCCTATCAAGCATACCTGAGATGATGCTAAAGAGGTGACTCTGGGCCCTTGGAGAGCTTCAGGATGGGGCTGGTTGCCTGAGGAGACCACTGAGACTGGAGGTAGGAATGTAAGCCCCACTCCAAACTTCACAGAGGGGAGAAGGGCTGGACAGTTAGTTCAGTTGTTCAATCGTACCCAGCTCTTTGTGACCCCATGGACTGCAGCACACCAGCCTTCCCTGTTGATCACCAACTCCCAGGGCTTGCTGAAACTCATGTCCATTGAGTCAGTGATGCCATCTAACCATCTCATCCTCTGTCGTCCCCTTCTCCTCCTGCCTTCAATCTTTCCCAGCATCAGGGTCTTTTCCAATGAGTCAGTTCTTCGCATCAGGTGGCCAAAGTTTTGGAGCTTCAGCCTCAATATTCCAATGAATATTCAGGACTGATTTCCTTTAGGATTGACTGGTTTTATCTCTTTGCAGTTCAAGGGACTCTTAAGAGTCTTCTCCAACACCACAGTTCAAAAGCATCAATTCTTCGGCATTCACTTTCTTTATGGTTCAATTCTCACATCCATCCATACATATGACTATTGAAAAAACCATAGCTTTGACTAGACAGACCTTTGTCGGCAAAGGAATAATGTCTCTGCTTTTTAATATGCTGTCTATGTTTGTCATAGCTTTTCTTTCAAGGAGCAAGCGTCTTTTAATTTCATGGCTGCAGTCACTATCTGCAGTGATTTTGGAGCCCAAGAAAAGGCAGTCTATTGCTATTTCTGCTGTTTCCCCATCTATTGGCCATGAAGAGATGGGACTGGATGCCATGATCTTCATTTTCTGAATGCTTAGTTTTAAGCCAACATTTTCACTCTCCTCTTTCACTTTCATCAAGAGACCCTTCAGTTCCTCTTTGCTTTCTGCCATAAGGGTGGTGTCATCTGCATATCTGAGGTTATTGATATTTCTCCTGGCAATCTTGATTCCAGCTTGTGCTTCATTCAGCCCAGCATTTCACATGATGTACTCTGTATAGAAGTTAAATAAGCAGGGTGACAATATAGCCTTAACAAACTCCTTTTCCAATTTGGAAGCAGTCCAGTTCTAACTGTTGCTTCTTGACCTGTATACAGATTTCTCAGGAGGCTAGTAAGATGGTCTGGTATTCCCATCTCTTGAAGAATTCTTCACAGTTTATTGTGATCTACACAGTCAATGGCTTTGGAATAGTCAATTAAGCAGAAGGAGATGTTTTCTGCAATTCTCTTGCTTTTTCTATGATCCAATGGATGTTGGCAATTTGATCTCTGGTTCCTCAGCTTTTTCTAAATCCAGCTTCAACATCTGGAAGTTCTCAGTTCATGTTTTGTTGAAGCCTAGCTTGGAGAATTTTGAGCATTACTTTGTTAGCATGTGAGATAAGTGTAATTGTGCAGTAGTTAGAACATTCTTTGGCATTGCCTTTCTTTGGGATTGGAAAGAAAATTGACCTTTTCCAGTCCTGTGGCCGTTGCTGAGTTTTCCAAATTTGCTGGCATATTGAGTGTAGCACTTTCACAGCATCATCTTTTAGGATTTAAAATAGCTCAGCTGGAATTCCATCACCTCTACTAGCTTTCTTCATAGTGATGCTTCCTAAGGTCCACTTGACTTCAGACTCCAGAATATCTGGCTCTAGGTGAGTGATCACAGTATTGTGATTTTCTGGGTCATTAAGATCCTTTCTGTATAGTTCTTCCATGTATTCTTGCCACCCATTCTTAATATCTTCTGCTTCTGTTAGGTCCATATCATTTCTGTCCTTTATTGTCCCCATCTTTGCATGAAATGTTCCCTTGGGATCTATAATTTTCTTGAAGAGATCTCTAGTCTTTCTCATTCTGTTGTTTTCCTCTATTTCCTTGCACTGATCACTTAGGAAGGCTTTCTTATCCTTCCTTGCTATTCTTTGGAACTCTACATTCAGATGGGTATATCCTTCCTTTTCTCATTTGTTTTTAGCTTCTCTTATTTCTTCAGCTATTTGAAAGGCCTTCTCAGACAACCATTTTGCCTTTTTGCATTTCTTTTTCTTGGGGATGATCTTGATCACTGCCTCCTATACAATGTCACAAACTTCTGTCCATAGCTCTTCAGGCACTCTATCAGATCCAATCCTTTCAATCAATTTGTCACTTCCACTGTATAATCAATCATAAGGGATTTGATTTAGGTCATACCTGAATGGTCTAGTGGTTTTCCCTACTTTCTTCAATTCAAGCCTGGATTTTGCAATAAGGAGTTCAAGATCTGAGCCACAGTCAACTCCAGGTCTTGTTTTTGCTGACTGTATAGAGCTTCTCCATCTTTGGCTGCAAAGAATATAATCAATCTGATTTTGGTATTGACCATCTGGTGATGTTCACATGTAGAGTTGTTTCTTGTATTGTTGGAAGAGGGTGTTTGCTATGACTACTGTGTTCTCTTGGCAAAACTCTGTTAAACTTTGCCCTGCTTCATTTTGTACTCAAAACCCAAACTTGACTGTTACTCTAGGTATCTCTTGATTTCCTAATTTTGCATTCCAGTCCCCTATGATGAAAAGGACAACTTTTTTTGGTGTTAGTTCTAGAAGGTCTTGTAAGTCTTCATAGAATACTTCAGCTTCTTTGGCATTAGTGGTTGGGGCATAGACTTGGATCACTGTGACACTGACTGGCTTGCTTTGGAAACGAACCAAGATCACTCTGTCATTTCTGAGACTGCATCCAAGTACTGCATTTTGGACTTTGTTGACTATGAGGGCTATTGCATTTCTTCTAAGGGATTCTTGCCCACGGTAGTAGATATAAAGGTCACCTGAATTAAATTCACCCATTCCTGTCCATTTTAGTTCACTGATTTCTAAAATGTTAATGTTCACTCTTGCCATCTCCTGTTTGACCACTTACAGTTTACCTTGATTCATGGACCTAACATTCCAGGCTCCTATGCAACATTGCTCTTTACAGCATCAGACTTTATTTCCATCACCAGTCACACCCACAACTGGGTGTTGTTTTTGCTTTGGCTCCATCTCTTCATTTTTTTTTTTTTTTTTGGAGTTATTTCTCCACACTTCTCCAGCAGCAAATTGGGCACCTACCGACCTGGGGAGTTTATCTTTCAGTGTCCTATCTTTTTGCCTTTTCATACTGTTCATGAGGTTCTCAAAGCAAGAATACTGAAGTGGTTTGCCATTCCTTTCTCCAGGCAAAGGAGAAAAGGAAAGATACATCCATCTGAATGCAGAATAGCAAGGAGAGATAAGAAAGCCTTCCTCAGTTATCAATGTAAAGAAATAGAAGAAAACAATAGAGTGGGAAAGACTAAAAATCTCTTGAAGAAAATTATAGATACCAAGGAAATATTTCATGCAAAGATGGGCACAATAAAGGACAGAAATGGTATGGACATTACAGAAACAGAAGATATTAAGAAGAAGTGACAAGAATACATGCAAGAACTATACAAAAAAGATAATGACCCAGAAAACCAGGATAGTGTGATCACTCACCTAGAGCCAGACATCCTGGAATGCAAAGTCAAGTGGGCCTTTGGAAGCATCACTATGAAAAAAGCTAGTGGAGGTGATGGAATTCCAGCTGAGCGATTTCAAATCCTAAAAGATGATGTTGTGAAAGTGCTACACTCAATATGCGAGCAAATTTGGAAAACTCAGCAATGGCCACAGGACTGGAAAAGGTCAGTTTTCATTCCAATCCCAAAGAAAGGCAATGCCCAAATTTTCATTCCATCCCACAATTGCACTCATCTCACACACTGGCAAAGTAATGCTCAAAATTCTCCAAGCAAGGCTTCAACAGATGTTCTAGCTGGATTTAGAAAAGGCAGAGGAACCAGAGATCAAATTGCCAACATCTGTTGGATCATTGAAAAAGCAAGAGAGTTCCAGAAAAACATCTCCTTCTGCTTTATTTCCTATGCCAAAGCCTTTGAGTGTGTGGACCACAACAAACTATGGAAAATTCCTCAAGAGATGGGAATACCAGACCATCTTACTAGCCTCTTGAGACATTTGTATGCAGGTCAAGAAGCAACAGTTAGAACCAGACATGGAACTGGATTGCTTCCAAATTGGGAAAGGAGTTTGTCAAGGCAGTATATTGTCACCCTGCTTATTTAACTTACATGCAGAGTACATCATGTGAAATATTGGGCTGGATGAAGCATAAGCTGGAATCAAGATTGCTGGGAGAAATATCAATAACCTCAGATATGCAGATGACACCACCCTTATGGCAGAAAGCAAAGAGGAACTGAGGAGTCTCTTGATGAAAGTGAAAGAGGAGAGTGAAAAAGCTGACTTAAATCTCAACATTCAAAAGCAAAATTCATGGCATCTGGTCCCATTTCTTCATGGCAAATAGCCAGGGAAATAATGGAAACAGTGAGAGACTTTATTTTCTTGGGCTCCAAGTCACTAAAGATGATGAGTGCAGCCATGAATTTAAAAGACGCTTGTTCCTTGGAAGAAAAGCTGTGACTAACCTTTGATAGCATATTTAAAAGCAGAGACATTGCTTTGCCAACAAAGGTCTGTGTAGTCAAAGCTATTGTTTTTCCAGTAGTCATGTATGTATGAATGTGAGAGTTTGACCATAAAAATGGCTGAGTGCTGAAGAATTGATGCTTTTGAATTATGGTGTTGAAGACTCTTGAGAGCCCCTTGGACAGCAAGGAGATCAAACCAACCAGTCCAAAAGGAAATAGTTATTGGAAGGGCTGATGCTGAAGCTGAATCTCCAGGACTTTGACCATCTGATGCAGAGAGCCAACTCAGTGGAAAAGACCCAGATGCTCAGAAAGATTGAAGGCAGGTGAGAAGGGGATGACAGAGGATGAGGTGGTTGGATGGCATCACCAACTCAATGGACATGAATTTCTGCAAACTCTGGGAGATGGTAAAGGACAGGGAAGCCTGGCATGCTGCAGTCCATGGGGTTGCCAAGAGACGGACAAGACTGTGCAACTGAACAACAGCACCATCCAAGGACCGGTGTCTGAACCAGAATCAGGCCCTGTACTGACTCTGGGTCACAGTGGCGATGGAGGGCTCCACACACGGATGTCTGTGGACACAGTTGTCTTGTTCTGGAGACTTTCGTGAGCTCCCTATCACAGTGGCTCTCAGGCCACAGGTAAGGTAGCCAGAGAGGGGATTCAGCGGGGGCCGAGTGTGTCTGTCTCGGCAGTACATTCAGGAGCTAAGAAACAGCTCCAGGGAGCTCTGTGCACCACCTGGCTCCCCTGAATGGGCTGAAACTCCCTCTTACTTCCAGGGTTCTCCTTTGACTGCTGGCCCCAGTGCCAGTTTGTGGCCCCAAGACTCAGCATCAGCTCAGAGCTCATAACTGAGGATGTCACCCTGTGGACTCACAGCACCTGAAAGCCCATCTCTTTCCGATGGGAAGCTCCTCTCCGCCTGTGGGCCCTAGAGTGGGGTAGGGGCACAGCCTGCACTGGGCTGTCCCAGGAAGCTAATGTTTGTGCCAAGAGGGCAGGCCCAACGCTCTGGCATCCAGAAGTTAGATGAGAGAATCCCAAACTAGCTTTTTACCTCTGCAGGAGCAGCCTGAAGCTTTTCTTGTGTAGAATGAAGGACGAACTCAGAGTCCAGGTTGTGACTCTGGGATGGGGCTGAGGCCCTCAGGGCTGGTGCCTTGCATTTGCTTGAAGCCCGCAGTGCACAGCAGCTCCTTCCTCAGAGGCGAGCAAGTTCTGTGCTTCCCAAGCAGGCCCGCTCTGCCTGTGGGGCAACTGGGAAGTAGGGCCAAAGCCCGTGGCTCAGGTCCACCTCATGGGGTGTGAGGCCAGGCTGTGGACCAGGCCAGTCGACTCAAGCCCAAGGCTCAGGGCGCACGCTGTCTGTGGGCCATACTTCCAGGACAGCTTCCCCTTCTTATCTCGGCAGTGAACCTGAAGCTGTGCATCACCCCGGAGACTAATGCCGCCAGCAAAGGGCTGACATAGCGGTGGGGGGGAGGTGGCAGGGGCAGGGCGGATACTGATCACAAACCCACTTAACTTGCCACTTTGGTCTGCGGGGCTGGCTGTGGACTCTCGCAAACACAGCCACCTGTGGCTTCACCTGCAGCTGCTGTGACTGGTGAGGCGTCTGCACCAGAGAAAGTCGACATGACCCCGGCACTTGGGAGCGCAGCTGTGGATTCTCTAATGCCTTTTCATTCCAGCCAGTTTCCGAGGACCAGTAGCAGCAGTTTGGGTTAGGTTAGGGTTAAGGTTAGGCAGCTAACTGCAGCTCCACTCAAGGGTCAGCCTTGAGACATGGTGAAGGAAAGTCCTCTCAGGACAGAACTGCGGCAGTTTGGTTGGTTGTCCACTGTCTGTAGAGGCGTGGCTAGAGTAGGAATCTGTATTAACCCATGGGCGGCTGCTAATGATTTGGTTGTTCAGCAACTTGGAAGGAACAGGATTTAAAACTGGTCACAAGAAGGCCCTGGAAGAGGTGTTTGGATGGACCTCTCTGAAAGAGCAGTCTGTGAACATGTTCGTGTTCCGGGGAACCCCTCCCCCAACTCTGGGCATGCCCTGCAGAAGAGGCTCCTAATAAGCAGGTGGAGATGGATTGCCTCGTGGACATCAGCCAGCTCTTACTGCAGCTGCTCCAGGGCTCACTTGATGTATCCACAAATACAGTGGCCACGTGGCAGAGGTAGGGCTGGGCAGGGCTCAGCAACATTTGCTCCCCTCCCCACTGTTGCCGTAGAATGCCTTGTCTACCGGCAGCCAAGACTAATGCTGAGTCCGAGGTGACCAGCCATACCCCTGGTGGCAGGTGGCTTACACTGGACCTCTGCCATCATAGACAGGGTGGAAATCTGTCCTCACTGGAATGAACATACACTCTGGATACGGATTTTACTTCCCTGCTTGCACTGCTGCAGCAGGAGGTCCAACATCCATGACCTCACAGAGTTTATCCACTACAATGGCTCTGCATCCCAGCCAAGGACACGAGTCCCAGCAAAGGAAGAGCAATCTTATCACACATCTTGTAACTCAGAAGTGGCTGACCTGGTTGAAAGTTGGAATCACTTCTTGAAGAGTTGATTATGATCCCAGGTGGAAGGCAACATCCTGAAAGGATGGGTTCTGTAAGGCAGGATATGATCTGTACTTTGAGTTAAGAACTGTTCTATGATGCTGTGTCCCCAGAGCCAGAATGCATGAGTCTGGGAACTGAGATTAGAAGGATGAGTGGTGCTCTCACTGGTACACTTCATACCCTCCTGGCAGAATTTTTTTCTTGTCTTGGCAGCTTTGAGATCATTTGGAAATCTTACTGTCCAGAGGGGAGGTTTCCACCAGGGTGCAGAGCAATGGTCCCACTGAACTGGAAGCCAGGATTGCCACTGGCCACTTTGGGCTCCTCATGCCTTTGAACCAACAAGCAAGAAGAAAAAACAGTTCATCTATTGGCTTGAATGATTGATCCCAATTACTGGGGAGAGGGAGGAGGTTTGTGTTACTGCTATGTGAGGGCAGCAGGGAGGACTTTGGAACCTGGGCATTCTGGGGCTTCTCTTAGTACTTCCACAACCAGTAGTAATGGTTAATGAAAACACAGAGCAACTGAAGCTGAATTATTATAATTAAATAAAGCAGGAATACTGAGGACTCCAGCCCCTCAGGGATGAAGGTCTGGCTCACTCTATCCAATAAGGAATCTGGAGCAGGTTCTTGCTGAGGGCAGGGGAGATTTGGAATGGATGGTCAGGGGTGTCTACCAGGACCTCAGGGCTGGTCACACAGAGATGAAGGCTAGAGCATGCATAGCTGTTTTTGCTTGTTACATGTTGTGTCTGTCTCCTAATCATTTTTCTTTTCTCTACTTCCCTGTTTTATAAACAAGTTGTTGGAAGTTAGCATTTCAATTTAATCTTTAGGTAACTGAATTTTCTGCGGAACCATAAGTGAGCCAGCAATGGACACAGTAACTGTAGGGCTATGCGTCTTCTTGCTGGGGAAAGAACTAGTTCACTGTAACAAAGGGAGCTGTGTCTTCTCAGCTTCTTTAGCTGCTGCAGGGGAGTCCGGATGTGTGTAGAATGCTGTTGATGGATGCAGAGTGCCAGGCAGGGCGCCTGTGCCTGATGTGGATTCTGGCCCCTTAATGCTGCTGCCTTCAGTGGCCACTAATCAGGTCACCCCATGGTGAGCCTGGGCTTGCACTTTGGAGGGGGGCCTTCTCTCCTGCTCCTGGGGGAGCATGTTTGTCTGTCCTCTCCTGCTTCTCCATCCTTCACAGCATCTGCTGGTGCTCGGCTCCAGGATGTGGCCGGCAGCCTGGCCTGGCGTGGAGGTCATTTCACCTGCTTCTCTGACATGCACATGCCAGATGCTGCGTTCACACCGGCCCCCTCCCCCTGAAGCTCTTTAGATTCCTCTACACAGTTACGATCCTATTGTAGGTGCATAATTCTTTGTGTTAAACTTGTCCTGTTTGAATTACTGTGTGGTTTCTGTCTCCTGATTAGAACCAGACTGATAACAAGAAAAATAAAAGGATTTATTAATTTTTTACTATACTGTTGTTAGTCTAAAGTGATTTCAACACAACATTGTTATATAACCGTGCTCCAATATAAAATAAAAAATAAATGGCTACCTGAAAAATAAAGTGATTTCAAAATTAAAAAAAATTTAAAGATGCTATAAGCAAAGAATAAACTTGGTAGAAGAGACAAAATGGAGGGGGAAAAAGCACTGATGCCAGAAATCAAGAGTGAAGTTTTGAGTGCATAGACCTCCTAGTGATGTGCTGTGAGCTGTTTATTTTCTACCAACAGAAAGCACTCTGACACCAAATGTATGGTTTATGCCAGCTGGGTGTCCTGTGATCTGACTCCCTTCTGACACCATCCACTCACAAGGTTGCCCCACTTCAGCAGTCACTGTAAGACCCCAGCTGTGGACACCTATAAACTGGGGGTCCCATGCACCCTCCTCTGGTTCAGTGATTTGCTAGAGCAGCTCACGGAATTCAGGGATAGGTTACCAGCCTGTTGTAAAAGGATGCAACTGGGGAAGAGCCAGATGGAGGAGGTGCAGAGGGCAGGTGCAGGGGCGTGAGAAGCTTCCTGCTCTCTGGGAGTCACCCTCCCCATCTTTACATGCTCTCTAGCCCAGAAGCTCTCCAAACTCCTTCCCTTGGGGATGTTTATGGAGGTTCTATTACGGCAGCATCGATGGATTAAATCATGGGCCATTGGTGATTAGCCTGATCTCCAACCCTTCAAAACGTGGTCCACTGGAGGAAGGAATGACAAACCACTTCAGTATTCTTGCCTTGAGAACCCATGAGAAGTATGAAAAGGCAAAAGGATAGGACACTGAAAGATAAACTCCCCAGGTCGGTAGGTGCCCAATATGCTACTGGAGAAGTGTGGAGAAATAACTCCAAAAAAAAAAAGAAGAAGAAGAGATGGAGCCAAAACAAAAACAATGCCCAGTTGTGGGTGTGACGGGATGGAAATAAAGTCCGATGCTATAAAGAGCAATGTTGCATAGGAACCTGGAATGTTAGGTCCATGAATCAAGGTAAACTGTAAGTGGTCAAACAGGAGATGGCAAGAGTGAACATTAACATTTTAGGAATCAGTGAACTAAAATGGACAGGAATGGGTGAATTTAATTCAGATGACCTTTATATCTACTACCGTGGGCAAGAATCCCTTAGAAGAAATGCAATAGCCTTCATAGTCAACAAAGTTCGAAATGCAATACTTAAATGCAATCTCAAAAATGACAGTGATCTGGGTTCATTTCCAAAGCAAGCCATTCAATGTCACAGTAATCCAAGTCTATGCCCCAACTACTAAAGCTGAAGAAGCTGAATGGTTCTATGATGACATACAAGACCTTCTGGAACTACCACCAGAAAAAGATGTCCTTTTCATCATAGGGGTGGAATGCAAAAGTAGGAAGTCAGTAACAGGCCTACCTGGAGTGACAGGCAAGTTTGGGCTTTGAGTACAAAATGAAGCAGGGCAAAGTCTAACAGAGTTCTGCCAAGAGAACACACTGAACATAGCAAACACCCTCTTCCAACAACACAAGAGACAACTCTACACATGGACATCACCAGATGGTCAATACCGAAATCAGGTTGATTATATTCTTTGCAGCTGAAGATGGAGAAGCTCTATACAGTCAGCAAAAACAACACCCGGAGCTGACTGTGGCTCAGATCATGAACTCCTTGTTGCAAAATTCAGGCTTAAGTTGAAGAAAGTAGGAAAAACCACTAGACCATTCAGGCATGACCTAAATCAATTCCCTTATGATTACACAGTGGAAGTGACAAATAGATTGAAAGGATTAGATCTGATAGACAGAGTGCCTGAAGAACTCTGAAAGTTCCTAACATTGTACAGGATGCAGTGATCAAAACCATCCCCAAGAAAAAGGAATGCAAAAAGGCAAAATGGTTGAGGAGGACTTACAAATAGTTGAGGAAAGAAGAGAAATGAAAGGCAAAGGAGAAAAGGAAAGAGAATCTGTGTATAATGTGTCTAAAGAGAGGCTGTTAAGAGGACCGCAGTGTGGAGTTCGTACTCAGCCTTCCTTGGCCGCTTGTGAGGCCTCGGTGAGGGCCCCACCCCTGCCGGCACAGCCCTTAAATCAGAGCACTTGGACAGACGTGCCTGGGGCACTGTCCAGCTCTGACAGCCTATTGCAGCTCACCCCGGAGGGATGAGGAATCCTTCAGGGTCGCCTAGCATGTGCCCTCGGTAGTATTAAACCATCCGGCCCACGTTTCAGGGCCTGCAGACGCTGGGTTCAGTGACTAAACTCGAGGTACTGATGTCCACGGGTGTCCCACTCGCGGGTGGGGCCAGAGCAGGTGCATTCGGGCCCTGAATTCCCGCATTCATCCTGCTATTGTCTGCACATTTGCTTTGTCGGAATCAATCACTAGTCCCACTCCTCTACCCACCACCGTCCTTGCCTTTAGAGGAATATCAATATTCACGTATAAATTTAAAACCAGTACAAACAGCTGACTCCCCACTTTCTGCCCTACAGGCCTTTTTCTTCCTTGGCCCGAGTGCAGGCCTGGCTCCCGAGCGAGTCCCGGGTGGCGCCGTCAATGCTGCCCTGTGTGTCCAGCCCCCGCGGGCTGCAGAGCCAGGAGAGGGAGACGCAGGCCCCGCCCCCGCCCCGCCAGCGCCCCGCCCAC
Source organism: Bubalus kerabau (assembly GCF_029407905.1). Lineage (NCBI taxonomy): Eukaryota > Metazoa > Chordata > Mammalia > Artiodactyla > Bovidae > Bubalus > Bubalus kerabau. Next base: position 192,641,078 of record NC_073625.1, on the reverse strand, counting down.
GGCTCCCATTGGCTGCCGGGCTCTCGGGGTGCCGGTCACGCCCACCGCGAAAGGATAACAGGCTGTTTCTGCCCTAATCCTGGCATTCAGGACGCCGAAGCCAGAGGTGATCGGAGCGACAGCCAAGGACCACTGACGTGAGGACACTCAGGGGAACCTGCTCTGGTGTTTGGGGGGCAGGACCCGGAGGGTGGGCTTGGGAACTGGGTCGTAATTTAAAAACCCCTTTAGGGTGGTGGTTTAGTCGCTAAGCTGTGTCCGACTGTTGCAACCCCATGGACCGTATAGCCTGCCAGGCTCCTCTGTCCCTAGGATTCTGGCAGCATCTCAAAAGTACGACTCTCCTCCTGCCTAGCGGACACGGCTACCTCAACTCCAGGCAGCGAGATTCATCCTACAGATGAATCACGTTCTCCCGGTGATTCATCACTACAGTCGGGGAAACGTCGGGTCTTCGGCTCGGGTGTTGCTGCAAGTCGGCCTCTTGCTTAATTCTTTGAAGAGAGGGTTTGCGTCCTCCGCGGAGAGGGGACGACGCCCTGAGCTCGGAGCCGGCGTCTTCGGACGCCTTCCCCCAGGTCAGGGCGAGTGAGGAAGTCTTTGCAATTAAATTACAACCGAGCCAAAGAAATTGAAGTCTGTGGTAGGTTTAACCATCCTCAGGTTTCTTGGGGAGGTAGGGCTCTTGCCTAGAGGGATTCCCGCATCTCCTGTGATGTGACCTTCTGAGGAGCTAACGCCCAGCAGTTCTCCTGTTTTCGAAATGAAAGATTAATGTAGAATATTCACGGAATGCAGCGAAAGGAGAACTGGATATTTGATTTCCAGTTCTCTTAAACAACAATTTTTAACCATCAATTGGGAAGACTTTAACAGGAAAAACTTGTAAAAATTAATTTGTAGTGTTTTTAATGAAGAAAATCGCATTTTATGGCATTTTCACATATGGGATATATATTTTATGCCTTTCCTTTTAAAAAATCCCACTAGTCATACTTCACACAACAAATATTTTAGCCTCATCTTTTCCAGTCATCATGAAGCTTGAGAAGCATAAGGACTATGCAAAAGTTTAAGTTTTTTGTTTTCTTTTTTAAAAAATTAATAATTAAGAACTCGAGTTTCAAGGATAAGAAAGTATGAAATGTTAAAGATTTAATACACCTGAATTGTTCTGTCTACATGTGATATTTTTAGGGACTTTAGAGCAAAACAAAGTATACTGATTATTAATAGGTAAGTTTAACAAAGATCAGAGAAGGCAATGACACCCCACTCCAGTACTCTTGCCTGGAAACTCCCATGGACGGAGGAGCCTGGTAGGCTGCAGTCCATGGGATCTGGAAAGTCAGACACGACTGAACGACTTCACTTTCACTTTTCACTTTCCTGCATTGGAGAAGGAAATGGCAACCCACTCCAATGTTCTTGCCTGGAGAATCCCAGGGACGGGGGAGCCTGGTGGGCTGCCGTCTGTGGGGTAGCACAGAGTCGGACACAACTGAAGCAATTAGCAGCAGCAGCAAAGATCAGGCCAAGGCAAAAATCTTCAATCCTTTTCCTTTGAAAGTCAGAAATAAATAAGAATTTAAATCTTATATTCCAATGTATTTTTAAAAATATAAATGATATTCAATACAGCAATGGTTTTTCAAAAATGAGACATAATTCTTTATTTTTAACTATGACACTGCAAAGATTCTTTAATGATTAGAACTCAAGGCCAAAAGCTGGCAAATTTCTCTGGCTGAGCGTCCGGCCGTTTTGTGAAACAGTTGACAAGCGGTCCTTTGTATACTGCCTGTTTCCCAGGGTTGAACAGCTGTTTGCTTGGCTTGCAGACTGTGTGGTATAAGGTACATGTTGTGGGGGAGACAAAAGCTTCCTACCTTGATAAATGCAGAGCAAAGACGCCATTCTGTCATTGGAGGCAGCGCACCAAGAATACAAAGTGCCTGGAGGTGGTCCAGCCTCTGCCCACATTTGTTCTGGCATCAGAGCTGGTATTGGGAAGGAAGACATTTTCCTCTACCCTTCTAAATTCTTCTTGCTGGTCTAAGAATTAAATAAACATGAGACAGGTAAACAGGAGAAATTCATATCAAAGTTTAAAAACATATATACATGGGAGAGACCCAGGAAAACTGTCACTCACCAAAATGCGGAAGATGTTGAGAGCAGTGGTTGGGGCTTCAGAGGGGAGGAAGCAGTTCACACAGAGATGGTGAACCAGGGTTTGCTGTGCCAGCAGAGGTGATGGGACACAGAGTGACTCAGGTCTCCTAGCGTTTCCCCCCGCCCTCCCTTGCCCCTGGCCCACTTTCCTTGCTGACCTCTCTCTCTGGTGGTTGCTCAACTCCTGTAATAGGCCCTCCATCTAAATTCTGATTCAGGCAGCTATGGGGAATTTCTTCCTGAGTCCTGGGGGCCTTGATTGTTTTCAGATGAAAATAATCTGCATCCCAAAGAGATATTTTGGGGTGGCAAGTCTTGCTCCCCTACAATAACTTCATCAGATGATTGTATAATACCTGCAAATTCAAGGTCCCTTTCCTTGATCTTCTTTTTCAAAAAAATTGTGGCAATTCTACCATATTTATTTTTTCAGTTGAATTTTCTAGCTGTTATTTGGTCATGTTCTTCACTGCCCCCCACCAAAAGTCAGAAACATTTTTGTTAAAAATGAGTTAAATTTATATATCCATTTGAAAGAAATTTCCTACATTTTACGACCTCAGTAGCTTTTGGAAGGACCTACACTTTTGTTGCTAAACTTATGCTTAGAAATATGTGTGTGCTGCTGTAAAACAGGACTTTTCTGCTACATTTTCTAACTGCTTATTGACAGAACATAGGAATATTATTGACTTCTGTATCCTTATTTGGCTCCTGTTCACCGTAATTAATTCAAAACCTTGCTCCCCTGCACCGTCACCTCATCTTGCAGTCCTGCCAGGACAGGGTGGGGAGTCTCCTAGGGATGGGGGAGGACTCAATCCCCCTCACTGCTCTTCCTCTGCATTTTGGTTGAAGTTTTCCCCAAATGCAACCAGAAGCCAGAGGGCTTGGGAACAGAAGACAGAGAAGGGAGGGTTGGCGGGGAGCGGGTTCAAGGGGTGATGAAAAGCCACACCCTCTAAGCTCAAAAGGGGAGGTGAGCCAAAGCCAGTTGACCCCGATGGTAAGGTCGGTGTAGGTAACAACTGCTCTGTTCTACAAGCATCTTTTTTTGTGGGCCCCAGATGTCTGAGTTAGAGAAGGCTGTGGTGGCCCTCATTGACGTCTTCCATCAATATTCCGGGAGGGAAGGTGACAAGCACAAGCTGAAGAAGTCAGAACTCAAGGAGCTCATCAACAATGAACTTTCCCATTTTTTAGAGGTGAGTCTTGCTTTTTAAAACTACATTAACCTGCTCTTCTGTCCGCTTGTAAGACCATCTGTCTATATTCTCTTCTGAGCTGCCCTGAACATGGCTCCAGGTTGGTGTCAGGACTCCTCTGTTGTTTCTAAAAATGTGTTTGCACAAGTGAGCCCTCAGTACAGAGGCTGGCTTAGGCCCCACAATTTTCATTATGTGTACAGTAAGAGCATCAAGGAAAAACTGCTGTCTCAAACACAAGAGTACAGGTTCTTGGGAAAACCTAAAGATATACAGCAGTAGGGTGGCTTCCCCATTGGCTTAGTGGTAAAGAATCTGCCTGCAATGCAGTAGATGCAGGTTCAGTCCCAGGGTCAGAAAGATCCCCTGGAGGAGGGCACGGCAACCCACTCCAGTATTCTTGCCTGGAGAATCCCATGAACAGAGGACCCTAGTGGGCTATAGTCCGTCGATCGCAAAGAGTCAGACACGACTGTAGCGACTGAGCACGTACAACAATAACAATGACAAAGTGGGATGGAAACTATACCATGACTTATCACACACTGAACATGCAAGAAGACTGTTAAAAATAAGCTTTTGTTCTTGGGAAGAGGACTGTTTCTGCTTTCTCTACATGGTTAGATCCACCACAGTGAGAAGATGCCAGGTATTACTGAGCTCTCAGCATAGTCGATGCTGGGAGAGATGCAGGCCCCAGGACCTGGCTCATCATCAAGAGGCCACAAGATGGTCACAAGAGAGGCCCTGGGGCCTTGCAGGGGGCCCTGTGGGGTGAGGTGCCCTGGCGGGAACTCGGGAAGCTGCGTGAGGACATCTGATGAGGCCCACTGCCCTGGCAGCTCCCCTTCTGGTGGATCTGTGTCCAGATGCTCCACTGAGGACTCACTTCCCCACTCACAACCTTCACTGCCCTTGGCTCAGCCACAGGTCATCTCTGCTGTATCCATATTGTGTATTCAAGGCAACGAACTGCAGTCCACCTGGTACCTAATATTCCCTTGGTGCCCAGAACCAAAGTTACTGAAGTGAGCTTGCACCCAGAGGAAATGGCCATACAGTGCACTCATGCCTGACCAGGAGCTAATTCCCAGGAAGACATGAGAGCCCGGCCCACATGGTGGTGGGAGCTGTCCTCCTGGGCAGGCTGGACCTTGGTGCAGGACGAGCCCCAGGCTCTGTGCCCCGAGTCTGCAGGGATCTCCCCACCCAAACACTCCACGGCTGCAAATGGCGCCGCCATCAGAGGAATCGGCCTGCAGACTTCAGGGGGCATCCCCTAGTCTGATTTTGAAGCTGGTTTTCTCAGGCACCCAAGTTCTCAGCGTGGTAACTGCCTGTTCACACTTTTACTTACCTTGTTTCCCACCACCTCACCTAAGAATCAGAAGGTCCTGGATTCTTCTGTGAAAAGAATTGTTGCAAGAGACAGTGCTTATCAAGTGCAGCTCAACAAATGTAGCTACTGTCATTAATTATTGATTTAAAACATAGAAAAAGCTTAGCATGTGGGAAACACAGTTTATAAAACAAAAGTAAATCATGGTAAGTATATCAAGGTATCATGAACATCTTTGGCCTGCTTTTTAGGAAGTAGTTCCTGTTTGGAGGCAAATCTTTCCTGTAATTGAAATTAATCTTTTAGCGGATGCTTATAGGTACCACCCAATCCCTCATGGGAACCTCAGTCTTTTACATGTTTTATGTCTAAGGCAGCCATTGTGCGTTATACTCAACTTCTTCAGGCCAAGCGCTCCTGCCCTGAGGACTGGGTGTTCAGAAGAGTCGACGGTGTTACGCTCCTCTTCAGCTCGTGTGCGCATCTTTCCTGCACTGTCTCTGTCCCTCTGTCTCACCACTCACTTGACTCCATGTTGGGCATAATGTCAAGAAGAGTCCCAGACACCTCGAAAGCAACTCAAGTGCCAAAAGACACACAAAGTTAATAAATTTAGGGCATGTTCCCGAGAGTTATTTCAGCCAGAAACTACTTTCAAAACATGAAAATCCACTGGAAGTCTTCACTATAGGGTCTTCCACATGCAGAAACAATGAAAAACTTATAGGAGCCAAAAGTTCATTTTTGCTTTCAAGGCATTTGCATATAATGTGCTAAGGCTAATCTAGACTGTACTCTCCCTTTCTGTTTTTTTTTTTTTTTTTAACACAAACAGCCTGCAGTTTTTCAGATCCTGGCTGTTCCATTCAGTCTTTTAGTAGCAAGATCCCACTGCACCTAAAGGAAAGTGGAAGAGAAGGCTCAGACCCCTAGAGACCTCTGCCAACCAACAGCCTCCTGGTCACTGGAGAAAACCTTTCTGGAATTTTGCATTTCATGTCTTAGGTTGTTTCTAAATTAGTTATTATTATTATTTTTCTTTTTGCTCTGGGAATTTTTTTTTTTTGGCTGTGCTGTGCCTTCTTTGCTTCACAGGGCTACTCTCTAGTTGCCGCATGCAGGGGCTTCTCATTGTCGTGGCTTCTCCCGTTGTGGAGTACAAGCTGTTGGGCACGTGGGCTCAGCACGTGGGCACTGTGGTTCCTGGGCTCTAGAGCACAGGCTCAGTAGTTGTGGTACAGGGGCTGAGTTGCTCTGAGGCACGTGGGATCCTCCTAGATCAGGGATCGAACCCATGTTTCCGGCGTTTGCAGGTGGATTCTTTACCACCGAGCCACCAGGGAAGCCATTAGGTTGCTTCTAATACAAAATTATTAAAGCCAGCCAACTTCTGATCATGTCTTTGTGGCCCTAACGTTCATTTAGAAGCAAGCTGGACAACCTGTCTTATCTCTCTCAGGAAATCAAAGAGCAAGAGGTTGTGGACAAAGTCATGGAGACACTGGACAGTGATGGGGACGGCGAATGTGACTTCCAGGAATTTATGGCTTTCGTTGCCATGATTACCACTGCCTGCCATGAGTTCTTCGAACACGAATAAGGAAAAGAAAGCAGCGGAGCTGTTTCTGCAGCAGAGACGAAGTTTGACCAGGGGAACAGAGGCAGGGCTTGCAGGGCTGTAGGAGCTGAGCTTTCCGTGTTGTAGCTAATTAGGAAGCTTGATTTGCTTTGTGAGGGAACAATTGAAACCTCTTTCCAAGGACCATTTTTAGTGCCCCCAGCCTTACTTCTGCATTACTAGGTGTAGTGTTAGCTTTCTGGACCTAGGGACTCTTGGTAACTATAACTTAGGAGAGTCATTTCTCAGTCATAAAGCATGTGCTGTGCTAGCTGTCCAAGCTGTGGAGACCCCTCACCTAGAAAAAAAAATTGACTACCAAAAAGGACTGGAGCACTGTGGGTTCCACATGCTGCCACTACATTTAAAAATACAAAGCTTTGTCCACCATCCTTTGAAAACATTGCCCGTCATTAAATCTTCTCATCACTGGAGCAAATGAAACCTGGTGTGGTTGGGTGGCCTGACAGTCTGTCCCACCTACCAAAGAGCATGGTCACATTTAGAGCCCTTTCCAACAGGTGAGCTGTGATGTTTGCGTATGCAGTTAAGCTAATAGTTCTAAATGGAAAATCTGTCTCATAAGCTGACAAATGCTGACATTATAACTGTAATAAGAACTGAGAATCAGACTTCTGCATTCAGTGGGATTCTCCCAACAGGACCACACTTTGCTGGATCTCTGGGATTTGGGGCAGGGGAGCAGAGGGCTCAGGGCAGGTCACAGCTCTGCCCCTGGAGATGGCCGTACCCAAGCACCTGCGCCTCCTGTTCTGTCTGTAGAATGAAGGTTATGATGGATGTGTCTGATGTGCGGTGAAGGTCATTCTTGATCTGTCTGTGCAGACAGGGTCTGCTTCCAGCTGTTGGTGAAGCCAGGGAATTTTATGACCTTTATGCTTTTGTAGCCACCAATTCGAAAAAAATCAAGTTACAAATATTAAGAATCACTCCCAGGAAAATTCAGATTAAGCATTAAGCTTATCCATCCTTTTTCTGTTATGCTTTTTTTAAGAACACAAACTTGGAAATCATAAACTAATTGGTCGCTTGTAACTGCATTAAATAAAAAGCACTGTAACAAACCTACTTGGTGGTTAAGCATGAAATAAAAGCTGTATTCTTGCAAAACTGGAAAAAGGAGTAAAGTCCACACAGCCTGTCTTCATCAGGGCTGCAAATACGGCACCCCCCCCCCCCAAAGCCAGGGTTAAAGCTTAGGTGGGGAAGAGAGGGTGTGACAGGGCAGGGACATGAAGAGTGACAAACAGGGAGGGGTTGGAGGGGTGGGTCCATTGGAGAGACATAAAGGGGAAGGCTGTCAGTTCAGTTCAGTTCAGTTGCTCAGTCATGTCTGACTCTTCGCGACCCCATGGACTGCAGCACACCAGGCTTCCCGTCCATCACCAAACTCCCGGAGCTTACTCAAACTCATGTCCACCGAGTCGGTGATGCCATCCAACCATCTCATCCTCTGTCATCTTCTCCTCCTCCTGATTTCTATCTTTCCCAGCATAGGGACTTTCCTAATGGGTCAGTTCTTCACATCAGGTGGCCAAAGTATTGGAGTTTCAGCATCAATCCTTCCAATGGATATTCAGGACTGATTTCCTGTAGTATTGACTGGTTTGATCTTCTTTCAGTGCAAGGGACTCTCAAAAGTCTTCTCCAACACCACAGTTCAAAAGCATCAATTCTTTGGCTCTCAGATTTCTTTATGGTACAACTCTCACATCCATACACGACTACGGGAAAAACCATAGCTTTGACTACACAGACCTTTGTTGGCAAAGTAATGTCTCTGCTTTTTAATATGCTGTCTAGGTTGGTCATAACTTTTCTTCCAAGGAACAAGTGTCTTTTAATTTCATGGCTGTAGTCACCATTTGTAGTGATTTTGGAGCCGAAGAAAATAAAGACTCTCACTGTTTCGATTGTTTCCCCATCTATTTGCCATGAAGTGATGCAACTGGATGCCATGACCTTAGTTCTGAATGTTGAGCTTTAAGCCAGCTTTTTCACTCTCCTCTTTCACTTTCATCAACAGGTTCTTTAGTTCCTATTTGCTTTCTGACATAAGGGTGGTATCATCAGCATATCTGAGTTTATTGATATTTCTCCCAGCAATCTTGATTCCAGCTTGTGCTTCAAACCAGCCTGTCATTTCACATGATGTCCTCTGGATATAAGTTAAATAAGCAGGGTGACAGTATACAGCCTTGACATACTCCTTTGGCAGTTTGGAAAAGTGAAAGTGAGGTCGCTCAGTCGTGTCTGACTCTTTGCAACCCCGTGGACTGTAGCGCACCAGGCTCCTCCATCCATGGGATTCTCCAGGCAAGAATACTGGAGTGGGTTGCCATTTCCTTCTCCAGGGGATCTTCCTGACCCAGGGATCAAACCCAACCAGTCTGTTTCTCTATGTCTGGTTCTAACTGTTGCTTCTTGATTTGCATACAGATTTCTCAAGAGGCAGGTCAGGTGGTCTCATATTCCCATTTCTTTCAGAATTTTCCACAGTTTGTTGTGGTCCACACAGTCAAAGGCTTTGGCATAGGCAATGAAGCAGAAGGAGATGCTTTTCTGGAATTCCCTTGCTTTTTCAATGAACCAACAGATGTTGGCAATTTGATCTCTGGTTCCTCTGCCTTTTCTAAATCCAGCTTGTACATCTGGAATTTCTCAGTTCACATACTATTGAAGCCTAGCTTGGAGAATTTTGAGCATTACTTTGCTAGCGTGTGAGATGAGTGCAAATGTGCAGTAGTTTGAACATTTTTTGGCATTGCCTTTCTTAGGGATTGGAAAGAAAACTGCCCTTTTCCAGTCCTGTGGCCACTGCTGAGTTTTCCAAATTTGCTGCCATATTTGGTGCAGCACTTTCACAGCATCATCTTTCAGGATTGGAAATAGCTCAGCTGGAATTCCATCACCTCCTCTAGGTTTGTTTGTAGTGATGCTTCCTAAGGCCCACTTGACTTCACATTCCAGGATGTCTGGCTCTAGGTCAGTGATCACACCATCATGATTATCTGAGTCATGAAGATCTTTTTTGTACAGTTCTTCTGTGTATTCTTGCCACCTCTTCTTAATATCTTCTGCTTCTTTTAGGTCCATACCATTTCTGCCCTTTATTGTGCCCATGTTTGCACAAAATGTGCCCTTGGTATCTATAATTTTCTTGAGTATCTTAATTTTCTTGAATTTCCCATTCTATTGTTTTCCTCTATTTCTTTGCACTGATCACTTAGGAAGGCTTTCTTATCTCTCTTTGCTATCCTTTGGAACTCTGCATGCAGATGGGTATATCCTTCCTTTTCCCCTTTGCCTTTAGCTTCTCTTCTTTCCTCAACTATTGTAAGTCCTCCTCAACCATTTTGCCTTTTTGCATTCCTTTTTATTGGGAATGGTTTTGATCACTGCATCCTGTACAATGTTACGAACCTCCAGAGTTCTTCAGGCACTCTGTCTATCGGATGTAATCCCTTCAATCTATTTGTCATTTCCACTATGTATTCATAAGGGAATTGATTTAGGGCATGCCTGAATGGTCTAGTGGTTTTCCCTACTTTCTTCAACTTAAGCCTGAATTTTGCAACAAGGAGTTCATGATCTGAGCCACAGTCAGCTCCAAGTCTTGTTTTTGCCGATTGTATAGAGCTTCTCCATCTTTGGCTGCAAAGAATATAATCAACCTGATTTCGGTATTGACCATCTGGTGATGTCCATGTGTAGAGTTGTCTCTTGTGTTGTTGGAAGAGGGTGTTTGCTATGTTCAGTGTGTTCTCTTGGCAAAACTCTGTTAAACTTTGCCCTGCTTCATTTTGTACTCAAAGCCCAAACTTGCCTGTCACTCCAGGTAGGCCTGTTACTGACTTCCTACTTTTGCATTCCAGTGCCCTATGATGAAAAGGACATCTTTTTTTGGTGTTAGTTCTAGAAGGTCTTGTATGTCATCATAGAACCATTCAGCTTCTTCAGCTTTAGTGGTTGGGGCATAGACTTGGATCACTGTGACACTGACTGGCTTGCTTTGGAAACGAACCAAGATCACTCTGTCATTTCTGAGACTGCATCCAAGTACTGCATTTTGGACTTTGTTGACTATGAGGGCTATTGCATTTCTTCTAAGGGATTCTTGCCCACGGTAGTAGATATAAAGGTCACCTGAATTAAATTCACCCATTCCTGTCCATTTTAGTTCACTGATTCCTAAAATGTTAATGTTCACTCTTGCCATCTCCTGTTTGACCACTTACAGTTTACCTTGATTCATGGACCTAACATTCCAGGTTCCTATGCAACATTGCTCTTTACAGCATCAGACTTTATTTCCATCACCAGTCACACCCACAACTGGGTGTTGTTTTTGCTTTGACTCCATCTCTTCATTTTTTTTTTTTTTTTTTTTTGGAGTTATTTCTCCACACTTCTCCAGTAGCAAATTGGGCACCTACCGACCTGGGGAGTTCATCTTTCAGTGTCCTATCTTTTTGCCTTTTCATACTTCTCATGGGGCTCTCAAGGCAAGAATACTGAATGGTTTGCCATTCCCTTCTCCAGTGCTGCAGTCCATGGGGTCGCAAAGAATGGGACTGAGTGACTGAACTGAACTGTGGAGGGGTGGGGCCATGGGAGGGTATAAAGAGAAGGGGACATGAGGAGGGACATAAAAGGGAGGGGAATAAAGGGGAGGAGTCTGACCATGGGAGGGACATAAAAGGGCGGGGCCATGAGGAGAGACATAAAAGGAGGGGAATAAAGGGGAGAGGTGGGGCCATGGCAGGTATATAAAGGGGAGGGTTGGAGGGCTGGGCTATGGAGGGACATAAAGAGGAGGGGCATACAGGGGAGGGTGTGGGGGTGGACTGGCTGTGCTATGGGAATTCAGTACAGCTCACTTGCTCAGTTGTGTCTGACTCTTTGAGACCCCATGGTCTGCAGCACACCAGGCTTCTGCCACAAACATAAGTGCAAATTCTGGTATACAGATGTATTAGGATATGCAAATTTTATTTAGGTTAAAAGATAATAGCATTAAGTATAAACCAAAGGACAAGGGAAAGAGAAACAAAAGGACAACAAATACTCTTCTGAAAATAGATGATGGTGGAGAAGATCATGGAAACAGCCGAAATACTGTAATTAGTAGCAGAAAGAAAAAAGAGTGATATACATTGCAGAAGTAGATAAAAGGAAAAGTGAAGAAAATGATTTGAAATATTAATTGGTAGGAAAAATCACTGGATATATACTTAAACAAAAACTCTAAAAACCAAATGCATGAAAGTTGAAGAGAAAATGCCACCAAGAAAAGAGACAAGGAATAAAAATAGGATAGGGGTTAACACACACTCTTAAAGTGTAAAGGACAAAGAAAAAAATAACAGAAGAAAAAGGGTAAAAGAGCTTACCCAATCAATACATGATATATTTTGATCTATAATCAAACATATATGATTCTCTTAATTATATAGAAAAGATTTTTTTTGGAAAATGAACAAAAATCAAAGAATGAGAAATAGAAATGACCAAAGAACCCAAGGAAGAAATTTTAAGAGAAAAGAGGAATTCAGTAAAAGGGGAATTACTAATAGAATAGAAAACGAAGATAAACTAAAGAAATTTTTAAAGTTGATGTAGTAAAACCACAATGTAATCATAGCATAAGAATTTTTTATAAAACCAATACAAAGAAGAAACTGAAATGGGGGATGTAAGAGATGGGAGCATGAGTTTAGATTTGGAAAGAGGAGAAGAGAATGAGTAGGAGAGGTTCTAGAGAAGTCTGAGTATCTCCTTGCAGTCCTGAGACCCCAATCACACCAGCATCCTTACCAAAGCCAGTCTCAGTGGCCTGGTGCAGGCAGGTCAACTCGCACGTGCTGCGCTGAAAAGCAATGACAGGCAGCCAGAGTTATGGGGAAGGGGCTGTGTGATTTCATCTCCCACTGGGCACTAACCTGTTTGTTATCCAAAGTGGAAATGGCCTTGTGTATAGACACTCAGTAAATCTTACTGAGTAAGATCTCAGGGCTGCAAGGAGATACTCAGACTTCTCTAGAATCTCTCCTACTGATTCTATTCTCCTCTTTCCAAATCTAAACTTATATTCCCAATTCGTCAGTTCAGTTCAGTCACTCAGTAGTGTCCGACTCTTTGTGACCCTGTGGATTGCAGTATATCAGGCCTCCCTGTCCATCACCAACTCCCAGAGTTTATTCAAACTCATGTCCATTGAGTCGGTGAAGCCATCCAACCATCTCATTCTCTGTCATCCCCTTCTCCTGCCTTCAATCTTTCCCAACATTAGGGTTTTTTCAAACGTCAGTTCTTCGCATGAGGTGGCCAAAGTATTGGAGCTTCGGCTTCAGCATCAGTCCTTCCAATGAACACCCAGGACTGATTTCCTTTAGGATGGACTGGTTGGATGTCCTTGCAGTCCAAGGGACTCTCAAGAATCTTCTCAAACACCACAGCTCAAAAGCATCAATTCTTTGGTGCTCAGCTTTCTTTACAGTCCAACTCTCACATCCATACATGACTACTGGAAAAACCATAGCCTTGACTAGATGGACCTTTGCAAGTAATGCCTCTGCTTTTTAATATGCTGTCTAGGTTGGTCATAACTTTTCTTCCAAGGAGTAAGCGTCTTTTAATTTCATGGCTGCAGTCACCATCTGCAGTGATTTTGGAGCCCCCCAAAATAAAGTCAGCCACTGTTTCCACTGTTTCTCCTTCTATTTGCCATGAAGTGATAGGACCAGATGCCATGATCTTAGTTTTCTGAATGTTGAGATTTAAGCTCAACTTTTTCACTCTCCTCTTTCACTTTCATCAAGAGGCTCTTTAATTCTTCTTCACTTTCTGCCATAAGAATGGTGTCATCTGCATATCTGAGGTTATTGATATTTCTCTCAGCAATCTTGAGTCCAGCTTCTGCTTCCTCCAGCCCAGCGTTTCTCATGATGTACTCTGCCTATAAGTTAAATAAGCAGGGTGACAATATACAGCCTTGATGTACTCCTTTTCCTATTTGGAACCAGTCTGTTCTTCCATGTCCAGTTGTATCTCTAATTTTCTCGAAGATATCCCTAGGCTTTCCCATTCTAATGTTTCCCTCTATTTCTTTGCATTTTTCACTTAAGAAGGCTTTCTTATCCCTCCCTGGATGCTGTGCCTACTTTAGTCCACTGGCCATTCCAAGTGGGATGCAGAGTTCTGTACAGGCCCAAACCCTGTACCTGCTACTGAGGAAAGTAAGGACTGTACCAGGTCTCCAAGCACTGTCCTCAGGAAGGTTTTTTTTTTTTTTTTGTAAGTGGACTTCCCAGGTTGTTCAGTGGTAAACAATCCAATGCAGCAGACACAGAAGATGTGGGTTTGATCCCTGGGTCAGGAAGATCCTCTGGAGAAGGAAACGGCAACATGTTCCAGTATTCTAGCCTAGAAAATACCAAAGACAGAGAAACCTGGAGGGCTACAGTCCATGGGGCTGCAAGGAGTTGGCCGTGACTGAGTGACTTAACAGCGTTCAGAGCAGTTAATTACAAAGGTTGTACAACAAGAAAGTGGTTATATTTCATTCTTTTCATGTATGAATTTGCTAATGTTTTGTTGAGATTTTTGTTCCATGTTCATGAAAGATACTGCCTGCAATTTTATTTTCTTGCTGTGTCCTTGTCTGGTTGGGTATCAGGGTTGTGCTGGGCCCCAAAATGCCTTGGGAAGCATTCCCTCCTTTATTTTCTAAAAATGATCAGCCACGCTCGGTGCAACTTCCAGCCCCTGAAATAGTGAGCACTTTGAGGGGGAAGCAGCAGGAATCGAGATTTGGGTCCCTTGATTATTTGGGTCCTACAATTGCAACAAAGAAGCCAGAATGGGTAAATAACGGAGTTCACATGGTTCTGATGGTTGGTGCTGGTTGGTGTAGGAGGGAAGTCAGCCATGCATGGACACAGAGTCAAGAAGTTTCCCCAGGCCTCCAGACTGGACACTGTGTCCTTTTTGTGTGGAAAGTAGCCAGGTAGTAAAAGTCCTACACATTCTGTCTTTGTTTCCTTCAGATGACCCTCTCTCTACTCCTCCGTTCTATTACAGGTAGGTTCTGCCTCCCTCCCACCTGGGTCAGCTTCTCAGAGATATCCAGGCTGGATTGCAGAAATAAAACTTTTTAATTCTTCCAGAGAAAGTGAAAAATGGGAACAATCCCAACTCAGCATATAAGACTGGCATAACTTTGATATAAAAATTTACAAAGACATTAATGGAAAGGGAAATAAAAATTGAAGGTCAAGTCTGTAATTCCTAAACAAAATACCAAAAAGTTAAATTTAACAACATAAAACAATAAAGGATAGTACATGGCAATTAAATGGATTTATTCCTAAAAAGCAAATTGATTCAATGTTCAAAAATCAACTTAAGCAATTAACCATATCAACAGAACAAACAAATAAATCATAGCATTTCTATGCAAAAATATCACTCTAGGGACTTCCCTGGAGGTCCAGTGCTTAAGACTTCACCTTGCAGTGCAGAGAGTCGGGGTTTGATCCCTGGTCATGGCAACTAAGATCCCACATGCATCTGGGCCAAAAACCAAAACAAAACAGAAACAGTGTAGTAACAAATTCAATAAAAACTTTAAAAACGGTCCACATCAAAAAAAAAAAACTTAAAAAAAAAAAAAGAAATATCACTGTAGAAACTACACATCTATTTATGATAAAAAAAAGAAAAAGATTTGGGAAACTATGAATAGAAGGAAATGTACTTAATCTGGTAGTGCATCTACATCACACTTACACCAACCATCACAGCTGCTCGTGAAATCTTAAATTCTTTCTTCTTGAGATTGAGAACAAGATCTGGAATTATTATTTTTTTTTTCTGTTTACAGAGTAAACAGAAAACGAGACATATTCACTACAGTCTACCCCTGGTTCCAGAGCAGGCATGCATGTGTGCTTTCTCTCGCGCACACACACACACACACCACACGCTGGGGTAATCGTATCTCACTCGTCACCAGTGGGTGTGGACGATCCCAAGGCATTTCCAGTATTTATACAATATCTCGCTCCGAAAAACACCCAGAGCCTCACACACATAGACGCATCCAGCAGAATTAAGTATAAAGGCTCCTGGGCACAGACTTACGCACCCACTGGGCCTTCGCTTCCCGGAGCTGCGCGTCTGCCTCCTTGGTCCGATCTGGACTCTCCAGGCGGCTGGACTACTGGTTGCGGGGTGCGTCGGTGGGCAGGGCCGGGGATCCTGTCAGCGCTTCCCTCTGCCCCCTTCCATCTCCAACACCTCACCGAGTTCCAAGGGCTCCTGTCCCGCGTTTGCGCCTTGGCGACCTGCTGCCCTTAGAGCGCAGTTTCTGGACGCGAAGCTGCGCGAAAAAGGAGTCAGTCTGGGGTCTGGATTCTTATTCATCCAAGGACACGCGTGGGGAGGGGCCGCGCGCGGGGACAAGGACTTCTCCCGACTCCTTCCGGGGATGTCTTCGTCCATAGACGCGCGGTTTCAAATTAGCCTGGTGTTGATGTGAGTGAGTTGCTACCTGCGACTGTGGCGCGCACCTTCGTATGAGAAAGCCTGGACAGAGAGCCCCCGGGGGAGCCCGCCACTTCTGCGCCTGCTTCCTCATCTCTCGCCGGAGGCCAACCCTTGCAAGCCCGGCGGACGCCCCTCGGTCTCACGCACCAAGGAGGGACTCCTGGAGAGCCCTCCAGTCGCCCGCGGCAACGCGGTCTCCTGCCCTGGGACTGGCGAGTGCAGATCTTTCCAAGGTGCACGCGGGTTCGGCGCTCGTGTCCTGCGCGGTCACAGTCTGAAGGGGCGCGCCCAGACCTCCACGCTGGCGACCCCCAGGTATGATCAGCCAGGCATGCGGACTAGCTTCCAGGCGCTGGGCGGCATCCCCTCCCCACGCCCCTTTGTGAGCTCAGCCGCCTGCGGGACCCATGCTGCCCACCCGGGGCCAGTACGCCGTGAAGAAGAGGAAAAAAGCCGTGCCCAAGAAGTATGTGCGTGGCAGAGGTGGGGGGTGGGAGGGCAGCAAAGACCCGGAAACCTGGTTGGGGGTGCGGAGGGGGGTCTTAGTTCTCCCGCGGCCCTCAACTCGGTTCTCTGCGGGTCTCCCGGGGGTTCGATCGCCGACTTTATCGACTGGGGAAGTATAGATTTCGTTTTAGAGTCCCCTCCTCACCCCTGACACCCCTGCTGGGTTCTTGACAAGCTCAAAGCCGAATTCGGCCTGGGGTCGGGCTGGTGACACTAGTCCCTGGGAATCGCCGGGTTTCGGGGTTAGTGACGTGTGCCTCTGGGGCCCGAGCCCGGGACTAAGGCTGGGTTTTCCGAGCGCGCACACGTGCGGTAGGGGTCCCGGATCACAGTGCGGCTGGAAGGGACAGGTCTGCAGGTTTGAGAGACCTTACAAGCCCTTTACAGACTCAATGCAGAGGCCTGCTGGGAGAGGACCCCTACGGGGTGAGGACCCCTGAGGGTGTGCGTCTGGCCCGAACTGACCCGGAAGGGTCCCCTCCAGGCCCTGTGGGGGTGGCGGGAGGACACTTCTGAGGACAATGGATCAGAAATCTAGTGGAGGAGAGGCTCCTTGGGCAGAGCCCCTGGCCAGAACTCCAAGGGTCTTTGCGCGGCGCGAACTGCTGAGGCGGTCCCTGAAGCTGCAAGAAGCCCCGCGGTCTTCCAAGCGCTTCCCAGGCCTTGGAGACCCGCGGCGCAATATTCCCAGCGCCAGAGGCGCGTCCATGTCTGATAAATTTCTAGTTACATTTATTTTTTAAATTAAAAATGCCTTGAGAGAAGCAAGATACAAAAGAGAAACTTTCCATGATTCCATTCATATCTACCCTGGCTCCAGGTGAGTGATCACACTATCATGATTATCTGAGTCATTAAGACCTTTTTTGTATAGGTCTTCTGTGTATTCTTGCCACCTCTTCTTAACATCTTCTGCTTCTGTTAGGTCCATACCATTTCTGCCCTTTATTGTGCCCATCTTTGCACGAAATATTCCCTTGGGATCTCTAATTTTCTTGAAGAGACATGTAGTCTGTCCCATTCTATTGTTTTCCTCTATTTCTTTGCATTGATCGCTGAGGAAAACTTTCTTATCTCTTCTTGCTTTTCTTTGGAACTCTGCATTCACATGGGTATATTTTTACTTTTCTCCTTTACCTTTCACTTTTCTTCTCAGTGGGGCCTGGAGGGGCATAAAGGGGGAGGTGGGGTGGGACATAAAGGTGTGGGCCATGATTAGGGACATAAAGAGGTAGGGCGTGAAGGTGGAGCTGGTTTAGCTGTTGGGGCTGAAGCTACAGTGTCTGCCAGGAGGGTTGACATGCTTTCTCAGCAGCTCACCACCTCTTGCCAGCAACTTCTGGCCCAGGGGCATCATGTGGCCTTCTCTGCACCAGTTGCAGGGAAGGGAGCTGCAATTGGTCCTGTCAGAAACTGCAGACAGCAGAAGTAGCCCCAGCGACCAGGTCTGCAGGGTGTCATGGCTACTTACTGAGCTTAGCTTCCTTGGTATGCAAATTATGTCATTAAAAAACTTAATTATTTATTTTGACTGCTCT
Source organism: Bubalus kerabau (assembly GCF_029407905.1). Taxonomy (NCBI): domain Eukaryota; kingdom Metazoa; phylum Chordata; class Mammalia; order Artiodactyla; family Bovidae; genus Bubalus; species Bubalus kerabau. Next base: position 192,623,126 of record NC_073625.1, on the reverse strand, counting down.
GGGTCTTTGTTGCTGCAGGGGCACTTTCTCGTTGTGGTGACTGGGCGTTACTCTCTAGTAGCTGCGGCACAAGGGATTAGTTCCCTGTGAGAGGGTAACGGGCAGGAAGGCCAGTGGTCTCAGAGGGAGGAAACAGGCTGCAAGTGTCACACACGTTTTCTCTGTCTCTTAAGCAGCAGAAGGAAACTAGTGTAACATTTTTTTCCCCTTCTCGATACAAATCTAAAAAGAGGTTTCTCTTAAAATTCTGTTGCCATAATGAACCTGGTTCCACCTGAACTAAACTTTTCTCAAATCTTGAGCTGACCAGTGCATTTTTCTTATGGAAATGTTTGTCTTAAGCTGTGTTAATGTGCTATGTATTTACCCTAGACTGTCTTCAAGTGAGTTCCGCCTCAAGGCTTAGAATCCACGTGACAAATGGGTGTGTTATACTCTGTTGTTCTCCTAATCTATGTTAATGACACTATATATTTGTATGGAAATCTGCCTTTCTTCAAGATTCATGTCAGACATTTTTTGGCCTGGGTTGGCTCACCTGGTACCAATGTTATCTCAAAGTGCATGTTGTGGGTGGGGCCTGGTGCCATTCTCTGAGTTTTCAGACATTTCTTTTCTTTAATTAGCAAACTACACGACTGAGCAGCTTCACTTTCACTTTTCACTTTCATGCATTGGAGAAGGTAATGGCAACCCACTCCAGTGTTTCTTGCCTGGAGAATCCCAGGGATTGGGTAGCCTGGTGGGCTGCCGTCCTTGGGGTCGCAGAGAGTCGTCCTTGGGGTCGCACAGAGTCGGACACGACTGAAGCGACTTAGCAGCAGTAGCAGCAGTAGCTATATAACATCTGGCTAAAGACTAGCAGGGGGGCACTCTTTCTGCCCCCTTCTGATGTCTATGTCAGAAGCTTTCTCTACCTCTTTTATACTTTTTAATAGAACTTTATTACACAAAAGCTTTGAGTGATCAAGCCTCGTCTCTGGCCCCGGATTGAATTCTTCTCCTCCAGAGGCCAAGAATCCTGATGTCTTTCATGGTTCAGCAACAACCTTTCACCTGCGGCAAGTGGAATCTTCCCAGACCAGGGATAGAACCCGTGTCCCCCTGCATTGGTAGGCGGAGTCTTAAACACAAGACCACCAGGGAAGCCCCCCAGAATGGCATTTTTATGTCTGTAGGATCCTTTGTTTTGAAAATGTATGATTGTGCCTTCAACTGGTGGAACAGTTCTGAGTGTCTGAGTCTGTCTTCCAGGTTATAGTCCTCAATTTGACTTGAATAAAATTCCATCTTCTTGGCTGCTAATTGAATTGTTGCCACAGGGACATGTTGGTGGTGAGTCTGGAGGGCAGACCATGCCTGTCCAGCTCAGCTGCCCGGACCCACATAGCGGTCAGACAGGGCCGGGGAGGAGAGCTGGCTCTGAACTGCAGGCTGCGTTTGACGTACCTCTCCACCTTGCTTTCAGACCACATCTCTACACATCCACCCATCACTGGACAGCCCTGCTGCTTTAGCCCCAAGTTGAATAGGTCTCTGCTGGTACTTCCCTTGCCCCGGTTGATCCAAGAACCGCAACATAGTTCCCAGTTGTCCACGTGCTTCCAAACGGCACAGGAAAGAGCCCCAGTGCACCAGCCCCAGGAAGCCTGCCAGGGCAGCGAGTGTGCCCCCTGACCCCACATCCAGGGAGTACTTGTGCCGCAGGGAGGGAGCTGCACCTCAGTGCATCCGCACATCCATCCTTGGGACTTCTTCATGCTGGGGGCTTCTTCGCATCTGCTACTGAAGGAGGAAACAGAACAGGCTCCGTCTTGAAAGCAGGACTCCATCTTAGGCCAGACTGTGGACTTTGAGCTATTTGCCCAGTATCTATGGAAACGACATACCAACTGGAAAACCAGGCCCCTGGAAGGAAGAGCCCCATGGCTCGTACCTAGACTCTCTTGCCTAAAAGAATATCTTAATTATCCGTGTAACTGAATAGAATCGTACATTCTATTATGCTTATTGGGGTGTGACCACAGGCCTATTGATAATTGTCCACTGTTAACTACCTAGGCTTAAGGCATATGAATAATGGGTTAACTTTGATTCTTTCTTTTCCTTTGTTCAGACCAGTTTCAGGGAATTTGGGGAGATGGGTTTGGGCACGTACACTTAAGGTATAGAAGGTTTTCACAAAAAACTGGTCGGGGTGCTTGGCTGAGAGACTTGGCCTTGGGCCCACCGGTGTAGTGAACTGCACTCCACTATCTGCATTGTTCTTCTGAGTGAGTTTGTTTCCTGGAATGTGTGGCTACACCACCAGGAGCTCCAGGTTGTAAGACTCCCTCATCCTCCTCTGACCGGTCCTCACTTAGAGGTACTGTCTATTTCCGTGAATAGGTCCCTAGGTGGGCAGGAGGGTGCCCAAGGAAAGGTCTGGGGGCTGATCTGTCTCAGGCAGCCCCAGGGAAAATCAGGTTTCGACTTTAGCCAGGAGCAAAGGCAACACAGGCAGGACGAGGGGAACTCTGCCTCGGGCTGCCTTCCCCATGGCCCAGTTCAGCCTCACAGGACTTCCTATTGCCCTATTGGTTTATCAGTTTGATCCAGTCACCCGGAGAACCTGGCCTTGACAGCAGCATTGATTATCTCTGGGCCAAGACCCCAGGCCTGGGCCAGTGCCAGGGCCAGGAGCCCATCTTCTGGCCCGGCAGTGTCCAGTGCTGTCAAAGAGGCTGAAGCCTGCCAGGGACCCACCTCCCACCCTCTTGACACTGTGGACCACCCCAATGGGCACTGCTGTCCCTGCCTGCAGTCCAGTCCAGGCAATAGTATCGCCAGACTTTTCTGCCACCAAGGGGAGGGATCCTCAACTCCTGATACCAAGGGAGGGGGACTCAAGGTTTCTGCCTTCCAATCCCAACCCCAAGTCCGGCCACACCCTACCCTGAAGGCCACAGCGACTGAAATAACCCCAGGCCCCAGGAGAGCCAGGAGCAGTGACCTGGAGGTGGAGGTGGGGAAGCACCGGCCCCCTGCTCTCCCGGTCTTCCCTGGCCCTGGGCTCAGTCCCAGGGGCTCAGTCCCAGGGGCTCAGTCCCAGGGCCTCAGTCAGCTGGCTCTCACTTTCAGCCCCCATTTTAGCTCCGAGCCTCCTCAGCACCAGCCCTGCTTCCCTGCAGCTACAGAGGGAAGTGAGCTTTCCTGGGCCAATGGCACCCCCGACTCCCCACCCTTCTCAGCTTGTCTCCACAGTGACAGCCCCTGAGCTACACGAGCCTGGGAATTGCTCCCTAAAGGACCCACCCTAGTCTTCAAGGCAAGGGGGCCCTTCAGCCCTGGCCTGTCAGCCCCCAGCTGAGGCCCTGGAGAGAGTTTGGCAATTCTTCCTGGGAAGTTCTGGGAAGGCCCACATCTCTGCCCCATGAGGTCCCGGGGTTTGTGAGCTGCTGTTTCATGGTTTTATTTTTATTTGCTTTTAGTTCAAATTTATCACATTTATTCAAATGCAATGAGAAATAAGGCCATTTGGAATATAGACTACAGGTTATAATCAAAATTAAAATTGGGGCTTAGACGTTAGTTGTCTTGTATGAGCCTCAGAAGCCAACTTACATGTCGGTTCACAGTATTGAGACTTTCTTGAGCAGGACATTTAAATTCAGGCATTCATCCCTCTCAGGCCCAGGAAACTTGGGTTCTTATAACTGGGGTGGATGGAGCCGTCTGGGCATCAGGAGACAGATTGGGGCCAGTTGCACTCACTCTTCATGTCATCTGGCTGGAGCTCAGACATGGCCTGGGGCCCCCATGATGGCAGTTGGATGGCCTTAGGGTCTGGCAGGCATGGACAAGGGCTGCTCAGTCCCTCACCTCTAAAGCACCCCTTTAATTAGGAGCCTCGTGGCATGTCTGCTAGTAGTGTGCACAGTAAGACCCTTTCGTGACCTCCTCTCACTCTGTTTGGGACAGAAATGACTGGCCTCCTGTCACGGAGAGCATGGGAAAAGACGCACCATTCAGGCACATTGGCAGGAGGCCAAGCAGGGAGGTTTGGACTCCAAACTTGAATTGGAGCGAAGCCAGGGCTGAGACTGGCGACCTCCTCCAGGACACAGCCTGACCCCAGCATCACCGATTCATCATGCTGCTCCCTTTGTGTGAGGTACAAAGAGGGGGCCACTCTGGAAACGTTTCCCCTTGTGATGGGTTGGGTGTGGGACACTGGGTCACATAGGCCGCACAGCTCCCAGCACACAAAACTCCCTGGGGATCTTGTTCTATACTCAGGAAGCAGGCCTCCCCGATCTAGGCTATGACCTTGCCTAGCTGTGGGACTGTCTCAGCAAGAACCCAGGGAAGCTAGGAAATGCCAGGTTAGTAAGGCAGCTCTATGTGCCTGGGTGGTTTTGGAGGAATTGTGCCTGTGCCCAGGGTAGCAGGCCTCACTCAAGATCAGACTGTGGGCAGGTGGAAGGCAGGGGGGAGTGGGGACATCACCGTTCCCAGCCAGATGTGCTGCGGTTGGGTCCCTTTGGACTGCAGTGTTCTCGTTCAGAAACAGGTGTTGGATGGTGTGGATATACCACAGGTATACCCCTTCCCCTTCTTCTGCCTCTTATATCTTGTGTGAAGCTGCCCTAAGTGTCCATGATCTTAGGGGGAAGCATTCAGTCTTTCATCTCTAAAAACGAGGTTAGCCTTGGGTTCTGCAATTTCTTTATCAGGTTAGATAAATTTCTTTCTATTCTTATAGTGTTGAATTTTGTCAAATTCTTTTTTCTTTTTCTGAGTCTATTTGAGACTGTTAACAGCCTCCGTAGGGAGGCCAGAGGTCCCCAAGCGGCAGGAGAAATAAACTGCAAGAGGCAGATGTCTTTGTTTTCTTTTCTTTTCCTGTGTTGCCATGGTGACACCTGGTTCCACCTGAACTGACCAATGCATTTTTCTCATGGAAATGTCTTTTTAACGCTATGTTAATGAACCATGCTTTTGGACTGTGGTGTTAGAGAAGACTCTTGAGAGTCCCTTGGACTGCAAAGAGATCAAACCAGTCAATCCTAAAGAAAATCAGTCCTGCATATTCATTGGAAGGACTGATGTTGAAGCTGAAACTCCAATACTTTGGCCACCTGATGCAAAGAACTGACTCCTTGAAAAAGACCCTGATGCTCCGAAGGATTGAAGGCAGGAGGAAAAGGGAACAACAGAGGACAAGATGGTTAGATGGCATTACCAACTTGATGAACATGAGCTTGAGTAAGCTCTGGGAGGTAGTGATGGACAGGGAAGCCTGGCATGCTGCAGTCCATGGGGTTGCAAAGAGTTGGACATGACTGAGTGACTGAACTGAACTGAGCCAAATCTTCATCCCTGAGGTGCTGGAGTCCTCAGTACTTCTGCTTTAATTATAATAATTCATGTTTGATGATTCATCAGTTCACTTCAGTTCAGTCGCTCAGTCGTGTCTGACTCTTTGCAACCCCATGAACCGCAGCAAGCCAGGCCTCCCTGTCCATCACCAACTCCTTAAGTTTACCCAAACTCATGCCCATTGCGTCGGTGATGCCATCCAACCACCTCATTCTCTGTCATCTCCTTCTCTTCCTGCCTTCAATCTTTCCCAGCATCAGGGTCTTTTCAAATGAGTCAGCTCTTTGCATCAGGTGGGCAAAGTATTGGAGTTTCAGCTTGAACATCAGTGCTTCCAATGAACACCCAGGACTGATCTACTTTAGGATGGACTGGCTGGATCTCCTTGCAGCCCAGGGGACTCTCAAGAGTCTTCAACATCACAGTTCAAAAGCATCAATTCTTTGGTGCTCAGCTTCCATTATAGTCCAACTCTCACATCCATACATGACTACTGGAAAAACAGCCTTGACTAGACGGACCTTTGTTAACAAAGTAATATCTCTGCTTTTTAATATGCTGTCTAGGTTGGCCATAACTTTTCTTCCAAGAGGTAAGCATCTTTTAATTTCATGGCTGCAATCACCATCTGCAGTGATTTTGGAGCCCCCCAAAATAAAGTCAGCCACTGTGTCCACTGTTTCCCCATCTATTTCCCATGAAGTGATGGGACCGGATGCCATGATCTTAGTTTTCTGAATGTTGAGCTTTAAGTCAACTTTTTCACTCTCCTCTTTCACTTGTATCAAGAGGCTCTTTAGTTCTTCTTCACTTTCTGCCATAAGGGTGGTGTCATCTGCATATCTGAGGTTATTGCTATTTCTCCCAGCAATCTTGATTCCAGCCTGTGCCTCTTCCAGCCCAGGGTTTCTCATGATGTACTCTCATGTAAGTTAAATAAGCAGGGTGACAATATACAGCCTTTATGTACTCCTTTTCCTATGTGGAACCAGTCTGTTGTTCCATGTCTAGTTCTAACTGTTGCTTCCTGACCTGCATACAGATTTCTCAAGAGGCAGGTCAGGTGGTCTTGTATTTCCATCTCTTTCAGAATTTTCCAGTTTACTGTGATCCACACAGTCAAAGGCTTGCTATCCCATGTTGAAGATCAGGAAGGGCGGAAGTGAGGAGATACCCCTCGTCCAAGGTAAGGAGCAACGGCTGCGCTTTGCTGGAGCAGCCATGAAGAGATACCCCACACCTAAGGTAAGAGAAACCCAAGTAAGACGGTAGGTGTTGCAAGAAGGCATCAGAGGGCAGACACACTAAAACCATAGTCACAGAAAACTAGTCAATCTAATCACGCTAGGACCACAGCCTTATCTAACTCAATGAAACTAGGCCATGCCCGTGGGGCAACCCAAGACGGGCGGGTCATGGTGGAGAGATCTGACAGAATGTGGGCCACTGGAGAAGGGAATGACAAACCACTTCAGTATTCTTGCCTTGAGAACCCCATGAACAGTATGAAAAGGCAAAATGATAGGATACTGAAAGAGGAACTCCCCAGGTCAGTAGGTGCCCAATATGCTACTGGAGATCAGTGGAGAAATAACTCCAGAAAGAATGAAGGGATGGAGCCAAAGCAAAAACAATACCCAGCTATGGATGTGACGTGATAGAAGCAAGGTCCGATGCTGTAAAGAGCAATATTGCATAGGAACCTGGAATGTCAGGTCCATAAATCAAGGCAAATTGGAAGTGGTCAAGCAAGAGATGGCAAGAGTGAATGTAGACATTCTAGGAATCAGCGAACTAAAATGGACTGGAATGGGTGAATTTAACTCAGATGACCATTATATCTACTACTGTGGGCAGGAATCCCTTAGAAAAAATGGAGTAGCCATCATGGTCAACAAGAGTCTGAAATGCAGTACTTGGATGCAATCTCAAAAATGACAGAATGATCTCTGTTCGTTTCCAAGGCAAGCCATTCAATATCACAGTAATCCAAGTCTATGCCCCGACCAGTAATGCTGAAGAAGCTGAAGTAGAACGGTTCTATGAAGACCTACAAGACCTTTTAGAACTAACACCCAAAAAAGATGTCTTTTTCATTATAGGGGACTGGAATGCAAAAGTAGGAAGTCAAGAAACACCTGGAGTAACAGGCAAATTTGGCCTTGGAATATGGAATGAAGCAGGGAAAAGACTAATAGAGTTTTGCCAAGAAAATGCACTGGTCATAGCAAACACCCTCTTCCAACAACACAAAAGAAGACCCTACACATGGACATCACCATATGGTCAACACCAAAATCAGATTGATTATATTCTTCGCAGCCAAAGATGGAGAAGCTCTATACAGTCAACAAAACAAGACCAGGAGCTGACTGTGGCTCAGATCATGAACTCCTTTATACCAAATTCAGACTTAAATTGAAGAAAGTAGGGAAAACCACTAGACCATCAGGTATGACCTAAATCGAATCCCTTATGATTATACAGTGGAAGTGAGAAATAGATTTAAGGGCCTAGATCTGATAGAGTGCCTGATGAACTATGGAATGAGGTTCATGACATTGTACAGGAGACAGGGATCAAGACCATCCCCATGGAAAAGAAATGCAAAAAAGCAAAACGGCTGTCTGGGGAGGCCTTACAAATAGCTGTGAAAAGAAGAGAAGCGAAAAACAAAGGAGAAAAGGAAAGGTATAAGCATCTGAATGCAGAGTTCCAAAGAATAGCAAGAAGAGATAAGAGAGCCTTCCTCAGTGACCAATGCAAAGAAATAGAGGAATACAACAGAATGGGAAAGACTAGAGATCTCTTCAAGAAAATTAGAGATACCAAGGGAACATTTCATGCAAAGATGGGCTCGCTAAAGGACAGAAATGGTATGGACCTAACAGAAGCAGAAGATATTAAGAAGAGGTAGCAAGAATACACAGAAGAACTGTACAAAAAAGATCTTCACGACCCAGATAATCACGATGGTGTGATCACTCACCTAGAGCCAGACATCCTGGAATGTGCAGTCAAGTGGGCCTTAGAAAGCATCACTAGGAACAAAGCTAGTGGAGGTGATGGAATTCCAGTTGAGCTATTTCAAATCCTCAAAGATGATGCTGTGAAAGTGCTGCACTCAATATGCCAGCAAATTTGGAAAACTCAGCAGTGGCCACAGGACTGGAAAAGGTCATTTTCATTCCAATCCCAAAGAAAGGCAATGCCAAAGAATGCTCAAACTACCACACAATTGCACTCTTCTCACATGCTAGTAAAGTAACACTCAAAATTCTGCAAGCCAGGCTTCAGCAACATGTGAACAATGAACTTCTTGATGTTCAAGCTGGTTTTAGAAAAGGCAGATGAACCAGAGATCAAATTGCCAACATCCACTGGATCATGGAAAAAGCAAGAGTTCCGGAAAAACATCTATTTCTGCTTTATTGACTATGCCAAAGCCTTTGTGTGGATCACAATAGACTGAAAAATTCTGAAAGAGATGGGAATATCAGACCACCTGACCTGCCTCTTGAGAAATCTGTATGCAGGTCAGGAAGCAACAGTTAGAACTGGACATGGAACAACAGACTGGTTCCACATAGGAAAAGGAGTACGTCAAGGCTGTATATTGTCATCCTGCTTATTTAACTTATATGCAGAGTACATCATGAGAAACGCTGGACTGGAAGAAACATAAGCTGGAATCAAGATTGCTGGGAGAAATATCAATAACCTTAGACATGCAGATGACACCACCCTTATGGCAGAAAGTGAAGACGAACTAAAAAGCTTCTTGATGAAAATGAAAGTGGAGAGTGAAAAAGTTGGCTTAAAACTCAACATTCAGAAAACGAAGATCATGGCATCTGGTCCCATCACTTCATGGGAAATAGATGGGGAAACAGTGGAAACAGTGTCAGACTATTTTTTGGGGCTCCAAAATTACTGCAGATGGTGACTGCAGCCATGAAATTAAAAGATGCTTACTCCTTGGAAGGAAAGTTATGTCCAACCTAGATAGCATATTGAAAAGCAGAGACATCACTTTGCCAACAAAGGTCCGTCTAGTCAAGGCTGTGGTTTTTCCTGTGGTCATGTATGGATGTGAGAGTTGGACTGTGAAGAAGGCTGAGCGCCAAAGAACTGATGCTTTTGAACTGTGGTGTTGGAGAAGACTCTTGAGAGTCCCTTGGACTACAAGGAGATCCAACCAGTCCATTCTGAAGGAGATCAGCCTTGGGATTTCTTTGGAAGGAATGATGCTGAAGCTGAAACTCCAGTACTTTGGCCACCTCATGCGCAGAGTTGACTCATTGGACAAGAGTCTAATGCTGGGAGGAATTGGGGGCAGGAGAAGGGGACGACAGAGGATGAGATGGCTGGATGGCATCACTGACTCGATGGACGTGAGTCTGGGTGAACTCCGGGAGTTGGTGATGGACAGGGAGGCCTGGCGTGCTGCGATTCATGGGGTCGCAAAGAGTCGGACATGACTGAGCGACTGAAGTGAACTGAACTGAACTGAGATGTTTTTCTGGAACTCTTGCTTTCTTGATGAACCGGCTGATGCTGGCAATTTGGTCTCTGGTTCCTCTGCCTTGTCTAAAACCAGCTTGAACATCAGGAAGTTCACGGTTCACATATTGTTGAAGCCTGGCTTGGAGAATTTTGAGCATTACTTTGCTAGCGTGTGAGATGAGTGCAATTGTGTGGTAGGTAGTTTGAGCATTCTTTGGCATTGCCTTTCTTTAGGATTGGAATGAAAACGACCTTTTCCAGTCCTGTGGCCACTGCTGAGTTTTCCAAATTTGCTAGAATATTGAGCGCAGCACTTTCACGGCATCATCTTTGAGGATTTGAAATAGCTCAACTGGAATTCCATTGCCTCCACTAGCTTTGTTCATAGTGATGCTTTCTAAGGCCCACTTGACTGCACATTCCAGGATGTCTGGCTCTAGGTGAGTGACCACACCATCGTGATTATCTGGGTTGAGATCTTTTTTGTACAGTTCTTCTGTGTATTCTTGCCACCTCTTCTTAATATCTTCTGCTTCTGTTAGGTCCATACCATTTCTGTCCTTTAGCGAGCCCATCTTTGCATGAAATGTTCCCTTGGTATCTCTAATTTTCTTGAAGAGATCTCTAGTCTTTCCCATTCTGTTGTTTCCCTCTATTTCTTTCTACTTATCACTAAGGAAGGCTTTTTTATCTCTCCTTGCTATTCTTTGGAACTCTGCATTCAGATGCTTATATCTTTCCTTTTCTCCTTTGCTTTTAGCTTCTCTTCACAGCTATTTGTAAGGCCTTCTCAGACATCCATTTTACTTTTTCGTGTTTCTTTTTCTTGGGGATGGTCTTGCTCCCTGTCTCTTGTACAATGTCATGAACCTCCGTCCATAGTTCATCAGGCACTCTGTCTATCAGATCTAGTCCCTTAAATCTATTTCTCTCTTCCACTGCATAATCATAAGGGATTTGATTTAGGTCATACCTGAATAGTCAAGTGGTTTTCCCCACTTTCTTCAATTTAAGTCTGAATCTGGCAATAAGGAGTTCATGAAATACCAGACCACCTGATATGCCTCTTAAGAAATTTGTATGCAGGTCAGGAAGCAACAGTTAGAACTGGACATGGAACAACACACCAGTTCCAAATAGGAAAAGGAGTACATCAAGGCTGTATATTGTCACCCTGTTTATTTAACCTATATGCAGAGTACATCATGAGAAATGCTGGACTGGAAGAAACACAAGCTGGAATCAAGATTGCTGGGAGAAATATCAATAACAGATATGCAGATGACATCACCCTTACAGCAGAAAGTGAAGACAAACTAAAAAGCCTCTTGATGAAAGTGAAAGGGCAGAGTGAAAAAGTTGGCTTAAAGCTCAACATTCAGAAAATGAAGATTATGGCATCTGGTCCCATCACTTCATGGGAAATAGATGGGGAAACAGTGGAAACAGTGTCAGACTTTATTTTTCTGGGCTCCAAAATCACTACAGATGGTGACTGCAGCCATGAAATTAAAAGACACTTACTCCTTGGAAGGAAAGTTATGACCAACCTAGATAGCATATTCAAAAGCAGAAAGGTCCATCTAGTCAAGGCTATGGTTTTTCCTGTGGTCATGTATGGATGTGAGAGTTGGACTGTGAAGAAGGCTGAGCGCCAAAGAACTGATGCTTTTGAACTGTGGTGTTGGAGAAGACTCTTGAGAGTCCCTTGGACTGCAAGGAGATCCAACCAGTCCATTCTGAAGGAGATCAGCCTTGGGATTTCTTTGGAAGGAATGATGTTAAAGCTGAAACTCCAGTACTTTGGCCACCTCATGCGAAGAGTGGACTCACTGGAAAAGACTCCGATGCTGGGAGGGATTGGGGGCAAGAGGAGAAGGAGACGACAGAGTATGAGATGGCTGGATGGCATTACTGACTCTGAGTGAACTCCGGGAGTTGGTGATGGACAGGGAGGCCTGGCGTGCTGCGATTCATGGGGTCGCAAAGAGTCGGACACGACTGAGTGATTGATCTGACCTGACTGATCTGGGCCACAGTCAGCTTGTTTTTGCGGACTGTATAGAGCTTCTCCATCTTTGGCTGCAAAAAATATAATCCATCTGTTTTTGGTGTTGACCATATGGTGATGTCCATGTGTAGGGTCTTCTTCTGTGTTGTTGGAAGAGGGTGTTTGCTATGACCAGTGTGTTCTCTTGGGAAAACTCTATTAGCTTCTTTTCTGCTTCATTCTTTACTCCAAGACCAAATTTGCCTGTTACTCCACGTGTTTCTTGACTTCCTACTTTTGCATTCCAGTCCCCTATAATGAAAAAGACATCTTTTTTGGGTGTTAGTTCTAAAAGGTCTTGTAGGTCTTCATAGAACCGTTCAACTTCAGCTTCTTCAGCGTTACTGGTCGGGGCATAGACTTGGATTACTGTGATATTGAATGGCTTGCCTTGGAAACGAACAGAGATCATTCTGTCATTTTTGAGATTGCATCCAAGTACTGCATGTCGTTCTCTTTTGTTGACCGTGATGGCTACTCCATTTCTTCTAAGGGATTCCTGCCCACAGTGGTAGATATAATGGTCATCGGAGTTAAATTTACCCATTCCAGTCCATTTTAGTTTGCTGATTTCTAGAATGTCAATGTTCACTCTTGCCATCTCCTGTTTGACCACTTCCAAATGGTCTTGTTTCATGGACCTAACATTCCAGGTTCCTATGCAATATTGCCCTTTAGTCGGGCCTTGCCTCTATCACCAGTCACATCCACAACTGGGTGTTGTTTTTGCTTTGGCTCCATCCCTTCATTCTTTCTGGATTTATTTCTCTACTGATTTCCAGTAGCATATTGGGCATCTATTGACCTGGGGAGTTCATCTTTCAGTGTCCTATCTTTTTGCCTTTTCATACTGTTCATGAGGTCTTCAAGGCAAGAATACTGAATTGATGCTTCATATCTTTTATACATGAGTAATTCATATCTTTTTAGAATTTACTGAGGTTTGCTCTATTGACTGACGTAGAATCTAGCCTGGAGAATGTTCTGTGAGCACTCGGGAGGACCCTGCATCCTGCTCTTCACTCAGACGGTAAAGCGTCTGCGGGAGACCCGGGTTTGATCCCTGAGTCAGGAAGATCCTCTGAAGAAGGAAATGGCAACCCACTCCAGTATTCTTGCCTGGAAAATCCCATGGATGGAGGAGCTTGGTAGGCTACAGTCCATGGGGTCACAGAGTGTTGGACACGACTGAGCGACTTCACTTTAGGTCCAGTTGGTTTACAGTGCTGTCCAACTCCTCCATTTTCTTGTTGAAGTTCTGACTGGTTATTCTATCCATTGTAGAAAATGGTGTATTGATGTCCCAACTATCATCCTTTCTTTTTCATCAGCTTTGCTCTGTGTATGTCAGTGCTCTTTTGTGAGGTGCACATGTATTATAATCATTAGGTCTTTCTAATGGGTGGAGTCTTTCATCATAAAATGTCCCATTTTTTTTTTCTGATTTTTGTTTTAAAGTATACTTTACCTAAAAAGAGTAAAGCCACTATGGCTTTGTGATACAAGTTATGTGCTATTTGCATGAAATATATTTTTCCAGTCTTTTACTTTCCATCTATTTGTATCTTTGAATCTAGATAGAACATGCCTTTTTAATAGCAGATAGTAGGGTAATACACATACACACAGAGTCTGAAAAATCTGCCTTTTGAATGAATTGTTTAACCCATTCACATTTACTGTTATTATTGATATAGTTGGGTTTACCTCTAGCGTTTCACTTTTTGTTTTCTGTGTGTCTCATATCTATTTATTTACTTGACTTTTGTGACCTCTAATCATCCTTTTTAAAAATTTACTTTTTTTGGCTGCGCTGGGTCTTCATTGCTGCTTGTGAAGGGCTTCCTGAAGTTGTGGTGAGTGACCACTGCAGTTCAAAAGCATCAACTCTTGGATGCTCAGCTTTCTTTATGGTACAACTTTCACATCCATTCATGACTTTGAATAGCTTTGAATATGCTGTCTAGGTTGGTCATAGCTTTTCTTCCAAGGAGTAAGTTTCTTTTAATTTCATAGCTGCAGTCATCATCTGCAGTGATTTTGGAGCCCAAGAAAATATAGTCTGTCACTGTTTCCATTGGTTCCCCATTTATTTGCCATGAAGTGATGGGACTGGATGTCATGATCTTAGTTTTTTTGAATGTTGAATTTTAGGCCAGCTTTTGTGCTCTCCTTTTTCACTTTCATCAAGAGGCTCTTTAGTTCCTCTTCACTTTCTGCCATAAGGGTGGTGTCATCTGCATATCTGAGGTTATTGGTATTTCTTCTGGCAGTCTTGATTGCAGCATGTGTTTCATCCAGCCCAGCATTTTGCATGATGTATTCTGCATATAAGCAAAATAAGCAGAGTGACAATATACTGCCTTGATGTTACTACTTTCCAGTTTGGAACCAGTTCGTTTTTCCATGTCCAGTTATAACTGTTGTTTCTTGAAGTCATCCTGAAATGACAGTGGTTTTGCAGCAATCTCCACTCTCTTTCCCTGACCACACTCGATTCTGAAGGTCCATCCATTCCCAGCTGATTGCTCTACTGTTGTCAGCAATGCTCTAGGGGCATAAACTGCTCTATAGCCTAATGACCTAATTTAGGATTACAGAAGAGAGAGTTCCCAAGGTCAGAGTTTGAAGTTTGTTCTCAGGAGGGCTCTTCCTGGTTGTCTCCTCCCCTGATTCTCCTGCAAACTAGTTGGCCTGTAATTCAGTCTGTCTTTGTTGACTCTATGAACCTCCTCCCAACTGCCTTTCACCACACTTGTACTGCTTTCAAGAGTGCCCTTCTGACTGACCTCCTCCATGCAAAGAAAGTCTGTGCTTTTACAAGAGGTGAGGAGCTACCTGTTTTACAGCTTTCTTCTCCCAGCAGGAAGATCTTTGAGCAGGGTTTTGGGCCCTGGAGTGAGAACAGCGGCTCCTGTCTATCTGGGTGACTCCCTGGCTTCAGGACCTAAATGTTCAGTGGAGTGGGGGTCATTAGCCTGAAGTCTTCCCAGTTGTCTCTTCCCCATCTCATGAACTGGGAGGGCACCTGGGGCCATGTATAGTTAGAAGCACTATGTCCCTCCCATCTCATGAGCTGGAAGGGCACCCAGGACCCTGTATACTTGGAGGCCCTTTGTTCCCATCTCACGAGTTGGAAGGGCACCTGGGCCCTGTATAGTTAGAAGCACTATGTCCCTCCCATCTCACTAGCTGGAAGAGCACCCAGCACCCTGTATAGTTAGAATCATTTGCTCAAGGTGAAAACTCCATCCACTAGAAAAGAACAGAGCATGTTATCTCTCATCTGCTCTCACCCAGAACATATCTGTACCAACAGATAACCGGTGGGACAGAAGCCTGTGTCCCTGGCTCCACATGTCTGCAGTAGATTTCTGCTTGGCTCAGCTGAAAGGTTGGAGGGAATGAACAGTCTTGCTTCAAACAACAGACTTGTCAAAGATAAGGTGTCCCTAGGTGGGTGGATTTATCTCTGGGCTTTCTATTTTGTTCCATTGATCTATATTTCTGTCTTTGTGCCAGTACCATACTGTGTTGATGACTGTGGCTTTGTAGTAGAGCCAGAAGTCAGGCAGGTTGATTCCTCCAGTTCCATTCTTCTTTCTCAAGATTGCTTTGGCTATTTGAGGGTTTTTTTGTATTTCCATATAAATTGTGAAATTATTTGTTGTAGCTCTATGAAAAATACCATTGGTGGCTTGATAGAGATTGCATTGAACCTACAGATTGCTTTGGGTAGTATACTCATTTTCACTGTATTGATTCTTCCAATCCATGAACACGGTATATTTCTCCATCTATTAGTGTCCTCTTTCTTTCACCAGTGTTTTATAGTTTTCTATATATAGATCTTTTATTTGTTTAGGTAGATATATTCCTAAGTATTCTTTTCGTTGCAATGGTGAATGGAATTGTTTCCTTAATTTCTCTATTTTCTCATTATTAGTGTATAGGAATGCAAGGGATTTCTGTGTGTTGATTTTATATCCTGTAACTTTCTATATTCATTGATTAGCTCTAGTAATTTTCTGGTGGAGTCTTTAGGGTTTTCTATGTAGAGGATCATGTCATCTGCAAACAGTGAGTTTTACTTCTTATTTTCCAATTTGGATTCCTTTTATTTTTCTAATCTGACTGCTGTGGCCAAAGCTTCCAAATCTATGGGGAACACTTGTACACCTATGGAGGATTCATGCCAATGTATGGCAAAACCAATACAATACTGTAAAATAATTAGCCTCCAATTAAAATAAATAAATTTATATTGAAAAAAGACTTGTTTTTATTACTCAACTGTCACATTTAGCTGTTTCTTCATTTGTTGTATATCCTCTTACGACCATTTCCAAAAGCTTAAAATTAAATTTTCACCCATTTCACTGGCTAGCATGTACACAGAGCTTCTCATCTCATCATGCCAGAAGCTGACATTCTTTCTTTACCTTCTGATGTAAAGAAAATGCTAACCACTGTGTCTGAACTTGTGTCCCACTCCATCGCAGTACAACAGCCTCCAGATGGCCTTTATCCTCTGCTCCCCTGGGAGTTGCTGCAGCACCTGGGTGCACACCTGGAGGTCCAGCTCACTGCTATTGGAGTGGCAATAGGTAGCAATACACCTGTGCTCCCTCCTCCCCAAAGCTTCATCTGGCCCCTTGTGGCCCTTTTTCAACTTTTGTCTAGTGGCATCTGCAATGAACACTTAAGACATGTGGCTCTTTAATAGATATGAGAGCCTGAGGAGTAAGTTGCCCTCACTTAGCTGGCACTTAAAACTAAGGGTTAATGCCTCAGTTTCTTGCCTCATATGGCCCTGGCAAATACTTCCAAAACATCTCATGACTCATGTGGAATGGTTCTCACACTGAACCTGAAGGGCACTGCTCGACGTAGGGAAGTGGTGGGGGGGAGGGTGGGGAATCGAGGTGAGGAAGGGACTGAGCTCACCTGGGTGAAACTGCAGGTTCTCAGACTTCCCATGTGGGGAGGGTGGTCCAGCTACCTGCTCAGACAGTTTAAAGATGATTGTTCTTGAACATAAAGAGGTTTTGAAGTTTTGCATATAGTTACCTTTTAAAAGAATTCTTCATTACTGAAATTGAGTATCAAGAGTGCTAAGTAGTTTCAGTTGTGTCCGACTCTTTGCGACCCTATAGACTGTAGCCAGCCAGGCTCCTTTATCCATGGGATCTTCCAGGCAAGAATACTGGAGTGGGATGCCATTTCCTACTTCATGAGATCTTCCTGACCCAGGGATCAAACCCACTTCTCTTATGGCCCCTGCATTGGGAGGCATGTTCTTTATCACTAGTGCCACCTGAGAAGCCAGAACAGTATCAGAGGATAGAGGACAAATGCTATACACAGTGTTATTACACTGTTATTGCATCCAGTTTAGAGAAAGTGTTTCTTCTTTAACTCAAGACCTAAAACTTATGCAGCATGGTCTCAGGTAGAAAGAGAATGCTCCTCTCTTCTTTTTGCACCAGCAAATAGCATGTGCATGATTCTCCAACAACACTTGCTCTCAGGGAGAGGCCCTGGCGAGAGCATCTGACTCTGGCAGACTCTGGCAAGAAGAGGCAAACACAGGAGGGGAGTCGTTCCCCATAGAGTTGAGCTGACCATCCCGGGACAATCTCTCTGAAACAAGTCAGCTATATTCATAATCTGAAATTAAGCACAAGTAACCTTAGTTTGCATAAAATAATCGGTACATTTAAAAAACAAGCAGAACGCAATATTGTAAAGCAATTATCCTTCAATTAAAAACAAAAACAGAGAAAAAGATACAAATGGCCCAGTAGGAAAAGTATGGATTATACAGAGGTTCTGATCCTTAACATAAACTGGCTCCTACAAATCAATTAAAAAAACAAAAACCCTTGCACACCATAAAAACTTCCAAGTAGAACACATCAAATGAGAAAGTAAAATGACCACAAACACATGAAAACATATACAGCACCACCAGACAGGATACTTATTTGACTGACAGGGACTCATTTTTTATTGCCAGTGTTCTCAGGTTTCCAGGAACAGCCTCTCCACCCTGTGCCCTTCCGAGGATGGAGTGCCCAAAGCTTCACCCCAGCAGAGCTGAGCCCCAGGCAGGCGGTGCGTATGAACGTGCTCCCGAGAGGAGGCTCATGGTAGCAGGCTGAGAGGGTGCTGACAGAGCCTGTGAGGACAAGCTGCCCCCACCTGCTGTGTGACACAATTGTTAAAACATGCAGAAGAATATATGGGACAGATTAAAAGTCTAATTTATTAAGTACAAAAGCTGATTATAAAAGTATATGACTGACCTAATTTTGTAGAAGTGTTTTTAAAGAAAAAAATTAAACCTGGAAAGGATTTACATCAAATACTAACATACTGTCATTAAACGAGAGGTAGGATTATGGGAGATTTAAATTTTATTCTTTATACTTTAATGTTCTTTGTAGATTTTATGCTGCAGCATAAATGCTTCTATATTCAGCAAAGAAAAATTCATAATAAAATACCTGCTTTTTGGGGTAATTTAAAAAATCTTTTCACACATTTCAAATGGCAGAATTACAAACAGTCCATAACTTTTATTAACATAATGATATAAAAATTTTCTCTGACATACAGAATTCCCAGAGAGTAATTTTAAAACATTTTAATGCTTCTCAAAATCTTAATTTACAAGACGTATCTTACTGCCACTTACCTTTCAATACAAAAATTTTACAATGCCTGTTGCTATAAATGACAACATAAAGGGCTGGGTGGTTCCTCTCCTACAGGCCATTCTGTTATGAGGAATATCCATTAGTCCACTGGTAGAACCTCTGTATGTCAAACAATAAGTTACACATGTTATATACATAATTACACGAGGACTGTTCAATTCCAGTATGTTCTTACATACCACACTGCATACCAAGAGCTACTGAGCACAAGCTACTTGTAGCCGAGAGTTAGACGTGAGAGTCAGCCCAGTCAGCCAGGCCTTTTTGGTGGAGAATTTTAAATGGTAAAGAATTAACAACTGTTAGGCACTGATTCAGGTTAATTCCAGAAAAACCTGGCTGTTTCTAGGAAGCATGTGATTCGTAAACTTTCTGACCCGCAGTCCCTGACAATTCGTAACACGTTTTTTATTAGTGATACAAAAATACTCTCTTAGATTCGAACTTCACTTCAAATTCTTAGAAGTATCTAAAGGATTTCATGTTCTCTGATTTATATTTACTATATTATATCACTCAGTTTAGTCGAGTTCAAATAAAATAAGTGAACATGATTTGGCCAAATTTTATAGGCACACAACTCAAGATGCGACAGTGGCTGCCAAAGTTCTCCCGGGCCCTGGGCTGTACCACCGCACATGTAAACCTCAGCCCACCGGTGAGTCCACATCTGCTGATGTGGAATAAAAACAGTAACTCAGTACACTTTTGGACAGTGAGAAGATCCTATACCGTGGTCATGAAAATCAGCACTTCAGCTGAATAGCAACAAGTCAGAAACTCAGAAAGAGGTTTAAAACTCAGCGTTCCTTTATCTTTCTGAAACAGCTGCTCACCTGATGGACCCTGTCAAGGGTTAAAGATGACACAGGCCGGCAGCCGGCATACCTATGTTCAGAGAGGAAGTGTGTGTGCATGAGCCTGGTCTGGGGCCCAAAGCAGGTCGGGGGTGGGGAAGAGGGGGCCAGGCTAGGATCATGCCCTGCCCACCAGCCTTTCTGTATTTTGCTCTTCCCTGTGAATCAGAACTGAAGCAGCTGTCCCTGGGCCTCAAATTCCTTCTCACATAAATTCTAAGTATGACCTTGTCATCTGAAATGGTATAGTTGAATTTTTAAAATTGAGAACTGTATTTTTAGCCTAAAAAAAGTGCAAACTCATAGTACAGCAGAGGACTACACCTACAGCATCTGCAGTGCCCGCACAAGGCTTCTTTCCGTCACACCATCTGTTGCAACACTGACATTCATGCTTCTGTAAAAGTTCCAGATGATTAAAAGGTTTTGAGTAATTCAGAAGTGGTTTCTAGAATGAGATGGGTATGTAAGCGCATGGGTGGGGCCCTGTGCTCAGGAGCCTGGGATCCTCTCCCCAGGGGCTGCAGACGTACCCCAGCCCCTCCAATGGCTCGTGAGACCCCTCTTGGGCTGGGGCTGAGCGAGCTCACGTGTTGTAGGCCACGCAGGTGGGCTCCAGCTGGTCGGGGCTGAGTGGGCTCACGTGTTGTAGGCCACATGGATGGGGTCCAGCTGGTCGGGGCTGAGCAGGCTCACGTGTTGTAGGCCACGCAGGTGGGGTCCAGCTGGTCGGGGCTGAGTGGGCTCACGTGTTGTAGGCCACGCAGGTGGGGTCCAGCTGGTCGGGGCTGAGGGGGCTCACATGTTGTAGGCCACGTAGATGGGGTCCAGCTGGTCGGCTAGGAAGCCATCGCGCAGGTGCATGCGCTGCTTCTCCCCACGGGAGTTGATGGGGATGACACCCGGGTCCACGATGACCACCACGCCCACCACCAGGTGGTGCTCCTCCAGCACCACGTTTGTCACCAGGGCCACCAGGTCCAGCGCGTCCTGCTCCAGCCCGTCCAGCTCCACCACCACCACCAGCAGGTTGGTCCAGGTGAATACAGCGCTGCAGGGAGAAGGCGAATGGTGTCACATGGGGCTGGGCGATGGCTTCAGGGGCCAAGGACACACAGGAAATGATGTCAGACAAAGACCACTGAAACATACTTAAGTAGGTTTACTGATGTCATCCTCTGCTCAAGTCAGTTACAATTCAAAGATTTGGCTAAGTGTGTTTTATTGGAATATCTACTCTAATTAAAGTTCTCTCTAAGAATCAAGATAAATCTGACAAAAAATGGTCCACTGGAGGACCCATCATGGTCCACTGGAGGACCCATCCTCTTTAGCATTCTTGCCTAGAGAACCCTAGGGACAGTATGAAAAGGCAAAAATATATGACACCAGAAGATGAGCCCCTCCAGGTCGGAAGGTGTCTAATATGGGGAAGAGCTACTGGGGAAGAGCAGAGGGCAATTACTAAGAGTTCCAGAAAGAATAAAGCAGCAGGCCAAAGTGGAAATGAAGCTCAGTTGTGGATGTGTCTGGTGGTGAAAGTAACATCTGATGAAAGAACAATACTGCATAGAGACCCGGAATGTTAGATCCATGAATCAAGGTAAATTGGAAGTGGTCCAGCAGGAGATGGCAAGACACCGCAGGAATCAGCAAACTAGAAGGGAGGGTAATGGGTGAACTGAATTCAGATGACCACCATATCTACTACTGTGGGCAAGAATCCCTTAGAAGAAATGGAGTAGTCCCCATAGTCAGCCAAAGAATTCGAATGCAGTTGTCGTTCAGTCACTAAGTCGTGTCCAGCTCTTTGCGACCCCTTGCACTGCAGTACAGCAGGCTTCCCTGTCCTTCACTATCTCCCAGCATTTGCTCAAACTCATGTCTATTGAGTTCGTGATACCATCTAACCATCTCACCCTCTGCCACCCTCTTCTCCTTCTGCCCTTAATCTCTCCCAGCATCAGGGTCTTTTCTAATGAGTTGTTCTTTGCATCAGGTGAAAAAACCATAGTTGTGACTATACAGACCTTTGTTGGCTTTCCTTCAAAGGAGGAAGCATCTGTTACTGCTTCTATTTTTCCCCTCTGATTTGCCATGAACTGATGATGGGACCAGATGGATTAGGGTTAGGAGAAGAGTGAAGAAGCTGGCTTAAAATTCAATATTCAAAAAACTAAGATCATGGCATCTGGTCCCATGACTTCATGGCAAATGGAAGGGGGAAAAGTGGAAACAGTAACAGACTGTATTTTCTTGGGCTCCAAAATCATAGCAGTCATGAAACCAAAAAACACTTGCATCTTGGAAGAAAAGCTATGATAAACCTAGACAGCATATTAAAAAGCAGAGACATTGTTTTGCCAGCAAAGGTCTGTATAGTCAAAGCTATGGTTTTTCCAGTAGTCGTGTATCGATGTGAGAGTTGGACCATAAAGAAGGCTGAGCACCAAAGAATGGATGCTTTCTAACTGTGGTGCTGGAGAAAACTCTAGAGAGTCCCTTGGACAGCAAGGAGATCAAACCAGACAATCCTAAAGGAAATCAACCCTCAATACTCATTGTGATATAGTTAACTTCAGCCAGTTTGATAAATAGTCCAAGGCCCCTCAGGGATAAGGTCCGAATTCTTTACCTTAGCAGTCATGCAGGCACCGTGTTAATAATTATATAGCAACAGTATCTTGCTTAAAGGCATGCTTTCCTCCTCAACAGGAACTTGTTCTTTCTGGCTAATCTTGAACTAAAGTTATCTCAGGATGCCTTGGGAAAGGGTCTGGTGGAACTTTTACAATCTTGAGATACTCTTTTTACCTATTCTTAGCAGCCAATTGAAAAGTATGTAATTTTCTGCTCAAGTTAACAACGTGGGGACTCTCTCTACCCACTTCTGATGTCTATGTCAGAAGTCTTCTCTGCCCCTTTTCAATAAACTCTATTTCCTCACTGCAAGCCTCAAGTGGTCTCTATTATCTGCCTGGTTCGGTGAGCGAATTTTTCTCCTCACAAGAGCCATGAGCTCAAGTACAGCCTACACTCTGAGGCTACATCACATCAGAACTGGTTTTAACTGGAAGGACTAATGCTGAAGCTGAAACTCCAATATTTTGGCCATCTGATGTGAAGAGCTCACTCAATGAAAAAAGACACTGATGCTGGGAAAGAACGAGGGCAGGAGGAGAAAGGGGCTACAGAGGACAAGATGGTTGGATGACATCACTGACTCAAGGGACGTGAGTGTGAGCACGCTCTAGGAGATAGTGGAGGACAGAGAAGCCTGGGATGCTGCAGTCCGTGGGGTCACAAACAGTTGGATTCAACCTAGCAACTGAATAACAACAAGAATCAAGAATATTATTTGATATTGAAAGCTGTACTTTTCCCACAGCAACCTCCCTCCAAAGTGAGGAAATCATGCGTCTTGACCATTTAAATTAGGAAATCCATGTAAATGCAGAGGCATTTCAGAGTAACTGTGGGGCGCTCACATTTTGCCTGTGCATTTGGGGACAGACTCTTAGTTTAAGACTGATTGAGAGAAGAGGAAAAACCAAGCAAACCCAAACAAGGGGTCTCTGGCACGTGATTTGCAGAGTGTGTCTGGGGTCTGCTCCTGGAGAGGAGGTGGCTGCCCACACGACTGTGCGAGAGCTGCCAGCTGGTCCCCTGGGCCCTCACCATTCAGCGATGCTCCTGTGCGCACGGATCACGGACGTCTCGATGTCGATGGGGTGGTAGCGCATGCCCCTCAGCTCCAGCGTCTCGTCCAGAGACCCCACCACGTACAGCGCGTCATGTCGCTCTGCAGATGGCACAGTTCACCACCTCAGCATGGCTCCCGTGCTGAAGCCTCCTGCCGTGCGCACCCACGTGTGAAGAGTACAGAACAACAACTTCTACTATCTCAGAGACAAGGCAGCAGCTACAGGGGTTCCCAAAGTTCTGACTGCATCTGGCCAGCCTGCTGTGGTCGTGGACTCCGTGACCTTGGGGGAATGTATGGGGAGGCCCGGATACATGGCTGGTGAGACATGCCCATTGCTCTGCCTGGGGGGCCCAACAGCCTCCCCCAGCACCCCCACACCCTCAGCAGAGGCCAGGATCCAGGAACAGTGAAGGAAAAGGAACAACTTTCAGAGAAACCATATCAGAGCACCTAAAGAAACCAGCTCCTAGGAAGGGGTGAGGTGAGTTGGCAGGAGGTCCCAAGACACTGCCTGTAGGGGCTCCTGGCTGGGGTGGCCCCAGGACTGGGGGTGAGCACTGCATAGGACCTCTCACCTCCGCTGGCGTCGGTGAGCTCTGTCCTTCGAAGGAAGCCCAGGAAGCCAGTCCTCGCCCAAACAGTCTGGGTGTCTCCGAAACTCAGCCGGGCACTGAAGTGGTCGGCATGGAGCCCCTCTTCCCCGTAGACTGTGTAGTACCCGGTGGCATTGTGGGGGCTGCTCACCCAGATCTGGGGCCCAGAGCACAAGGGGGTCAGTCATCACAAGTGCCAGGCACTGTGTGTCCCAGGACACGGCAGCACACAGTGGGGTGGGGGTAAGGGGCTTGAAATAAGTCACAAGAGAGGCCCAGAGAGCAAAGAATTCTCTCCTTCAAACAAACCGTCCCCCTCCGTGGACCCCTGAGCGACAGTTGCAGGACTGCAGCGTACACAGGCCCAGCGAGAGGCGGGGTCCCCATCCTCACCTCCCCCAGGTGCGAGTCTCCCAGGGGCCCTCTGGTCTCCGTGTGGGCGATGATGACCTTCACTCCAGGGAGAATCTGGAAGGAGAACCATGCTCATCAGAGGGAGCGTGGCCCTCCTGACGCAAGAGCGGCAAAAACAACGCCCTTTGAAGCTGATCTAAAGGACGTGACTCGTACACGGGCATGACCAGGTTCAGAAGCCGACCTAAATCTGACTGAATTTTAACAGAAGTAAGAGATTTTAATAAATAAAAATAAATTGTGAATCTTAGCAAAATCATCCAGCTCCTGAGAATGAACTCTATTTTGGACATGGAGAGGGGAGGAGGGGATCTTTCCCTGAGGCCCCTTCGGGGCTCGAGGCCACAGAGTCCATACACAGCTTGGCTGGGCCCCCACCCACCCCAGAGTTTCTGGTTCTGGAAGGAAACCTGGCCACCAAGAGGCATTCCTGCCCTCAGACTTGGGGCTCCATGCCTACCAGAGGCTGTGGAGAAGGCTGGGGAGGGTGCTTCATGTTCAGCACCCCAACCCGGGGCCTGCAGCCCCACTGGACCTGGGACTGACCACCTGGCTGCTTCTGGGTACCTATTCTGTGTCCTTAGTTTCCCTGGGTGTAAAACAGGAGATAACAGTGGAGCTTTCCAGCAGGTGGGGGAGAGGCAAGGGGTCACGGAAGGCTGGTCGGGCTCTGTTGCCCATGGGATGCTGCTGAGCCTCTGACCTCCCCCCGTGTTACCAACCTGGACCCTGAGGACCCAGAGCTCTTCCCAGAACCCCAGTCCATCAGGCCCAAGTTATTGTAACAGAGAAATAACAGGGGGGGAAGTCCATCAAAACTGAGTGCAGAGCCACATGTGATAGGAAATAAAAATGTACCAGAAAGAATTAAGAACTGCTTTGAGAAAAACCACCATGTTTACAGAAAGGACAACGCAGATTGCCGTGGGACACTTCTGTGCACCCAGGGAAGGGTGGGGAAGCCCAGGACCATGTCCAGCCCCCAGCCCCTCCCTCCGACACCCACACTCTCCCTCCTCCCCTCCACTCCGTGAAGCTCCAGCCACACTGGCCTCTCTGTGGCCCCAGGACCTTCACACCAGCTGAGCCTGCTCCTCCTCCGGGGCCGCCCTGCGGGGTGCACAGCCCCTACTAGCTCCTCTCCCACACTCACCTGGGCTCGCCAGTGCTGCCCCGCTGCGCTGTCCCTCTCTGGGCACGCCCCGCCTCCCGAGAGGCAGGCGCGTGCACAGCGTGTGTGAGAGGGCTAGGGGCTGTGCTGGCTCCACTCTGCCGCGCATCCCCCTCGAGTCCCTCCCCCTTCACCCTGCCTGACCGCTCCTGGCAGCCTTCTTCCTTCCTCCGAACCTCCCCTGGTTCTGAAGATGCCTGGTCTCCTGGGTCTATGCCTGCTGAGCCCTCATGGTGGCCCACAGTTTTTCCCTGGGTGCCCTTGGGTGGTCTCACGGTCCCACCACCTAAGCCCCTGACACAGCTCCTGCGGTCAAACCAGGCCTGGACTGCTTTAATGGTGAACTGCCACCGGGGATACTGCCTAGCTGTCACCTGAGCCAGGGGAGAAGCTCTTCCAGGCCCCAGTGGGCTGCTCCAGGTGGCACCAAGGTGCCAGGGCCTCAAGACCCAGCAGTGCAGTTCCTGCAGGCCTGCATCTGAGGTCCTCCCTCTGGGCTGGAGCTCAGATGTGGACAGAAAGATGTAGAGAGTGTGTGAGCATGTACATGTGTGTGTGTATGTATGTGAGTGCATGTGTATGGGTGTGTGAGTGTATGTGAGTGTGCATCTGTTTGTATGATGTGTATGGGTGTGTCTATATGTGAATATGTGTAAGTGTATCTGAGCGTGTGTGCCTGTGTATGTGTGATTGTGTGAATGCATGTGAGTATGTGTGTGTATGTGTGTCTGTCTGCAAGTGTGTATGTGTGTGTGTGTCTGTGAGTACATGTGTGTGTCTGTGTGAGTGTGTGTGTGTGTGTGTGTATGCAAGGAGGTGAGGCCAGCCGGACCTCAGGGGACATAAGCTGGAAGCCAAGCCCCACACCATTACCTTTCCAGACTCAGTCAATGGCAGACTGTGCGGAGAGCCCCGTTCCACCAGACGTACCCTACAAATGAACAAGGGAAACAAATAAAATTGACTACACAGACAACAATCTATAAAGAAGGCAACTCATAAGGTAATCAGAATTGATTAGCACTGTGATGGGCAGTCCCGTGACAACAGCCAAGCCTTTAGCCTTTGATCGTGACCTTGCTGTGACCTTGGGACAGTGACTTCAGGTGCCTGGCTCAACCAGCAGCGCTCAGGTCAGAAGCCCCTGGCCAGCTGGCCTCGCCCTCCAGGAAGGTCCACCACGGTTTCCCTCAAGCTGAAAGTGAGGGTCAGAATCTGGCTCTAAAGCTGGGAGGGACCCAGGCCTCGAGGCACACACCGTGGGGCCCCCAGGACACATGTGCTGACAGGATGCCTACATCCTGCCTGGAGACGGGTCTTCCTGTTTTTTACCCACAAAAATCCAAGTGTCAAATAAAAGCTCGGTCACTCTTGGAAGGTCGGTCCCCTCCTGGTCGTGGGAATGACTGATTAAAGGAGGACATGGTGAGACTTCCCTGCGGTCCAGTGGTTAAGAATCCTCCTGCCCATGCAGGGGCCATGGGTTCAACCCCTGTTTCGGGAAGACCCCACATGCCGAGGGGCAACTAAGACCATGTGCCACAACTACTGAGCCCAAGCACCTAGAGCCTGTGCTCTGCAGAAGTCACCACCATGAGAAGCCTGAGCACTGCAGTGAAACCCAGCACAGCAAATAAAAAAATAAAACAAAATAACTTTTTTAAAAAAGGAAAAACACAGTGGGCAGGGGAGGCCCAGGCTGAAGGGGGCTGGGGGCTGTTACCTGTCATGGCGCAGTGCCCTCATGTCCACATAGACAGTTGTGGGGTCTGGGCCAGCTGTGCCCTGCAAGGGGAGCAGAGGAACGTCCGCTCAAACCTCATGCCCATCGTTTCCAGGGGTGTGGCATGCACACAGGCACAGCTCCTCCCAGCCGGGGGGCGGGGTGGGGGCGGGAAGGCAGCTGCTCTGCCCCCAGCAGGTGTCTGCCTTCCTCCAAACACCTACAAGACTTGCTGACCTGGTGGGAAACCTCCCCTAGCACTGAAGGGAGAGACCAAGGCAAACAATCTCACATTTCAGTCCTGACAGCTTCGATTCCCACTGGTCCCTGAGAAAACACCACCATGGGTTTGGGGGCATTTCCCTGAGCTGTGCTTGCTCAGACCTAATTCTCTTAAGGGCTGAGCACACCGTGGCTCCTTCAGGGGCGAGGCCTCAGCAGGACATTCAATGATGTTCCCACTCCGCTCCTCTCACTTGACACCTGACGTTGGCCCTGACAGAGGACAGCACGTCCCTTCTGTTAGACATTGAACATCAAAGTACACAGACACTCCGCCCCAACACCATTCTCTGGCGATCCCAGACAATGTCACCAACGTCTGCCCTGGAATGAAGACGGCTCTTCCTCCAGAGGCAGCAGACCGTGAATGCTAAATACTTCTGAAAATACTCTGCTCTTAAGCTCGTTTTTACAAAGGAGCAAGACCACGAGAGGCCACATGAACTCACAGAAGCACAGAGGCATCTCGAGGTCAAGGTCAAGGTCATACCTGCTCAGCCAGCTTTCCCAGCCTGTTGGGCTGACAGACACAAAGGAGGCCAGCAGAGCGAGACAGGGAAGAGACGCCACAGGAAACACAAACAGAGAGCATAGGCACATGAGGAAGGAGCTGAGAGAGAGCAAAATGCATCAATGCATCG
Source organism: Bubalus kerabau (assembly GCF_029407905.1). Lineage (NCBI taxonomy): Eukaryota > Metazoa > Chordata > Mammalia > Artiodactyla > Bovidae > Bubalus > Bubalus kerabau. The sequence continues at coordinate 192,595,100 of NC_073625.1, read as the reverse complement.
AAGCGCACAGAGCAACAGCCAGGCTCCTGCTGACGTTTCCAGGAAGGAGGAGCCGGCTCCCAGACACTGAGCGGACAGAAGGGCCGCGCATACAGCCACCAACCCCACGCCACCAGTCAAGGTGCGGTCGCACCATCGACATCAGAAGGGATCTCCCGAGGGACCCCTCCACCTCCTCCTGCCATGCAGTAAGGGTCCAAGCGAGACCTGGACAGTTGGCATCTATACTGTGGAGAGGATGTCACAGGAACACCTGGACAACAGGACGCTGATCTCCCCAGTCCAGACACGCCCTGCACCCGGCGGGCATTGGTCAGGACCAGGGCTGGGGGACGAGGGACTGTGGTTCTCCTGAGGCCTTCCTCCCAACAACCCTGAATGTAGGAGCAGGTGCATGCAATGCATTTTAGAAAGAAGTGGGATTGAGATACCAGCCAAAACCTGGAAAAGAGCCCCAGTCCCCTGAAGAAGCAGAGCAACACTGCTACAGTGAGCTGTTCTGAAACTTTGTTTCCTTTTAAAAAGTAAAATACCTCAGTGTTTCAAGAATGAGTTTAGGGCAATAAAAATAATCACACTCATTAATGTTTCCATTTAAAATTGGCAGATGTCTCACAAAACAATAAACTCAATCTTGCTTTGGAATATTAGCTGCATACTGTGTCCAGCTTATCAATTCCTCTCGGTAATTGTCACTGTTCAAAAACAACTGGTGCTTTTTCCAAATAAGCCTTTGTTCATCAAGAACAGAATCTCTTTTAAACAAAAATGCTCAGTTCTCAAAGCCATACTTGGAAAATGCAAAAGGCTGGAGGCCAGAGGGGACCAAGGGACGGGGCAGTGCAGGGCGTGCACAGGCGCCCAGAGGAAGCCCCGCCGCCTTACCTGGAGGCAGATGGCCACGTTGACCCTGCAGCCGAACGTGGTGCTCACGGAGCGCGCGGGCAGGCCCAGGTCTCTGAACAGCTTGGAGAAGGACTGTGTGAGCGCGATTCTGGGCCGCTCCTCAGCCACCACCATGCACGTGCGCACACACGACAGGTTCACGCCCTTCATCTGCGGGAGGAGCGTGCATGCCACGCCTGCGTCTGCGCGCAAGGGCCAAACCGCACGGAGCCCCGCCCCCTGGGTTCCGTGCCTCCGCGCCCCGACACCCGTCCTCCGCTGCTACACTCCAGCCCCAGGCCCTGGGGACCATGAAGCGTCAGAGATCCCTTGGTACGCTCAGAGCCAGGGTCGGACCCACCCCTCATCTCCTCCCAGAAGTGAGGGGCCGGTGCGGGGTGCTCCACAGGTATGTGTGGGGGTGGAGCTCACAGCGCGGGGCAGGGCCCCCAGGGAGGGTTTTCTGTTTCCAGCCCCCTCTTCCCACCGGAACTGTCCCTGGGGTCTCTCCAGGCCCGCCCGCACTCACTCTGAGTGCCGCCGTCTGCGCACCCAGGCCCCGGGCACACATCTCCATCACCGAGTAGGAGCAGAAGGTGACGCGCGCCTTGTACTGGCTGACGGCCCACAGCCACAGGGACACGTTGGTCTCCAGCTCCGGCGGGGGCACCAGCACCGACTGGTGTCCAGAGTAGACGCTGTGACAGCGACAGGGAGGGGTCAGCACTACACCTCACCCCTCAAGGATCTGCCCTTCCAGGCAGAGTCCGCCCCTCCTGCTCTGGTCAAGTCGGGGTTTTGGTGGAAAATGGGGGACGCAGGTCCGCCCACCAGCATTCAAGGGCCCGGGGTCTTGGTGAGGGACCCACTGTGGGCAGGGCTAGGTTCTATTCATGAAGATGGGTCCCTACTTCCCTGTCCTGGATGGAATTGGTAGTAACACAGAGTGTGCATTTAATAAAAATGCACTTCTACCCTTTAACTCCATTTCAGACCCACACTCCAGCTGCCGGCACACTCACACACACCAGCCATTCACGCGTGTATCCTCTGCTTCCTGGACCCTTAACAATATATCTTAGAGATGGGTGGGGGTGGGACTTTAGAGAAGCAATTCAGTTAGCAGGTGGTAAGGAGTGGGTGGAGCTGTACCTGAACACCCATGGTGCACGCGCCTGTACACTTACCCTCCACTCACCTGACATCCACCCTCCACTCACCTGCACATCCAACTTCCACTCACCTGACACCCACCTTCCACTCACCTGCACACCCACCCTCCACTCACCTGACATCCACCTTCCAATCACCTGCACACTCACCCCGCACTCACCCGACACCCACCCCCCACTCACCCGACACCCACCTTCCACTCACCTGCACATCCACCCTCCACTCACCCACACACACACCCTCTACTCACCTGACACCTACCTTCCACTCACCTGACACCCACCCTCCACTCATCTGCACCCCCACCCTCCACTCACCTGACACCCACCCTCCACTCACCTGACACCCACCCTCCACTCCCCTCACACCCACCCTCCACTCACCCGACACCCACCCTCCACTCCCCTCACACCCACACTCCACTTCCCTCACACCTACCCTCCACTCCCCTCACATCCACCCTCCACTCACCTGACACCCACCCTCCACTCACCCTCCACTCACCTGACACCCGCCCTCCACTCACCTGACACCCACCCTCCACTCAGATATGACACCCACCCTCCACTCAGATATGACACCCACCCTCCACTCACCCGACACCCACCTTCCACTCACCTGACACCCACCTTCCACTCACCTGCACACACACCCTCTACTCACCTGACACCTACCTTCCACTCACCTGACACTCACCCTACACCCACCCTCCACTCACCCGACACCCACCCTCCACTCCCCTCACATCCACCCTCCACTCACCCGACACCCACCCTCCACTCACCCTACACCCACCCTCCACTCACCTGACACCCACCTTCCACTCACCTGCACACACACTCTCTACTCACCTGACACCTACCTTCCACTCACCTGACACCCACCCTCTACTCACCCTCCACTCACCTGACACCCACCCTCCACTCATCTGCACCCCCACCCTCCACTCATCTGACACCTACCCTCCACCCCCCTGCACACCCACCCCGCACTCACCCGACACCCACCCCCGACTCACCCGACACCCACCTTCCACTCACCTGCACACACACCCTCTACTCACCTGACACCTACCTTCCACTCACCTGACACCCACCCTCCACTCACCCTCCACTCACCTGACACCCACCCTCCACTCCCCTCACACCCACCCTCCACTCACCTGACACCCGCCCTCCACTCACCTGACACCCGCCCTCCACCCCCCTGCACACCCGGCCTCCACTCCTGACACCCACCCTCCACTCACCTGACACCCACCCTCCACCCCCCTGCACACCCACCCTCCACCCCCCTGCACACCCACCCTCCACTCCTGACACCCACCCTCCACTCACCTGACAACCACCCTCCACCCCCCTGCATACCCACCCTCCACTCACCTGCACAGACACCACAGGGCGAAGCCGAGGCCGCAGTAGGGGTCGAGGCAGATGGCGATCTGCCTAGAGGGGTACAGCTCACACTGCAGCTTGATGGAGCGGCACAGGGCGCTGGTGGCCGCATGAGACATCTGAAGGAGTAAAAGCCCATATACACCAAAAACCCCCAGGAATGCACACTAAAAACCTTCTAGGTGAGACTTCAGGGCGATAAAGAATTTTAACAGAGCTTTTGGTGACAGACTCATCCAAGCCACCTGGTTGTCGAGGCCAGAGTCATGAATCACAAAGTTTAGGTATCACCATAAAACATCAAGACATGCATTACTCTTCAGGCTAACCTAATTTTGGGGTTTACTGATATTTAACACAAGCTTTAAGGAGCAAAACTGCTGCTTCCAGCCTGGGAGGAAGCAGGGCCTGCACAGACCCGCATCAGCACTCTCTGGGTCAGGATGAGGCGGACAGGGGCTCCAGCCAGAGGACCCACCTTCACACCCGCCAGGATCCCTGTCGTTGACACGCTGAAGTCCAAGTACGCAAGCACATCTGGCGATGGGGGCCTGAAGATGCTGGCCACCTTCTTCTTGGGTATGTCATCTGTGGACCAGGAGACACAGGTGGTGTGGATGCCACTTCAGTGCTCGCAGGGAAGGGGAGACAGGACTGCACCTGGGGAGCAGGGAGCTCAGAGCAGAGGTCAGGCTGCACGTGGACATGGGGAGGCCGTGTGGAGAGGACCCTCGCTAACCGCACTGAGCGTGTGGTGGCTGACAGTGGGCGTGGTGGACATGGACGGGAGAAGGCAGCCCATGAGAGCCCCCAGAAAGCTCAGAGGAGCAGAGACTGTGCTGGGTCCCGGAGCCTGTGATGAGCCAGGCTCGTTGCCATTTGTGTGCACAGCGAGCACTGAGAAGTTGGGTCAAGCTCCCTCACCCAACTTCATCACACCCCTCAGGATCACAGGGCACAGCGCTGACCGCGCACAGGTGGGCACAGGAGAGGCGGGGCAGGGAGCGAGCGAGGCAACAGGATGCCTTCGAGCCTGTTTGCCCCGAGCCCAACCCCCCTGCCACCAGCTGCCTGGGCCAGCTCCCAGTGCCTGCAGTGGTATCAAGTAGGTGGTCACGGACACTCGGTCCTAAACCTCCTCTTGTGGGCGGTGCCCTGGTGGGTAAGGTGCGACAGGGAGCGACGGGGAAGGAGGGACCCTGTCTGTTCGCCAGTGGGCACCTGTGTGGCCGTGTACCCTGAATTCCCTACAGAGCCTGCAGAGAGCAGCTGGTCTGGGGTGTCCTGAAGGGGAGGGGCTGGGACCCTCTCAGCCCTCAGGCTGACCCAACAGGCCCAAGCAGAGGGCCCGTGTGACTCCTGGGGGTCTGGGAGGGGTCTGTGCTGTGGGAGCTGTCTGGTCCCCACAACTGCCCACTGCTGCATGGGCGCTGAGTGCAGCAGGAGGCATCTGTCTGCAGGCACATGGCCTCGGAAGGACCTCTGCTCTCCACTGGCCACCCTCTGCTCTGGGCACCCACTTCAGGCTTGAGGTGCTGGATGGGCTGCCGGTGCCCCACTGGCCAGGCTCCTCTCACCACCGACTCAAGCTCCCTCACCCAACTTCTGTGTTTGGGTGGTGACAACGCAATCCCTACAACACAAGAAGGAGAGGGCAGATCCCAGGCGCAGCACACACACACCTGTGTCCAGAATGGCCGGCCAGGTCCTGGCGTCCACGGTGGCTGCTGCTTCTTTGGACCTGAGCAGGCGCATGATGGCCTGTGTGGTGAGCACACACGCAGACTTGCTGACCTGCAGGACACAGGGTTGAGGGCACAGCTGAGACAGCGCCCGGGAGCAAACCGCGCTCAGGCCCACCACGCTCAGGCCGCAGCACCCACCTACCTCCACAATCATCTTGACGGTAGGAAGTGTGGTGGCAAGGTTCTGGGGGTGTGGGGGCCGCACAGTGACGGGCACGCAGCCGCAGTACAGGCAGCCATAGAAGGCAGCAATGAGGTCCACCCCTGGAGAGACACGATCAGAGGGTGTCAGCGGGTCAAAGGCAGCCCCAAATGTCCAGGTTGTGGGTCTACCTACCATGTGTGAACTAAACCACCCTCTCGCACCACAGTGCGCACCCCAAACAGCGCTGCAGGGACGGACAGGTCGCCCTGGGCCTAGACCCAGGGAGACAAGGAGATGGGTGGGGTGCAGCCACGGCCCAGAGGAGCCTATGGCGGATGGGAGGCCCAGACCTCATGGAGCAGCGTGTTCTGCCCTCCGAGGCACTCTGTAGGTGGGTGGGCGAGGCTGGGAGGACACTCTGAAGGTGAGCTGCCCACCCAGAACGCCACACCTCCTCCTTGCATCTCCACCCTAACGTGGGGACTGGTCCGTCCCTGGCGAGGCCCACACCCCCAGGGAGGGGCCAGGATGCCCCTGCCCTGCTCTCAATCTCTCAACGCAATGTGGGACCACTCACGGCTCCTTCAACTCATCTATGTATTTAAAATTCTCCATAATTAAAACCAGGGGGAACTGAACCACACTTAAAACCCAGCTTTCCCATTTTGACCTCATTCAGACTTAAGACCACCTGCACCCACACCCTAGAGGCCTTGAAGACACTGCCCTCAACTGAGACAAGGCCCTGCCTGGCATCACTAGGCTACAAGACATCAGGCTCAGGCTGTTTTGATTCCAGAGTCAAAATAAATATGCAATGTTTGACCCAGCTTGTGGGTTTCACCACACTACAAGTCCCCGATGCTCCATCAGGGCCAGGAGCGCTCAGTGTGGTCACTGTCATGGCCCAAGCTCCTCCCCCAGGGACCAGCCATCCTCACTGTGCCTGCTGGCAGCTCAGGGGACAGATGAGCTGACAGGCAGGCTGACCCGTTCGAGCATCCTCATACCAGCACGGCCACTCTGCCCAACGTGCCACACAGCAAGCACCACCAGCAGCTCGAACCCTCGAGCTCAAACAGCTCACGCTATCCCCTGCCTGCGCCCCACTTCCTGCAGCTCCTGCAGGGTCACACACCCCTCACAGGAGATGCACACCAGGTCCTCTGTGCACCTGCAAACACCTGCCCCCTCCCGCCTCGAGCAAGGTGTGGTCTGCCCTCCAGCTGTCAATCACACTCTCCTCCTGCTACGAAGTTTTTAAAATGTACATTCAGACCTTCACCATGCACTATCACTTTTTATGAATAGTGTCAAAAATGCCCCAAAGCAGAGAGCAGCGTCAGGCCCCGTCCGTCTCTCCTCCTATCACCTCAGCATGTCCACCCGCGCCCTCCCCCAGCCTGCCAGTGTGTCCCCAGGCCTCCTCTCAGTCAGTGCTGCGTGCCCTGCACTGAGTCCAAGGATAAGAAAGGAATGGGAACTGCGATCAGTTCTGGACAAAAACGACCTCACATTCCTGGAACAGGAACGAGCAGGAGTGACTGTGATGCCAGTGGGAGTCCTGGAGCGTCCACGTCACCTAGCATCCGTGTCAAGAAACCCGCCAGGCTCTGTGCAGGGAGCGCTCCACAGCAGCCCTGGGATTAAGTGCCCAGCACAAGCCACGTCCCACCAGACACGCTGAAGGGAGACGGCGCTGCAGGGCCGGGTTCCCAGGAGTGGCACCGTGGACACGCGAAGGAAGCCGTCATTCAGGAGACCTGAGTCTCAGAGAACAGCCCCCAAAACAGGACTTCAGGCATTCCAGAAGCAGGAAACAGATGAAGAAAAGGCAGTAATGAGAAAGAACATTTTCCTGAGAGGAGGATTAAGTGGGTAAGAAAGCGAGAGAGGACCCAGACCCGGGCATTTCCTAGTAAAACTCCTGAGCTACAACCAACAAGCTTCCAGGTGAAACAACAACAAACACAAAGTGGGGAGGGTGGGCGGTGATCATCACCTGTAGCCCTGCGGGAGCACCTGCAGAAACCTGGGATTCCTGGCCCAGGGAAGGACAGGCTGCCACTCAAAGTGCAGGGTCTTCCAAGTGCCCCTCACCTCGGCGCCAGACACAGGAGAGAAACTGCCAGGACTGAAGCCCCGAGACGAGGCAGGAGAGGGCAGGGCGGAGAAGCAGGAGAGCCAGAGCAAGGCCCAGCAGGCGGAGCAGAGCTGCCGCAAGGACGGGGTGCTGGGCTGCGAGGGGCAGGCGGGGCTGGAGGGAGTGTGGGAGGACCTGGAGTCCCGAGGGCATGGCCATCCTGATCAGGGAGGCCCCGGAGGAGGTTGTCTCGTCCCCACCCCTGGGGGTCTGATCAGAGAGCAGCTGAGGACTTGGGACCAGCAATCCAGCCCAGCTTGGGATGACTTATGGTGGGGCAGAGAAGGCGATGGGAGAAGGGAGGCTCCCTGACGGTGGCCAAGTCCCACACAAAGTACAAGAAAAAGAACCAGAGGTCGATCATCATATGTCCAGAAAAAGACAGCAGATAAGAACTGCAGCCCTTTCAACGTGTGCTAAGATGCAATACATTAAGAAAATGATACAAGATATAAGAGAATGACCGAAATGAGAATTAAAACAAACAAATGAGGAAAGAACTAGAAGTTATTTTAAAAAACAATTCAGAAACGGAGATGGAACTAGAAGGAGCCCAAGAGCCAACAAGACAAGGGACACAGAGAACGTGGAAAATGACGAGAAGAGCTAACACGGGGGCGATGGGAGCAGCAAAGAGAAGGAACGCCAAGAAAATCCAAGCAAAGGCAGAGAGAAGACACTGATTCTAGAAAACTCCCCTGAGATTAGAAGGCAGGCTTGCAGCTTGGTATTCACAGGCACTTTACATGTTGTGTGGCCCTGCCTGGAGGGAGAGGTGAGCACAGCTGCCCTCCGTGTGGGAACGCTGACCTGTAACAATGTCACAACCACACGGAGGACTTTAAGAAGGGAAAGTGTCCTCCTACCACTGAGAGCAAAAGTGCAGGTGAGTCACAGAGGAAGAAAATTAGATCACAGTCCAACCCGATGCTTGAGGCCGGGAGAAAATGGACATGTTTGAGGCCCCAGCAGGGATGACTATCGCCACAAAGTGTACAGACTGTCACCAACAAGCCAGAGCTCCAGGGACACTGTCCCCATGAACCTTCCTGAGAAACCAGTCAGGGACAATGCAACAGTACTACTGGGACAGAAAGACAGAGGTGTGCACGGCTGGAGGGCTGTGAATACAGGCCTGGTGGACTGCGGTGAGGAGAGGCCAGCTTCGCAGTTTCCGCCCCCACCACCACCCTGTGAGACAGCACAGCTACAGGTAGAGTGAGTGGAGGAAGCCTGTGTGAAAACGCACATGGGGTGGGGGGCGGTCATGTATGACTGCCATTATTTGGGGGTCCTGCATGTGACACAGGATGAAGCACATGAGTAGTCCAGGCACATGTGAGTTCTACAGACTCTCAGCCTGACCCTCGGTACAAAAGGAGACAGAGACATCATGGAGACGAGGTTCAGTGAAAACCTATAACCCTGAGTCTGAACAACTGGGACAGCATGAACTCAGGAGATACTGCCTCTAAGAGAAGCTATGACTCTCATTTTCCAATTGGAACTCTGATCACAGAAAGGGTTAATGGGACAGCAGCCAGCCCAGGAAGGATGAGCTCCCAGTGCCTAGACTGGTGCTGTCAACACCAGGCTCCATGGAGGACTGGCCAGGCACCTAGTTCCAGCCAACACAGGAGGCAAGGTGAGGACGGGAGGTCACACCCAAGGGCCCAGGAGCAGCTCCCACGGGAGTGCGACAGGGCACAGAGCTCATTTCACTGACAGCAGCAAAGACGCAGCATCCCACTTTTTACAGCAAATTCTACCACTGGGTGACCAGATCCTATTCAGGGGAAGTGTCTTTAGTTTTATGGCTGGTCAGAGTTAACACACCACCGTTTAGTGATCATCAGAGTTAACACACCATAGTTTAATGACCACTAAGGAGTTAATGAAGGTGGGACAAGGTCATCGATAGGAGCTAATATGCTAATTCTACAAAAGGAGGAAGCACCCGAGGACATTCAGGGTCTTGCAAGGGGAGTGAGTCTGATGCGGGGTTCCTCGTGGGAGCCCAGGAGCAGCCACCCGGCATACACAAGCCACTCCAGACAGCAGGGACGCTCAGGACCCAGGGAGAGATGGAAAGAGGGCAGCCTGCAGGTTACAGGAGCTGCTCATTGGGGTGGTCAAACTATAAAGAAATGGGAGGAATGATGACCATGGAGGTCAGGACAGAGGCTACTTCAGGAGAGTGGAGCAGGTGGTTGGGATGGGAAAGCCAAAGATCCATCATTTGACCTGGTTGCTTTGTTTTTGGTAATAAAACAGGGTGCGGGGAGGGAGGGAAAGAACAGCTTGGTTGGAAGAGCAAGAGGAAGGCAGGCTGCACTGAGACGGGCAGGGGTGGACTCACAGCTCACCACGGGTGCTCACAGGGTACAGACATGGACAGAGGGCGGGTGAGGGTGGGTGCGTGGGGGGGGGCCCACGGGTCTTACCTGGAGGGTAGACCAGGGCCACATGGGCCCCGGCACTCAGCCTCGCCTTCTCCATCAGAGCAGCGGCCACTCGCTCGGCCTTTTTGTGGAGCTGGACACAGGTTGCGGTGCTGGTGACTGTGCCCTAGGAAAGCAATCATGGACACGCTGAGCCAGGGCACGGGGGTGGGGAACTCTGGACACTCCACGCACAGCCTCCGTCTGAGACCTGTGGCCAGAAGCCAGGATGGGTGCCACCCAAACCCTGCCTGCTGTCTCCTTGGCCTCTGCCTCCTCAGAGACTGCTCGTCTACCACAGGCAGACTGGGTGAGCCCTTTCGGCCGTTATGATAAAATATTTTACATATAAAAATACTGTCAAGAATAATGTGACGAGGAGCCATCCAGGTTTTCATTACCTAGTATTCTGCCACATTGTTTCAATGTCTCTTTTATAAAATAAATCACCACCACACCACATACACCTCCAATTCTATCCCCTCCCTCCCTAGAAGCAACCCTTTTCCTGGACATCAACACACATAAGTAAACAGTAAGCAGTAAACAAACATCCCTGAACTGAACCCTGACACACGCTCGGTCGCCCCACCCCCCAGCTCCAAGCCCTGGGTCACCACAGGCTGGTCTTTCAGGGAGCCTGGGAGGGCGAGAGGCTGGTAGGGCTGCCCCACACCCGGTCTCTGCAGAGGACAGCTGGGCTGGGACCAGCTCCAGTCTAGCCCTCCCTCCCCCTGCCGACCTGTCTGAGCTCATGCTTTCGGTCCTTAGGAGAATCACAGTGCCACTGAGCCTAACTAACCATCACCACCCTCCAGGATGGCCCGGCGGAGCATCTAAACTCTCAGCTGGGGCCCCACCACGCATGCCTGAGGGCTTCGCATGGTGGGTCAGACTCACTCCTCACACCCAAGCTGAGGTTCAGAGCGCCACACTGGGCACATGCTGGAGCTCAAAGGCCCAGAGCTCTGCCAGTCCCCAAGGCCAGGGGCCACCTCATGCCAGGACACCACCTACAGAGGCACAGACTTCCTCCCAGGTCAAACGCCAGCACATGCTCAGGTCCTAAGGACAATTCAAACCTGAGGAGGCTGACAAACCAGAAGAAACGCAAAAATCTACAAGGTTTTAGAAAGGATCTGGGGGGCCCTCCCAAGCTTAGCTACAGAGATGGTCGTGAGCACTGCTGGCGACTCTAGGCCTGGTGGCATGTCTGCACACTCCCATCGGTGCTCCCTCCTCCCTGGGAAACACCCATCTGCACAGACACCTGGCCTGCCCCTAGGCCGCCCTCACGTCCCACAAGCCCGCCTCCAACCACACCTCACACTCATCCACAGCCCCTGTCCCATCTGAATGGCTAACTTGTGCCTGGTCCATGGCCCTGGCCCCCTGCTCCCATCCTCACCCTCTCACAACCCATAGGAATCACCCAGAATTGGGGACCCCATCACACCCTCATGCTCATGTCCAGCCCCCCAGCACACACTGAGGGTAAACCCAGTGCCCAGCCTCGCCTGCCTTAGAGCTCCGGCTGCTCCCATCTTAAGGTTCTCCTGCAAGCTGACTTTATCTTGGTCAATGCTACATACTGGCTTTGGAATTCAATCAATCATAAACAAACGTCTCCAGTACACTGTCCAGGTGTGCAGATACATGTGAGCAGGAAGACAGCACCTCTCCTGAGCACTGGTTTTCTAGCAGGAAGACTTGCTTCAGCAACTGGGGAACAGGGGCCTTTTTTTTTTTAATCTTATTTAACATTGTATATGTAGCAGATATTGATCAATATTTTTTGAAAAGAGTGGCCAATAGCAAGCAGTTCTGAGAACCAGGCTGGTGCTGCTAAGACGTCAGAGCACACGCGTCCTCCCAGGCCAGGACACATCTAACAGTGAGTCATGCAGAGTGGTCATGGTTACTCTCTGTTTTCATAGTTTGTCTACTGGCCCATAACTTACAGTTTCTCCTTTATACCTGAGAAGCTCCTGGTACCATGTAACACCCACTGAAAGTTACTAGGATTAGGGCTGTAAGCCATATTTGCTGTGTTACAGCTACAAACAAAGGAAGAAGGTCTAAAGTACTTTTTACACAATAAACATTTGTTTTTAGTTTACTTAGGAGAATTTACATGCATGAAAGTGAAAAGCGAAAGTGTCAGTCACTCAGTTGTGTCCAACTCTTTGCAACCCCATGGGCTGAAGCCCGCCAGGCTCCTCTGTTCATGGTATTCTCCAGGCAAGAATACTGAAGTGGGTAGCCATTCCCTTCTCCAGGAGATCTTCCCGACCCAGGGATAGAAACCGGGTCTCCTGCATTGCAGGCAGATTCTTTACCATCTGAGCCACCAGGGAAGCCCTATTTACAAGCATACTACTCTTCATAATCGAAATACAAGGTAATGAGAATTTCCCTGTTAAATACAAACCCACAGAAATGTGACTGTGGCTTGTGTGGAAGCTGAGGTTTTCATGGAAAGAATGACACCACCCAGACGTCCCTGGTGGCTCAGATGGTAAAGAGTCTGCCTGCAACACAGGAGACCTGGGTTCAATCCCTGAGTCGGGAAGATCCCCTGGAGAAGGAAATGGCAACCTACTCTAGTATCCTTGCTGGGACAATGCCATGCACAGAGGAGCCTAGCTGGCTATAGTCCATGGGGGCACAGAGAGTCGGACATGACTTAGCAACTAACAAACGTGACACCAGCTGAGAGCCTGGAGGTCAAGGAGTGCTGTCCTCCAGTGAGACCTGAGCACATGGCTGGAGTGTGACATGGGCCCTCGCCCACATGAGCAGCACGTCCCACTGCAGCAGTGCCCGCCTCACCTTGGCATTGAGCAGCAAGAACAGCGGGTGTTCGGGGGTGGTGTGGGCCCGCCACTGCAGCACGTCAGGCAGGAACAGGAACTGTGGGAGGGGCAGGGAGGGGTCAGGCCTGGTGCCTTCCCAGGCACCTCTTCACCCCCCCCACCCCACCCCTGGGTGGGGAGGGTCAGGCCGCTGGCTTCCTAGGTGCCACCTCCCCCCACCCCACTCCTAGGTGGGGAGGGTCAGGCCTGGTGGCTTCCCGGGCACCTCTTCAACCGCCCCCCCCCCACACCCCTGGGTTGGGGAGAGTCAGGCCTGATGGCTTCCCAGGCGCCTCTTTGTGCCCCCCACCCTTGAGTTGGGGAGGGTCGGGCCTGGTGGCTTCCCAGGCACCTCTTCACCCCACCCCACCCCTGGGTTGGGAGGGTCAGGCTGCTGGCTTCCCAGGGACCTCTTCACCCTCCCCCCCAACCCCCTTACCTTCCTAGCCTGCTCACTGTCCTCTAGGTGCGACAGCTCCCTCCCTGAGGCCTGAGCGATTCTCTTCCCTGCGACCAGGTTCCCAACGATCATGGAGGCAGGCCCAACCTCTGGAACACGAGGGGACCTGAGTGAGGACCGATGACTCTGACAGGTAACCTTCTGAATGGGCAGGCAACTCACTCTTCACTACAATACCGGGTCAGGAACCAGGGAGGAGGGTCGTGCTGAGTGACAGAGAGAACCTCGCTCTCAGAAGTGAACCCAATTAACATATTCAGCACGAGGCGAATATCCCAACCTTAGCCACAGCTAAACTCGCAGTACATTTTATTATTTTACTGATTAAACGTGCTTCACTTAATGGTATTTTATATATTTAATAATCAACAAAAGTTATTAGCATTTACTTAAGACTTACATCCCAGTTCCACCAGGGAAGGGAAGCTGACCATTCGCTGGGCTTCCCAGGTACTGCCTGGCTGCGGTGGCAGATCCCAGCACTGAGCAGCGGCACGCACAGCGCCCTTGGCCCCCATGGCTGGCTGTGGTGGCCGCCCCGCGGCTCTTCAGATTCCAAGCTCCCAGCCTGCTCGGGGGCATCATTCGTGCCCCTGGGGCCACTGTGCAGCTTCCACAGCCCGGATGCCAGGCCGCATCCAGTGCCAGGTGGGCCCTCCACACTGGGGGGTGGGGATGTGCTCCTTCCAGGGAGCAGGAGGCGGGGACTGGCCTGCTGTGCTGCTCACTCTGGCTCTCAGCTCCAACCCCAGAGACAGAGGGTTCAACAGGCCTGCGCCCTTAAACACAAGCGTGGCTGCCGCTGTCTACAGATGCAGCGGACGTGCTGTGACACGCACTAACCTGGCTGCTTCTGCCGAGGCTTAGGAAGGTTGGTAACACATGTGTGAGGGCACATCAACACGTTACACGGGTGCAGCATCCCCTCCAGGAAGCGCTGCTTGGTTTCAGAAACGTGAATCCCACCGAGAGGAGCCTTGGGCAAGGTGTTGGCAGGAACCAGGGCCAGACAGTACACGCCCACCTGGTGGATGCTGTCGATGGCCTGGAGGGAACATGAGACAGGGGCCTGAGCTTGAGCACATGCGACCAGCTCCAAGCCAGCTGCTACAGGAGCTACAGGAGGGCCAGAACACCCAAACCCAAAGGTCAAGCAGACTGTGACCTCTGGGATGTTAAGAGAAACACGGTGAGACAAGTGTGCATTTCCTACCATTTACACACATGTGTGCATGTGCACACTCCAACACAAATCTGTAACTGCTCACATTAGAAAAAGCCATCAAAGCAGACACTGACTTCCTGTGGGAGAAGTGTGGACAGAGGACAGAAGCCAGGCTCCTCTGAATACACTTTGCTTTCAGAGTTGGAACCATGTAAATATTTTATGTCCAAAAAACTTAAAACTTAAAACCAATCCCTAACAACTGACAGTAAAACAGAACAAATGAACTCAATCGAAGTGGATCAGGTTGGCATACCCCTCAGACAGAATCTACTTAAAGTGACTTTAAACACAGCAATCTGACTGATTCCATCCTAGAGGGATACACCCTATTGGCAAAAAGAATTATAAAAACATCCTAAGTTGTGCTCGAAACCTCACACTTGAGAGGTTACATGGAGACTGGAGTGTGTGCAGCGTGGCATCAGGACATGACTACTTCTGCTGGAGTCATCATCACTGCAACCTTTCAATATGGAGAAAGGTCGGAGAGTCAAGGAAAACTCTGAGGCCTTAAACCTGAGTTGGAACCAGCAGCGTAAACTCACAGTGTAGGTGATCTTACAGGCAGAGGATCTGCTCTGTCTGTTTCCAGCTCTGTCCACTGCCCAGACTGTGGTCCCAAGTCCACTTCTTGGAGGCAGCAGGGCCCCATGGGTCCCAGTCGTGCTGGGTCTGGGACATGAGATGCCCACCACCCTCTGGCATCCAGCTTCCTGCTCGCCATGTGACCCCTCAGAACCCAGAGGTGTGTCGACAGGACTGAGGAGCCAATCCAGAGAGGCTCCCACTGACATATAAATGTAGTTACTACAACCACTAGTTCACAGGGAGACAAAAACCAGAGCTACTCCATGACGCAAGTGCAGGATCCAGAAATCAACCCTGGATCTCACTTTCCTGCACAACCTTCCATCCAGGTCCCCTGGTGACTTCAGAGGACACAGCACTCTTTGTAGAAGACACTTTCAAAGTAGCTGCATTACCAATGAGCAAGAAATGACTGAATTGAAATGCCTCCCCTCCCTTGAAGCCCTACCAAGCCAGTGGACAGACTATCTACCTCCCATGAGGCCCCTGGCCAGCAAATCAAGCCCGAATCTGACCAGGCTTCAAGATCTACCCAGTGACACAGTGGACAGAGGAGTACAGAGATGGGACCACGAGGCACAACTGTCAGAGCCCAGACTGGGAGATGAACTGGGCTAACCTGTCAAGAAACAAACTGCAAGAAAAATAAAACAAGGAAGAGTGTGCAGATTAAAGAAGATTAAAAACCTGGACCAACCAAGTGCAGTTTTTACCTTATTTTGATCCTAAGTTTAATAAACATATTGAACATTAGGTAATTTGGGAAATCTGAATAGTGACTAAATATTTAATTACAGCAGAAAGAACTAAAATGCTCAGGAATAAATTTAACCAAGGAGATGAGGGACATATGTATACTTAAAACTGTGAGGGACTGATGAAAGAAACTGAAAAAAAACACAACTAAATGTAAAGACACTCTTGAGTTTATGAATTGGAAGAATTAGTATTGTTAAAAAGTCCATACTACGCCAAAGTCATCTGCAAATTTAATGCAATCGCTATAAAAATACCCATGACATTCTTCACAAAACTAGAATAAACACTCCTAACACTTGTAGAGAACCACAAGACCCTGGGTTGCAGAAGTACAAAGCTAGAGGTATCACGCTCCCTGACTTCAAACGTTGTAAAGCTGCAGTAATCAAAGCAGTGTGGGTGGACCTGGCACAAAAACGATGGATCAGTGGAGCAGAAGGGAGCCCAGGAATAATCTCACACTCACAGTTACTGCTTTATCACAAAGGAGACGAGGACAGACAACGGGAAGAGAGAGTGCCTTCAATAAATGGCACTGGAAAAACTGGACGCCCCACACAAAACTAAATCAAAGCAGACCAAGGACTTGAATACAAGACCTGAAATGATGATACTAGAATAAAACATAGGCTACAGTAAACTTGATGTTAGTCTTGGTGATGGTTTTTTGGATTTGACACCAAAAGCAAAGACAACAAGAGCAAAAATAAACAGGTGGATTCATGTCAAACTAAAAGGCTTCTGCACGGGAAAGGAAACCGCCAACAAAACAAGAGGAACCTATCGAATGGGAGAAGAGATCTGTAAAAATACATCTGATAAGGATTAAAATCCAAAATATAGAAGGAACTCATACAACTCAACAGTAGAAAACAATAATACAATTAAAAAATGGGCAGAGGACCTGAACAGACATTTTTCCACAGAGGACATAAGGGACTCCCTGGTGCTCTAGTGGGTAAGGATCTGCCTACCAAGGCAAGAGATATGGGTTCGATCGCTGGTCCGAGAAGCTCTCACATGTCACGAGGCAACTACGGACATGCATCCCAACTATTAAGCCTGCTCTCTAGAGCCTGCAAGCTCCAACTACTGAAGCCCGTGCACTGGAGCCTGTGTTCTGCATCAACAGGCATCCCCTGCTCAGTGAGACTAGAGAAAGCCTACACGCGCAGCAGGGAAGGCTCTGCACAGCCAAAAAATGAAAAATAAACAAATCTTAAAAAAGACATACAGATGGCTGAGAGGTACATATCTCTTTAGGGATCACAGCCTTGTTGTGGCGAAGGAGCTTGCGTAACTCAATGAAGCTATGTGCCATGCCATGCAGGGTCACCCAAGACAAATGGGTCAGAATGAAGAGTTCTGAGAAAATGTGGTCCAAAGGAGGAGAGAATGGCAAACCACACCAATATTCTTACGTGAGTGAAAAGCCAAAAAGATATGACACTGGAAGATGAGTCCCCAGGTCAGAAGGTATCCAATATGCTACTGCAGAACAGCGGAGAAATAGCTCTAGAAAGAATGAAGAGGCTGGGCCAAAGTGTAAATGACGCTTAGTTATGGACATGTCTGGTGGTGAAAGTAAAGTCTGATGCTGTAAAGAACAATACTGTATAGGAACCTGGGATGTTAGGTCCATGAATCAAGGTAAATCAGACACGGTCAGCAGGAGATGGCAAGAGTGAACATTGATATTTTAGGCATCAGTGAACTAAAATGGATGGGAAAGGGTGAATTTAATTCGGATGACCATTATATCTAATACTGGGCAAGAATCTTTTAGAAGAAATGGAGCGGCCCTCATAGTCAACCAAAGAGTCTGAAATGCAGTTCTTGGGTGCAACCTCAGAAATGACAGAATGATCTCAGTTCATTTCCAAGGCAAATCATTCAACATTACAGTAATCCTAGGAGAAGGCAATGGCACCCCACTCCAGTACTCTTGCCTGGAAAATCCCATGGATGGAGGAGCCTGGAAGGCTGCAGTCCATGGGGTTGCTGAGGGTCAGACATGACTGAGCGACTTCACTTTCACTTTTCACTTTCATGCATTGGAGAAGGAAATGGCAACCCACGCCAGTGTTCTTGCCTGGAGAATCCCAGGGACGGGGCATCCTGGTGGGCTGCCATCTATGGGGTCGCAGAGAGTCGGACACGACTGAAGTGACTCAGCAGCCTATGACCCAACCACTAATGCCAAAGAAGCTGAAGCTGAACAGTTCTATGTTCAGCATGGAACACTATGCTTCTAACACTAACACCAAGATTTTCTAAGACTAACACCAAAAAAGACGTCCTTTTCATCACAGGGGATTGGAATGCAAAAGTAGAAAGTAAGGAGATACCTGGAGTAACAGGCAATTTAGCCTTGGAGTACAAGATGAAGCACGGCAAAGGCTAGCAGAGTTTTGTCAAGAAAACACACTGATCATAACAAACAGCTTTTCCAATAACACAAGAGATGACTCTACACATGGACATCAACAAATAGTCAATACTGAAATCAGACTGATTATATTCTTTGTAGCTGAAGACGGAGAAGCTCTATACAGTCAGCAAAAATAAGACCTGGAGCTGACTGTGGTTCAGATCATGAACTCCTTATTGCAAAATTTAGGCTTCAATTGAAGAAAGTAGAGAAAACCACTAGGCCATTCAGGTATGACCTAAATCAAATCCCTTATGATTATGCAGTGGAGTGACAAATAGATTCAAGGGATTAGATGTGGTAGACTGAGTATCTGAAGAACTATGGATGGAGGTTTGTGACACTGTACTGGAGGCAATGATCAAAACCATCCCTAAGAAAAATAAATGCAAAAAGGCAAAATGGTTGTCTGAGGAGGCTTTACAGATAGCTGAGGAATGAAGTAAAAGGCAAGGGAGAAAGGGAAAGATATAACCAACTGAATGCAGAGTTCCAGAGAATAGCAAAGAGAGGTAAGAAGGCCTTCTAAAATGAACAATGCAAAGAAATAGAGGAGAACAACAGAATGGGGAAGATGAGAGATCTCAAGAAAACTGGAGTGATCAAGAGAACATTTTATGCAAGGATGGGCACAATAAAGGACAGAAATGGTAAGGACCTAACAGAAGCAGAAAGATTAAGAAGACGTGGCAAGAATACATAGAACTATGCATAGAAAGTCTTAATGACCCAGATAACCACGATGGTGTGATCACTCACCTAGAGCCAGACATCCTGGATTGGGAAGTCAAGTGGGCCTTAGGAAGTATTACTACAAAGAAAGCTAATTGTGCTGATGGAATTCCAGCCGAGTTATTTCAGATCCTAAAAGATGATGCTGTTAAAGTGCTACACTCAATATGTCAGCAAATTTGGAAAACTCAGCTGTGGCCACAAGACTGCAAAAAGTCAGCTTTCATTCCAATCCAAAAGAAAGGCAACACCAAAGATGTTCAAACTATTGTACAATCATGCTCATGCTAAATGCTCATTTCTTATTTTGCATTTCATAAGGTTACACTCAAAATCCTTCAAGCTAGGATTCAGTGCTACATGAACTGAGAACTTTCAGATGTGCAAGCTGGGTTTAGAAAAGGCAGAGGAACCAGGATCAAATTGCCAACATTCGTTGGATCATGGAGAAAGCAAGGGAATTTCAGAAAAACATCTACTTCTGCTTCACTGACTATGCTAAAGCTTTTGACTGTGTGGATCACAACTAACTGTGGAAAACTCTTAAAGAGATGGGAAAACCAGACCACCTTACCTGTCTCCTGAGAAACCTGTATACAGACCAAGAAGCAAGAGTAGAACTGGACATGGAACAATGGACTGTTTCCAAATTGGGAAAGGAGTATGTCAAGGCTGTATATTGTCACCCTGCTTATTTAATTTATATGCAGAGTACATCATGCAAAATGCCGAGTTGGATGAATCACAAGCTGGAATCAAGACTGCTGGGAGAAATATCCAGAACCTCAAGACAGGCAATGATACCACCCTTATGGCAGAAAATGAAGAGGAACTAAAGAACCTCTTAATGAGGGTGAAAGAAGAGTGAAAAAGCTGGCTAAAACTCAATTTTCAAAAAACTAAGATCATGGCATCTGGTCCCATCACTTCATGTCAAATAGATGGGGGGAAAATGGACACAGTGACAGATTCTACTTTCTTGGGCTCCCAAATCACTGAGGACAGTGACTGCAGCTGTGAAATTAAGATGCTTGCTCCTTGGAAGAGAAGCTATGACAAACCTAGATAGCATATTAAAAAGTAGGGACATCACTTTGCAAGCAAAGGTCCGTCTAGTCAAAGCTATGGTTTTTCCAGTAGTCAGGTACAGATGTGAGAGCTGAACCATAAAGACTGAGCGCTGAAGAATTGATGCTTTCTAACTGTGGTGCTGGAGAAGACTCTTGAGAATCCCCTTGACTGCAAGGAGATCAAACCTGTCCATCCTAAAGGAAATAATTCCTGAGTATTCATTGGAAGGACTGATGCTGCATCTCCAATACTTTGTCCCCCTGATGCAGGGAGCCAACTCATTGGAAAAGACCCTGATGCTGGGAAAGACTGACAGCAAAAGGAAAAGGGGTCGGCAGAGGATGAGATGGTTAGAAAGCATCACCCACTCAATGGACATGAATTTGAGCAAACTCTTGGAGATAGTGAAGGACAGCAGAGCCTGGCGTGCTGCAGTCCATGGGGTCACAAAGAGTCAGACTTGACCTAGCAACCTAACAACAAGAGGGACATAAAAATATGCTAAATATCACTAATACTGCTGCTGCTG
This sequence comes from Bubalus kerabau, assembly GCF_029407905.1. NCBI lineage: Eukaryota > Metazoa > Chordata > Mammalia > Artiodactyla > Bovidae > Bubalus > Bubalus kerabau. Next base: position 192,574,521 of record NC_073625.1, on the reverse strand, counting down.
CTACTGCTAAGTCACTTCAGTTGTGTCCGACTCTGTGCGACACCACAGATGGCAACCCAACAGGCTCTGTGGTCCCTGGGATTCTCCAGGCAAGAACACTGGAGTGGGTTGCCATATCCTTCTCCAAGGCACGAAAGTGAAATGCGAAAGTGAAGTTGCTTAGTCATGTCTGACTCTTAGCGACCCCATGGACTGCAACCTACCAGGCTCCTCCATCCATGGGCTTTTCCAGGCAAGAGTACTGGAGCGCATTGCCATTGCCTTCTCCACACTAATCTTGAGGAGAAGGCAAATCAAAACTACTACAACACACCATCTCACACCCATCAGAATGGCTATTATCAATAGGACAAGAAACAACAGGACTAGGTGAAGGTGTGGAAAAAGGGAACCCTTGTGCACAGTTTGTGGGAAAGTAAATTGGTGCAGCCACTGTAGAAAACAGTATGGAGGTTCTTCAGAAAATTAAAAATGGAACTACCCAATGATTCCATTTTTGGGTATTTATTGGAAGAAAACAGAAATACTAACTTGAAAAAATATATGCACCCCTATGTTCAATGCAGTATTATTTACACCAGCCAATATTCTTGTGTCCATCAATGGATTAATGGATAAAGAAACTGTGGTACACACACACAGGAATATTACTCAGCCATAAAAAAGAATGAAATCTTACCATTTGCAACAATACAGAGGGACCTTGACAGCATTGTGCTAAGTGAGATAAATCAGACGGAAAAAGCCATAAGATCACTTACATGTGGAAGCTAAAAACAACAAAAAAATGAGCTCTTGGACAGAAGAGATTGGTGGTTGGCAGAGGTGAGGGGTGGGGGTAGGAGAAATGGGTGAAGGGAGTCAGAAGGGAGAAACTTCCAGTTATAAGATGAACAAGTCCCGGGGATGCCGTGTATAGCATGGGACCACAGTGAATGCTGGGTCGTGTATTGGAGTGTATTTGATAACACTACATCCTAAAAGTTCTCATCACAAGAAAAAATTTCTGTAGCTGTGTTATGGATGTTAACTAGACGTGCTGTTGTGATTATTTCACTATATATACAAATATCAAATCACTGTGCTGGACACCTGAAACTAACACAGTGTTACATGCCAATCATATCCCAATAAAAGTGAAAGTCGCTCAATCATGTCTGACTCTTTGTGACTCCATGGACTATACTGTCCATGGAATTCTCCAGGCCAGGGTACTGGAGTGGGTAGCCTTTCCCTTCTCTAGGGGATCTTCCCAATCCAGGGATCGAACCCAGGTCTCCCACATTGCAGACGGATTCTTTACCAGCTGAGCCACAAGGGAAGCCCAAATCCCAATAAAATGTCATTGTTGATTTTTAAGATGTGATACTGGTACTCCTTTTTTAAAGAAATAAATACTAAAATTTACAGGTAAAACCTCTGAGTCTGGGATTTGCTTCAAAGTCCTCCTGAGGGAGAAGCTGGGCGGGCAGGTGTGGTGCAGATGGTTCCTGGACTGGTCAGTGTTGATTGAGGCTGACGGTGGACACATGGGTGCTGTTACACTCTTCTTTGTATGACTGGCATATTAGTAATATTTCGCAATGAAACATTAAACATCTTCACTAAGTATAAACATTGTCAGCATTAGTAGAAAAACTGGTCCTCTGACACTCAGGGCTCTCTGGTCTCCCTGATGCTGGACTTGCTCTGCTTCGTAGGCGTGTCCTTACCCTGGGGGCCGAGGCCGAGCACACGCCACACAACTGCCCGAAGCTGTTGGGACACCAGAGGGCTCTCTGGAGAGCCGCCAGGACTGAACTCACCCAGAGATTTTTTGACAGACCATTGTCCACAGCAGCCTTATCCATAATAGCCCCAAACCAACAACCCAGTGTCACCAAGATATGGACAAACAAGCAAAGGAAACACAACTCAGCAATAAAAAAGGATGAGCCACTGACGCACATACCACAAGGAACCTCATGAATGCGCCACTGAGGAAGACAATCGGATCAGGAGCCCACACTGAGACCTGGCTGTAGGATGCCCTTGGTGGGGGGCAGAGCTCAGCCCCCAACACACAGCAGCTGGTGGTTCCCCAAATGGTGCGAGTGCTCTTAGCTGTGGTTACCGGGGCGTGTACACCTGTCAAAATTCAACAATCTGGACCTCTGCAAATCCGCTCTTTCCATGTGTAAGTTATACTCAGTGAGCTAAGTAAACAACGTTCCCTGACCACACGTACAGTCTGTGCTCTTCACTGAAGGCAAAGTTCACTCCCAGCCCCGCCAAAGACTTGCTGCTTCTAGTATTAGTATTAGTATGCTATTAGTACTTAAGAAAACGAATGTGGATGTGCAGGGAGGGGCAGCGTGTGGGTCTCACGATGGGACACGCCGGAACCCCTCTGGGCAACACCTCCAGCTGCAGTACACATTTGCTGGAAACATGGCACCAGAGGGTCCCAGTTCCTGCTCCACACCCCAGGGACGGCGGAGCCGTGGGCCCACGCCCACCTGCAGCACGCGGCTCATCCACTGGAAGCTGTCCTCCTCGGAGGCGTCAGGTCGCTGCTCCGCCACCAGCACGATCCGGTCATCATGGAGCACTGTCACGGAGAACACTGCAATCCTGGGGGAGGAAGGGAAGCGATGACCACCCAGCACGATCGGGTGCGGACACTCCACCCCATGAGATGGAAACTGCAGTGGGGCTGGAGGGAGACGTGGTCCACAGAACGTAAAAGGAACCAAACTTCCTCCAGTGTAGAAAAATGAGTTTCCATTCACAAAGCAGACAGGACCTGGGTGCAGAGAAAAAACGAGGCTCACACTATTAAAGAAATTTCTCCTTAATTGTAATGTTAAGCCATGCGATGATGTCTTCATGTAAAAAATGTGTGTCCAGAAGATCCATTAATTACATAATTTTTCAGTCCAGCTGATGACATCTCTCCCCGTGCGTGACTCTGCTCACTTCTGTGACTGACGTCTGTGGACTTACATTTCGTGTCTTACTGAAGAATTCGACATGTTCACCTTTTCTCTGTGTTGCCTTTTTCTTCTTTTAGACTTGAGTAGATTCTTTTCCCTCACAAGACCGGTAGCTGGCATGTCTGCCACGTGAGCCCTGGGCCTCATGGACCTACCTGCTCACTCATTCCTCTGGCCACTGAGCACACAGGTGCCCACATGCACACACACACACACACACACACACACACACACACACACTCTTTTTTATACATGCTTCACCCAGTATTAACATTTCCTCACTTTCACCCATCTTATTTCTCTTAGTACCTTACCTGAAAGTGTTTTCACGAAAACAGTCTTTGTTATAAAACTTCTGAAACCTATATACCCAAGACCATTTTCACTGCAACTGCACAATTAAGTGATATCTTGGGATGAATATATTAAAATCTAGGCTAAAAGTTCCTCTGAAAACCTTAAACATCACTGCACGTCATCCTCTCACTCCAGGCCCTCTTCTGGGGTGTCTGGCGTATACTGGCTGGAGACCCGCCCCGTGGCTGCCTCCTCCAGCCGCAGGTTCACACGTGCACCCCCTCCCCTCCCTGAGGTTACTGTCTGCATGCCAGCCCCACTTGCTTCACTTTTCTGTCAATTTTTCTTTTAGACTTTCTATTTCTTCACTTTTGGAGCAGTTTCTTCTTCTGGCTTTCCAGCTTATCAGCTCCCTCCCCGGCCGCCTCTGCCCCATATTTATTCCACCTACTGAAAAACTGCTCTGTTGTGGTGCCTTGACCTCACATTGCAAGAGTTCCTGCAGGTATCCGCCCAGGGCTCAGCTCCTCTATGGTGAAGGCAGATAGGTTACCTTTCCAGCCACAGACACATCCACCCCACAGCCCAGTCAGCCACCGGGCCAGCATCACCTCCAGGTGTCATCAGGTATGATTGGCCACGCCAGGCAGTCTCCCTGACATACCAGGAGCACATGGGGGCTACCTAGTGTCCCCTCCGTGGACACCTATGCTAACAGGGCCTCCAATTTCTGTGTGTGCCCCGTGCCCCAGCTCTAGGATGCACACACCCACCAGTTCCACCTGCCCAGCTGGCTTCCCCCAGGTGGTCAGTCACCCATGGCCATCACCCCAACCTGGACAAGGGTCGGCAGCCATGCTGACCCCTCACTGGCAGAAGTCCCTGATGATTTCTTTAAGGTATAATGGACATGAGTTTGAGCAAACTCTCAGAAATAGTGAAGGACAGGGAAGCCTGGCATGCTGCAGCCCATGGGGTCACGAAGAGATGGACACAACTGAGTGACTGAACAACAACAACATATTCACAGGAAGGCTCTGGCCAGGCTCACAGGCACCCCTGTTTGAGTAACAGAAGCACTCCCATGAGAAGAATAAAATGAAATAGGTGGCTGAGTGGGCCAACCAGGAATGGAACCCCTCCCCTAGGACAAAGAGCCCTGAGCTGGACAGGCCAGACAGGGCCCTTCCTCCCCATCCCAGCCATCTGGGGCCCTGACCGGCTGGGCCCCCTTATCTGCTCTCTGGATGAGAACCTGTGAAGCGCCTGCCTGACACATGCAGGAGAGGTAAACTGACTTGACCTCAGGAAAGCAAGGCCCCTGGTAGCTCTCAGGAAAAGGCCTCCATTCCGGCCTGCATCCCTGAGGTTCTGCCCTCAGGCACGCAGCTCCTGGGTGGTGCTGGCCCAGTCTCCGTGCCCAGGCCTTGGTCTGGGTCTCACCCTCAAGAAATCGTGAACTCTGTAGATGGTGAGGACTCTGACTCAGGCATCCTCCTGCAAACATCGTCCTGTTCTTTGCGAAGTTCTCCCATGTACAGGAATTATTAGGTTTTGCGTATTCACAGCACTGGGCTCTCCTTCCAATGTGGGGACTTCTTGAGGGTTAAGCGGAGAAGGAACCTAAAGGTGAGGCAAGGGGACCCGCGCATCACCTGCCTCTGTAGACAAACTTCATGGGCTCCACGGCCAGCGCAGTGGCCACCACGTCATCCGCGTTGTGTCTACGAAATCCCACCACCATCAGCCCGTCCAGCTTGCCCACGACGAAGACCAGGTCATCCTGAAGGCAAGGACGCTGGTTGGGCAGAGGACACACAGCAGGCCCCGTGGCTCAGGGCCTGAGACAGAGACCCGACAGCCCACAGACCAGGTAACTCACAGACAGGCCCTGCAGGCCCCCTGCCCACGGTGACAGGAAACACAGGTGGGCTGACCCGGGGTGAAGGGGCCCTAAGCCTGGTGTGCCGGAGTGGGGATGAGGGGGCGTCCAGAGCAGGCATCAGTGCAGGGAAGGTCAGAGGTGGGCACACAGTGAGGGTCAAGCCTGTAAAGCACTCAAGGCTAGGGACAGGGAACCCCAGCATGACAGCACTGGTGGCTGGGCAGGATGGGACTCCGTCATGGGGCCTGCGCACTGTGGACATTGAACAGACCCCTCCCCAGCTCTGAGCCTGGCTGGTGGCCCGGGTTTGGCAGCAGGACACACTCACAGGCCCGATGAAGCCCAGAAGCCCCGTCCTGGTGAAAGGTCGGTCGGAGACAGGTGCGCCCCCAGCGGTGACCGGGACAGTCTGCACAGAACGCAGAGGACAACAGTCCTAGAAGGGCTATCACCACATCTCCCGGGAGGGGATGAGGCTCCCCACCCAACCCCACCCCACCCTGAGGTCAGAGGCCCTACTGGCTGGCGTGACCTCCATCAGGCTCTTGCCAGCATGGCCTCCAGGGCCCAGGCTTCCCCTCCCACCCCTGTGAAGGCACTGAATTCTCCTGAGGATCCAACGGCTCCAGACCCAAGGCCAGCTTCCCCAGGCCACCCAGGGTCCATCAGGGCTGTAGGCACCCTGAGGAAGGCCACACTCCTGCATGCCTCACCCACCCTCCCGCCACTGCTGTGGGACCCGCAGGGACCTCAAAGACGTTTTTGGTGATCCCAAGCAGCCCATAGTACGCTGTTGCCGTCGCACTGGAGTCCACACAGATCTCTCCAACTTCATCAGTTTTGCAGAGATGAGGGGTGCCCTCCACCTTCACAACACACACGTTGGCTGAAGAGAGAAAACAACCCTGGAGACCATGCACACAGACACTGAGGTGGACCATCCAGACACCTGTGTGAACAGCGCCTGCAGGGTGGACACCAACAGTCGTGCTCCCGCGGCAGAGACCCACACCCCCCTGGCCACGAGCCTGCGTGGTCTGTATGTGGTTTGTGCAGGTGACAGAAACTGTTCCCAGTGACATGGGCTCCGTGGTCACCCTGCACTGCCCTCCTGAGCCCTGTGAGATGGGAGATGCTACTGCATGCCTCTGTCTTTGAGGCTGGCTCACACTCCAGGCCTGACGACCCCACCCCAGTGCAGGTCCCTCTTGCGGCCCCTCCCACAGCCCAGTGACCCCCTGCTGTCTTCGCCAAGCAGCACCCCCACCAACATGGCCACCTGCGGCCCAGCCCTCAGCTCTGGGGACCTTGCCTGTCTGGCTCCTGCAGCCCCGGTTACCAGCCTGGCCACAGTGCAGACGTCCAGAAAGGCCTTGATTAGAGTGACATGCACACCAGAATATGCAGCATCCCCTGAATGGAACTCAGTCGCTCAGGCAAGAACCAAACACCCACAGTACTGGGCGAAGTCCAGCCTTCACCTCTGCCAGAGGATTCCCTGATTGATTCTCATCTCTAGGACGAGTGAGGAAGACACGCAAGGAAGACGGTCCAGGGGATGGGGGCGGACCCTGGGTCAGTCTCTTCTCTTGGTTCACAGATCAGGTCATGGCCATCAGAGGGGCAGGGAGCAAGGGCGGTGCTGCCGCCTGGCCTGCCCCCTAGATACACACACTTGCACACAGTCCAACCTCCCTCCCACAGAGACCCTCCCACGTCACGACCAGACAAAAAGGCACAAACCCTGCATGTCCTGGGGACAAAACCCTGGGCCTGACTCAGGGGAGGACTGTGCACCTGACTCAGAGCGGCACCCGTCCTGTCGATACACACACCTGGGGGAGCATGCACACACGCACGCACACACACACACACCCTGTGCAGCAAGAACACACGTGCACACACACGGAGGGGGGCACACACACATACACACACCTGGTGGAGCACATACACACATACACCTGGGGGAGCATGCATGCACACACACCACACTCTCTCAGGGCAAAAAGCACATGCACACACCTGGGGGGGCATGTGTCCACATGCGTGCACACACACACACACACACCCAGGGCAGCAAGCACACACACGCACACGGCAGGGGGGGCCCACACGCATGTGCGCGCGCACACACACCCCTGGGGGAGCACACACACATACCCATGGCAGAAAGCACACGCATATACCTGGGGGGCACATATCTGCACACATGTGTGCACGCACACACACAGGGGGCACACGCACACAAATACATATACCATGGGCAGCACACATGTGTGCACACACACTTGGGGAGCACCATGTCTGCACATGTGCACACATGCACACAAAGTGGGAGCACACACACACACACAGAGCAGTAAAAACATGCACACCCACACATGTGCACACACACACACACACACACACAGGGGACAGAGCATGAAGACACACACATACTCAAACCCAGGGCAGCACATGTGCACGCGTGTACACACACACTTGTGACAGCACATGTGTGCACGCACACACACCAGGGGTGGCACAGGTGCACGCATGCACACACACACACCCCTAAGGGGACCACGTACACATCTGGGGCAGCACATGTGCATGCACACACACACACACACACACACACACCTGGGGTGGCACATGTGCACCCAGGGTGGGCACATGTGTGTACACATATACGCACACCCAGGGCAGAACATAAACACCCAGGACCATGTGCACACATACAGACTCTGGTCCAAGTTTAAGAATAAAATGAGCCCCACTATGAAAGTCCTTACACTTTCAATCAGAAGAATCATCTCTTTTAGTATGTCATCAATCTTTTAAAAAATTCCTGTGTTCACCTCATAAAAGCTAAGAATCACTAAGACCTTGTTTTTTACTCCATAAGATGTTTATCCTTGAGTCCCTGGTTCTGCAGAACTTGTGTCATTGTTCAGTCACTAAGTCATGTCTGACTCTTTGTGACCCCATGGACTGCAGCATGCCAGGCTTCCCTGTGCTTCATTATCTCCCAGAGTTTGCTCAAACTCATGTCCATTGAGTCAGTGATGCCATCCAACCACCTCATCCTCTGTCTCCCCTTCTCCATCTGCTCTCAATCTTTCCCAGCATCAAGGGTTTTTCCAATGAGTCAGCTCTTTGCATGAGGGGGCAAAGTATTGGAGCTTCAGCATCAGTCCTTCCAATGAATATTCAGGACTGATTTCCTTTAGGATGGACTGGTTGGATCTCCTTGCAGTCCAAGGGACTCTCAAGAGTCTTCTCCAACACCATAGTTCAAAAGCATCAATTCTTCGGCGTGCAGCTTTTTTTATGGTCCAACTATCATACCCTTACATGACTACTGGAAAAACCACAGCTTTGACTAGACGGACATTTGTTGGCAAAGCGATGTCTCTGCTTTGTCTAGGTTTGTTTAGGTTTGTTATACATTTTCTTCCAAGCAGCAAGCATCTTTTAATTTCATGGCTGCAGTCACTGTCCACAGTGATTTGAGAGCCCAAGAAAATAAAGTCTGGCACTGTTTCCGTTGTTTCCCCATCTCTTTGCCATGAAGTGATGGGACCAGATGCCATGATCTTCATTTTCTGAATGTTGAGTTTTAAGCCAGCTTTTTCACTCTCCTCTTTCATCGAGAGGCTCTTTAGTTCTTCTTCACTTTCTGCCGTAAGGGTGGTGTCATCTGCATATCTGAGATTATTGATATTTCTCTCAACAATCTTGATTCCAGCCTGAGCTTTATCTAGCCTGGAATTTCACATTATGTACTCTGAATGTAAGTTAAATATGCAGGGTGACAATATACAGCCTTGACATACTCCTTTCCCAATTTGGAACCAGTCCATTGTTCCATGCCCAGTTTTAACTGTTGCTTCTTGTCCTGCATACAGATTTCTCCGGAGACAGATAAGGTGATCTGGTTTTCCCATGTCTTTGAGAATTTTCCACGGTTTGTTGTGATCCACATAGTCAAAGGTTTTAGCATAGTCAATGAAGCAGAAGTAGATGTTCTTCCGGAATTCCCTTGCTTTTTATATGATCCAGTGGATGTTGGCAATTTGATCTCTGGTTCCTCTGCCTTTTCTAAATCCAGCTTGCACATCTGGAAGTTCTCAGTTCAGGTTCTGTTGAAGCCTAGCTTGAAGAATTTTGAGCATTACCTTGCTAGCATGTGAAATGAGTGCAATTTTGCAGTAGTTAGAACATTCTTTGGCATTTCCCTTCTTTGGGATTGGAATGAAAACTGGCCTTTTCCAGTCCTGTGGCCAATCCTGAGTTTTCCAAATTTGCTAGCATGCTGAGTGCAGCACTTTAACAGCATCATCTTTTAGGATTTGCTCATCTGCAGAACTGATGAGTCCTTGATTGGGGTAGACATATATATGCAAAGGAAAAAAGACAACTCACGTCTCTAAAACAGTAGAACTCGAAACAAATCTATTAAGTTGGTGCAAAAGATCAGTTCTGCACTGTTGAATTTTGCCTTTTGATATTGGAATAGTCTTAAATATATGTGGTTGTTATACACCATTTTAATGCACATTTTTTTTTGCTAAGAAATTATGTTAGACAAAAAAATTCAAGTGCTTTTTTTTAATTCAAGTTCAAAACAGGTCGTAAAACAGAGGAGACAACTCGCAACATCAACAACGCATTTGGCCCAGGAACTGCTAACAAATGCACAATGCAGTGTTGGTTCAGGAAGTTTTGCAAAGGAGACAAGAGCCTTGAGGATGAGGATTGTGGTGGCCAGCCACTGGAAGTTAGCAATGACCAACTGAGAGGATCATTGAAGCTGGTCCTCTTACAACTACACAAGAAGTTGCCAAAGAACTCAACATCAACCATTCTATGGTTGTTCAGCACTTGAAGCAAAGTGGAAAGGTGAAAAAGCTTGTAAGTGGGTGCCTCATGAGCTAACTGCAAATCAAATAAAATCATCATTTTGAAGTGTCATCTTCTCTTATTCTACACAATAACAACGAACAAATTGGACTGTGACATAAGACAAAAAATGGATTTTATATGATAACCAGCAACAATCAGCTCTGTGGTTGGACCAAGAAGAAGCCTCAAAGCACTTTCCAAAGCCAAACTTGCACCAAAAAATTGTCACGGTCACTGGTGGTCTGCTGCCGGTCTGACCCACTGCGGCTTTCTGAATCCTGGTGAAACCATTACACCTGAGAGGCATGCTCAGCAAATCAATGAGATATACTAAAAACTGCAATGCCTTCAGCTGGCATTGGTCAACAGAATGACCTCAATTCTTCTCCATGACAATGCCCAACTGCATGCTGCACAATCAATGCTTCAAAAGTTGAATGAAATCAGGCCACAAAGTTTTGTCTCATCTGCCATATTCATCTGACTTCTCCCCCACTGACTATCACTTCTTCAAGCATTTCGACAAACTTTTGCAGGAAAAATGCTACCACAACCAGCAGGATGCAGAAAATGCTTTCCAAGAGTTCATCAAATCCCTAAGCACAGATTTCCTTTATGCTACAGGAATAAACAAATTTATTCCTCACTGGCAAAATTGTGCTGACTCCCTAAGATGGCAGAGGAATAGGACAGGGAGACCACTCTCTCCCCCACAAATTCATCAAAAGATCATTTGAATGCTGAGCAAACTCCACAAAACAACTTCTGAACACTGGCAGAGGACACCAGGCACCCAGAAAGGCAGCCCATTGTCTTCGAAAGGAGGTAGGACAAAATATAAAAGATAAAAAGAGAGACAAAAGAGTTAGGGACGGAGACCCATCACAGGGAGGGAGTCATGAAAGAGGAGAAATTTCCAAACACCAGGAAACCCTCTCACTGGCGGGTCTGTGGGGAGTTTTGGAATCTCAGAGGGCAACATAACCAGGAGGAAAAATAAATAAATAAATAAATAAAACCCACAGATAACGTGCTTAATTGCAGCTCCCACCGGAGAAGTAGCGCAGATGCTCACGTACACCACTAGCAAGTGGGGGCAGAACAGGGGGGCATGGGTTGCATGCTTAGGGTAAGGACAGGGCCTGAATGTCCTGAGGACAATCTGAGGGAGCTAACATGAGATAGCAACCCAAACTGTGGGATAGCCAGGGAGAGAGAGAAAAAAAAAGAGAGAGAGAGAGAACATTCCCACAAAAAGCTCTAACCTAAGGCACCGCCAGGTCTGCTCACAGAACAAAGGACTGAGCAAATACCAGAGGAGAGCTAGCTGGCTGCGGACTGGCCCATCCCCTGCTACAGACAGGGAGGCAGGCGGGCGACAGCCACAGCCGGAAAGGGGCAATCTTGGCCCCAGGGACAGCATCCTTTACCAAACTGCAAGCAGGCTCCCAGGCGCTAAGTCTTCCTGGGATCCTGGACAGTTGACATCTGCTGGAAGGGTCGCAGCCAGAGATCAGCTCCCCAGAGGAGACACACGGCACACCTGAGATAGCACTTCCGCTGTGCACCCAGGAAACCAAGCGGCTGGGACTGGGGAGGTGATAAGACACATCGCCTCACCTGGGGAGAGTGCACTCACCAAACACCTGGTCACCTGAGCTGCTCGGACCTGGGAAGGGCACAAAACGCAGGCCCATCCGAGTCTGCGCCTTTGTGGAGTACCTGAGGAACCTGAACCTGAGTGGCTTAGACCTGGGAAGGGCACACAACCCAGGCCTGCTTTAGAGAGTTGCAGAGCAACCTGGAGCCTGAGCAGTGTAGACTGGGAAAGCACACACGCAGTGAGTGGGGCAAACCCAGTGTGGCCGAGACACTGTGAGCACTCCCCACGCACGCCAGTGATATTTGTTTGCAGTGCTCCTGCCTCCCCACAGCACGACTGAACAAGTGAGCCTAAGTAAGTGACCATCTTTGCCCCCTTGTGTCAAGGCAGAAATTAGACACTGAAGAGACTTGCAAACAGAAGAAGCCAAAAGAAACAGAGGGAACCGCTTTGGAAGTGACAGGTGCAACAGATTAAAACCCTGTAGTTAGCACCAACTACAGTGGAAAGGGCCTATAGACCTTGAGAAGTATAAGCTGGAACAAGAAATTATCTGAAACTGAACTGACCCCACACTGCCCTCAACAGCTCCAGAGAAATTCCTAGATATATTTCTACTATTCTCATTTTTTAAATTTAAAAAAATTTTAAGTCCTTTATTACCCCCTTTAATTTTCATTTTTATAAACTACTATTACCTTGAAAAAAAAGACCCTATTTTTAAAGCAAATTTCATACATGTTTTTTTAATTTTTCTGATTGTGTTTTGTTTTTTTAATATTGTATTTTTGAAAGTCTAACATCTACTCTAGATTTTTAATCTTTGCTTTTTGGTATTTGTTATCAATTCTGTACCTTTAAGAATCCAATCTTCAGTACCCATTTTTACTTACAAGTGTGATTACTGGCTTGATTGCCCTCTCCCCCTTTGACTCTCCTTTTTCTCCCCTAGGTCACTTCTATCTTCTCCCTCCCCCTTCTCTTCTCTACCCAACTCTGTGAATCTCTTTGGGTATTTTGGGCTGTGGAGAACACAGGAAACAGATTACTGGCTAGATCTGTCTCTCTCCTTTTGACCCACCCCGCTTCTTCTCCTGGTCACCTCTATCTCCTTCCTCCCTCTTCTCTTCTCTATGTAACTCCGTGAACCTCCCTGGGTATTCCAGGCTGTGGAGAGCACATAGGGAAGTGATTACTGGCTAGATTGCTCTCCCCCCTTTTGATTTCCCCTCTTCTCCTGGTCACCTCTATCTCCCTCCCTCCTCTTCTCTTCTCCATGTAACTCTGTGAACTTCTCAGGGTGTCCCTCACTGTGGAGAATCTTTTCTCCATTAACCTAGATGTTTTATCATAGGTGTTGTATGGATAGAGCAGTCTTGAGGCTACTGTAAGAATAAGACTGAAAACCACGGGCAGGAGGCTTAAGTGCAAATCCTGAGAACACCAGAAAACTCCTGACTCCAGGGAACATTAATCGATAAGAGCTCATCCAAAAGCCTCCATACCTACACTGAAACCAATCTCTACCTAAGAGCCAACAAGTTCCAGAACAAGACATACCATGCAAATTCTCCAGCAACACAGGAACATAGCCCTGAGCTTTTATATACAGCCTGCCCAAAGTCACACCAAACCCAGAGACACCTCAAAACTCACTACTGGACACTTCACTGGGCTCCAGAGAGAAGAGATCCAGCTCTACCCACCAGAACACCAATGCAAGCTTCCCTAACCAGGAAACCTTGAAAAGCCACTTGTCCAACCCCACTCACATGGAGGAACCTCCACAATAAAGAGGAACCACAAACTGCCAAAATACAGAAAGGCCACCCCAAACACAGCAATCTAAACAAGATGAAAAGGCAGAGAAATACTCAGCAGGTATAGGAACATGATAAATACCCACCAAACCAAACAAAAGAGGAGATAGGGAGTCTAACTGAAAAAGAATTCAGAATAATGATAGTAAAAATGATCCAAAATCTTGAAAACAAGATGGAGTTACAGATAAATAACCTGGAGACAAGGATTGAGAAGATGAAAGAAATGTTTAACAAGAACCTAGAAGAAATAAAAAAGAGTCAATCAATAATGAATAATGCAATAAATGAGATCAAAAGCACTCTGGAGGAAACCAACAGTAGAATAACGTAGGCAGAAGATAGGATAAGTGAGGTGGAAGATAGAATGGTGGACATAAATGAAGCAGAGAGGAAAAAAGAATTAAAAGAAATGAGGACAACCTCAGAGACCTCTGGGACAATGTCAAACACCCCAACATTCGAATCATAGGAGTCCCAGAAGAAGAAGACAAAAAGAAAGGCCATGAGAAAATACTTGAGATAATAGTTGAAAACTTCCATTTTAATGGGGAAGGAAATAGCCACCCAGGTCCAAGAAACCTAGACAGCCCCAAACAGGATAAACCCAATGTGAAACACCCCAAGACACATACTAACGAAATTAACAAAGACCAAACACAAAGAACAAATATTAAAAGCAGCAAGGGAAAAACAACAAATAACACACAAGGGGATTCCCATAAGGATAACAGCTAATCTTTCAATAGAAAGTTTTCAGGCCAGAAGGGAATGGCAGGACAGACTTAAAATGATGAAACAGAAAAACCTACAACCCAGATTACTGTACCCGGCAAGGATCTCATTCAAATATGCAGGAGAAATCAAAAGCTTTACAGACAAGCAAAAGCTGAGAGAATTCAGCACCAACAAACCAGCTCTTCAACAAATGCTAAAGGATCTTCTCTAGACAGGAAACACAGAAAAGGTGTATAAACTCGAACCCAAAGCAACAAAGTAAATGACAACACGATCATACTTATCAATAATTACCTTAAATGTAAATGGGTTGAATGCCCCAACCAAAAGACCAAGACTGGCTGAATGGATACAAAAACAAGACCCCTATATATGCTGTCTACAAGAGACCCACCTCAAAACAAGGGACACATACAGACTGAAAGTGAAGGGCTGGAAAAAGATATTTCACGCAAATAGAGACCAAAAGAAAGCAGGAGTAGCAATACTCATATCAGATAAAATAGACTTTCAAAGAAAGGCCATGAAAAGAAACAAAGAAGGACACTACATAATGATCAAAGGATCAATCCAAGTAGAAGATATAACCATTATAAATATATATGCACCCAACATAGCACCACAATATGTAAGACAAATGTTAACAAGTATGAAAGGGGAAATTAACAGTAACACAATAACAGTGGGAGACTTTAATACCCCACTCACACCTATGGATAGATCAACTAAACAGAAAATTAACAAGGAAACACAAACTTTAAATGATACAATGGACTAGTTAGACATAATTGATATCTATAGGACATTTCACCCCAAAACAATGAATTTCACCTTTTTCTCAAGTGCACACGGAACCTTCTCCATGATGGACCACACCCTGGGTCATAAATGTAGCCTTGGTAAATTCAAAAAAATTGAAATCATTCCAAGCGTCTTTTCTGATTACAATGCGGTAAGATTAGATGTCAACTACAAGCAAAAAAAACTATCAAAAATACCAACATATGGAGGCTGAACAACACACTTCTGAATAACCAACAAATCACAGAAGAAATCAAAAAAGAAATCAAAATATGCATAGAAATGAATGAAAATGAAAACACAACAACCCAAAAGCTACAGGACTCAGTAAAAGCAGTGCTAAGGGGAAGGTTCACAGCAATACAAGTTTACCTCAAGAAACAAGAGAAAAGTCAAATAAGTAACCTAACTCTACACATAAAGCAACTAGAAAAGGGAGAAATGAAGAACCCAGGGTTAGTAGAAGGAAAGAAATCTTAAAAATTAGGGCAGAAATAAATGCAAAAGAAACAAAAGAGACCATAGCCAAAATCAACAAAGCTAAAAGCTGGTTCTTTGAGAAGATAAATAAAATAGACAAACCATTAGCCAGACTCATGAAGAAACAAAGGGAGAAGAATCAAATCAACAAAATTAGAAATGAAAATGGAGAAATCACAACATACCACACAGAAACAAAGGATTATAAGAGACTACTATCAGCAACTAGATGCCAATAAAATGGACAACTTGGAAGAAACGGACAAATTCTCAGAAAAGTATAACTTTCCAAAACTGAACCAGGAAGAAAGAGAAAATCTTAACAGTCCCATCGCAAGCATGGAAATCGAAACTGTAATCAGAAATCTTCCAGCAAACAAAAACCCAGGACCAGATGGCTTCACAGCTGAATTCTACCAAAAATTTAAAGAAGAGCTAACACTATCCTACTCAAACTCTTCCAGAAAACTGCAGAGGAAGGTAAACTTCCAAACTCATTCTATGAGGCCACTATCACCCTAATACCAAAACCAGACAAAGATACCACACAAAAAAAGAAAACCACAGGCCAATATCACTGATGAACACAGATGCAAAAATCCTTAACAAAATTCTAGCAAACAGAATCCAACAACATATTAAAAAGATCATACACCATGATCAAGTGGGCTTTATCCCAGGGATGCAAGGATTCTTTAATATCCACAAATCAATCAATGAGATATACCACATTAACAAATTGAAAGATAAAAACCATTTGATTATCTCAACAGATGCAGAGAAAGCCTGTGACAAAATTCAACATCCATTTATGATAAAAACCCTCCAGAAAGCAGGCATAGAAGGAACATACCTCAACATAATAAAAGCCATATATGATAAACCCACAGCAAACATTATGCTCAGTGGTGAAAAATTGAAAGCATTTCCCCTAAAGTCAGGAACAAGACAAGGGTGGCCACTCTCACCACTACTATTCAACATAGTTTTGGAAGTTTTGGCCACAGCAATCAGAGAAGAAAAAGAAATAAAAAGAATCCAGATTGGAAAAGAAGAAGTAAAACTCTCACTGTTTGCAAATGACATGATCATCTACATAGAAAACCCCAAAGACTCCACCAGAAAATTATTAGAGCTAATCAATGAATATAGTAAAGTTGCCAGATATAAATCCACATTCCTATACACTAACAGTGAGCAAACAGAGAAATTAAGGAAACAATTAAGGAAAAAAAAATAAATGACCCCCCCCAAAAAATGGGCCAAAGATCTAAACAGACATTTCTCCAAAGAAGATGTACAGATGGCTAACAAACACATGAAAAGATGCTCAACAGCACTCATGATCAGAGAAATGCAAATCCAAACCACAGTGAGGTACTACCTCACACTGGTCAGAATGGCTGCTATCAAAAAGTCTACAAACAATAAATGCTGGAGAGGGTGTGGAGAAAAGGGAACCCTTTAACACTGTCGGTGGGAATGCAAACTGGTACAGCCACTATGGAGAACAGTGTGGATATTCCTTAAAAAACTGGAAATAGAACTGCCATATGACCCAGTAATCCCACTGCTGGGCATATACACCAAGGAAACCAGAAGTGAGAGAGATACATGTACCCCAATGTTCATCGCAGCTCTATTTACAATAGCCAGGATATAGAAGCAACCTAGATGTCCATCGGCACACGAATGGATAAGAAAGCTGTGGTACATATACACAATGGAATATTACTCAGCCATTAAAAAGAATGCATTTGAATCAGTTCTACTGAGGTGGATGAAACCGGAGCCTATTATACAGAGTGAAGTAAGTCAGAAAGAAAAACACCAATATAGTATACTATCGCATATATATGGAATTTAGAAAGATGGTAACAATGGCCCTATATGCGAGACAGCAAAAGAGACACAGATGTATACAACAGTCTTTTGGAGTCTGTGGGAGAGGGCAAGGGTGGGATGATTTGAGAGAATAGTATTGAAACATGTATATTATCATATGTGAAACAGATCGCCAGTCCAGGTTTGATGCATGAGACAGGGTGCTCAGGGCTGGTGCACTGGGATGACCCTGAGGGATGGGATGGGGAGAGAGGTGTGACGGGGGTTCAGGATGGGGAACACATGTACACCCATGGCTGATTCATGTAAATGTATGGCAAAAACCACTACAATATTGTAAAGTAATTAGCCTCCAATTAAAAAAATAATAATTAGTTAAAATTTAAAAAATGTGTTGACTGTAATAGTTCCTATTTTGATTAATAAAGATGTGTTTGAGCCTAGTTACAATGATCTAAAATTTACATCTGAAACCGCAATTATGTTTGCACCAATCTAATAAATGTCCATCCTTGTTCTATGTGCTGATCCCTAGCACCACCACCGGGCCAGATGCAACCATGTCCCTCCCTCTGGTGCCCAGCCTGTTCCAAGAGCCTACCAGAGGCAGAGCTGCAGACATGGTCCTGGGCCCAGGACTAGGGCGCATCATGACAGGGCCTGAGTGGAGATAGAAGCTGCTCTCCAGGGTCGCCAGAAGGGTGGGCACGGGCAGGAGGGGAGCTGGAACACCACGGGATAGCCATGGCAAGGGGCAGCCTTAGAGCACACGCAGGGCACCCCCTACTCACAAAGCCACTGGCCTTGGCTGGCTCTGCTCTAAATTCCCTGCTGTGACACTGCTGGAGGGGGGCCTCTGGGGAGACGGCGCCATCACCCTCCCCACTGCTGCCCCACCTGGGACTCGTGCACCCATCCAGGCCCGTGGCCTTCCTGGAGCCTTTAGGGTCCCGCTGCTGCTCACCTAACAGGCCCTCGGCAGGACCAAGACAACCCCATCATTGGTGCCTGCAGCTGAGGGCTTGAGGGCTGCAGGCCTCGCCAAGGGACAAGCATGTGACCGCCTGGTGCACGAGCTTCCAGTGGGGAGCTCTGTCACTACTCCCCAGCCCCGAGAGGACCAAGGTGGGGTCGTGGGGCAAACACACTGCCCTTGATACAAAGGGAGGCAAAAAACAGAAAACATGTTACAAACAAAAATCCCAAATCTGAAGCCTGGTATTTGTGTGCTCTGGAGCGCATCCGGCCACAGTACAAGACCCTTCCCCACTATGACCCCACTGTGCCCTCACCTCCAGGCATCACCTGGCCGACGTCCTGAACTGTGAGGACCGACAGCTTCTCCTCAGCATCCACTCTGATCACCCCGTGACTGAGGCCACTCATGGACAGCACAGCTCTTCTTGGAGGAGGGCCCCCCAGGTCAGGAGGCCTGGAAACAAAATTTATTAACTGACGAGGGGACAGCCCCCTGACAACAGGATGATGTGCAGCAAAGAGCCGGCTGGAGCCAGGCTGTGGGGATGCTGGCTGTGAGACCCCAGGGGCAGGCTGCATCCCCACAGGTCCGCATGACACCCCACCCCATGTGCTCCACAGCAGGGGACCAGGGGGCTGCGGGGACCATGCAATGATGCTGCATGCCTTCCAAGGAGGGCACAAAGGTGACTGCTTCCACCAGGCAGGTAGTACTGGGACAGTGCCCAGAGCCCCAGGCAGCAGGTAAGCAGAGTCCATGCTTCCTGGGAGCAAGCCCAGAGGACCCAGAGACCAGAGGAGGTGGCCTGGAGCCACGGCAGAACAGCAGGCTGCACAACCTATTCCAGCCAAAGGCCACTGAGCTGCAGCAGACTGCCCCAAAGAGGGGTCCCGACTCCCGACTGTGAGAAGCCAGGGGCAGTAAAGTGGCTGCTGCTGCAGTGCCAAGTTTGGGCCTGATTGGTTTCACAGCAGCAGGAGCTGGGAGGCTGAGAATCAAATGTCACGTCTCCTCCAGTAAGAAAAACCACTTTGCTGAGCGTAGAGGTCACCACAGAACAAAGGCATGAAGAACCCACTGTGGTCTGGGGAGGATAAAGGTGATGTTTTTAATGCTGATTCTTATCAACATGTTAAGATTTCTTACTACCATGGATAAATAAACAACATAATACAAGACTACAACTGAAACTCACTTTCTAACAACTAAGTTGAGAGTGCGAAATTAACAAAGTGCCCGCAAACGTGAGCACACTGCCCTCTACCTGAGGATGGTACTCAGGGGCATGGACAGCAGCCTTAGGTGAGCAGAGATGACTGGGCAGGAAGGTGACCCCGTTGGGCCCTGGGGAGTCACGTGGGTGAGCACAGAGCAGGAGGCTGTGTCTCTCAGGCCTCCCAACTCCATCAGAACAGGGCAAGTCCTGGGCTGGAATAATCCAGGGATGGTGGTCCAGGGAGCCACCATGGAACTGTGTCACAAATCAGGACAGCCAGGGAGGGACGTGTGGCCAACAGGGTGTGCAGATGTGGCAGTCGGGGCAGCCCCACTATGACATGAACATGACTGGAGACGGGCCCCAGACCAGGCACTGCTCAGTTTCTCTTGCTCAGGAACAAATCAACCAAATTTGCTCTCACAGGTAATTCAGCTGAACGAGGAAAAAGACAGAGCAAGTGATCAGCTACCTGCGGATGGCCACGGTGAGCGCCTCCGGCGAGCTGGCACAGGGGCAGATGACCTCTGGCCTCAGACCTCTGGCCTGGAAGACGTTGAGGAACGCATCACAGGAGGATATGGACCCTGAATGAGACAGAGTGGACACGAGAGCTGAGCGGAAGGCCGTCAGGCACCCAGTGTGGAAGATGCCTGGCGCCAGGCCCAAACACTGTACCCCTCAATCAACCTCAATCAACCTCAATCAACCTCAATCAACCCATCAGTCTCATGGTGGTGGGGGAGCTGTTTCCACAAAAAACAGGATGCGTTTTCATATCGCTAGCAAATAAGAAGCTGACTCTCACCCCTGGCGTTGAGTCTGAGGTCTGATAGCCTCACCCACCTACTGGCAGCTGTGCCAAATGGGAGGTGACCCCGGCCACTCACAGAGCTGGAGTTGAACCTTCTGCAGCACGCGGCCTGGCCCTGTGAGCACCCACTCCTGGATGCGCCCCGCAGCTGCAGTCTGCCAGTGGCTTCAACATGCCTCTCCCTGCAGGGGCAGCCCAGCCCTTCAACCCTGCCTCTCTGTCCACTTGCCCAGCCACTGTCTATGGTGGTGCTGCCTGCTCAGGGCCTAAGTCAGCACAGCCTTGCCCCCACCGGGACCAGGGCTGCACCCCGACCTGCAGCGTTCTGCCACAGGGAGGCTCAGGAAAGGAGGGAACCTGGCCATGGGTCCTTGCGTCCAGCAGAGGGCAAACAAGACAGTCCAGATAGCTCAGAGCATCAGGGAAGTGATGGGCACTCAGAGTGCTGGGATCTCGGATCTGTGGGACGGCCGGCCTGGGGAGGGGCTCCTGGTGGCTCAGCAGCTGCGCCAAGAGCGTGGTGGAGACGCAGAGGAGCCAGAGGCCTGTGGTGCTCTGGAGGCAGGACGAGGGGCTCAGGGGTGGGTGGAGGGAATAAGAGGCTTTGGAGTGCTAGAAGGTGGGATGCCCTCCCAACAGTCAGGTACCCAGGAGCCTAGGGTTGTCAGGGCCACACTATACAGGGGTTCTGGGGTTGGGGGGTGGGCGGTACTCACAGGGGTTTGCACCATCAGCTACGATCAGCAGACGCAGGGAGCTGAGGCTGACGTCCCTCTGACCTCGCTGAGCCAAGAGAGACCAATGCATGTCGCGGGACTTCACCAGTGCAGCTTGGGCTGCAGGGGAGCAGGATGTGCCTGCGTCACGGTCAGGCAGGCCCGCAGAGCAGGCCACGTGCTCCCCATAGCCCACTGGGTCACAGGCAGGCAGGCCCACAGAGCAGGCCACATGCTCCCCACAGCCCACTGGGTCACGGGCAGGCAGGCCCACAGAGCAGGCCACATGCTCCCCACAGCCCACTGGGTCATGGGCAGGCAGGCCCACAGAGTAGGCCACGTGCTCCCACAGCCCAGCCTCTGGGCTTCCCCCATCTGGCCTGCCTGGAAGGCAGCTCAGTGCAGGGGCCGTTCTGACTCTCTCCCTGCCCCCACCACACCTGCCTCTCGCTCTCCAGTTGCCCTTCCCCAGCTGCCCCTCTTTGGCTGCCCTTCTCTGGCTGTCCCTCCCCGACAAGGGGGACCCTGCTCCCTCTAGCAGGAAGGGGCACTGCCAAACGCCCCACTAGGATTTGGTTTTCATCTGTCAGACAGGGTCATCAGAGACAGCCCCCCACAGGGCACAGCCCACGTCTGCACTCCGTAACTGGCAACATCATTAGTGTGGTCAACGCGCACGGGGCACCCAGGACACAGCAGGCCCGCCAAGCCCTGCTGGAGCAGAGCCCAGGGACACCCGGATCGTGCAGGAGTGGCCATGCTCGGGAAGCACGGACTGACTCCGGATGGACAGCAGGGTGGGTGTGGCCCTGCAGGCAGCCCCACTGCTCTGGATCATAAACTGCTTTGTTTGAACAATCAGCTTTGCTACTGGTGGCTTGAAGAGCCCTAACTTCAAATTCACACCATCTCAAGAGCTAAGAATCAGGAGCGTTTATGTGACAGCATGAAGTCAGGAGTCTATGGCCACACCTAACAGAGCCATTCTCCACGAGCCCCCTATTCCCAGCACTGGAGAGTCAGGCTGTGGGGCAGGGGGTGCCTGCCCTGGCCCCCGCCTGCAGCTCTGTGTGCTACTGTATTATTTCTTAATCACCAAAGACTAACTCAAAGACCCCTCTAAGGAAGGGCACACAGACAGACGACGTTCCTCTGTTACCTTTATACACACACACTTTCTGAATCCAGGAGAGTGGGTTCGCCTTCATCAGCGCATATGGGATGCTGACCACATGTATCCTCTTCAAGATGCTCTGTGAAGAGACCCGCGGTTGTGGGGGAGGGGGGCCCCACCAGGAGAGGCACAGAGAGTGTCAGAGCTCTACTCACAGCACAAGGGCTGACTCCACCAGCCACAGCGGGGCTTGGTGTTGCCCATGGGCGTAAAACGTTAGCAACCTCCCCACAGTTAGGTAGTATAGACACAGCACTCACTGTTAACACTCCATGCCACAGGCCGGCATCCCTTTTGAAATCCAGCACATTTGTTAATGTTTCAGCTGAAAGTGGACAAAGATGGTTAAACAACCAAAGCGACCCTCCTCACAAGTCACATGCATTTTCAGAGACACCCTGAGATGATTACATCATCAACAAATAGGAGTTCTAGGAAACATACAGAGCACTTCCAAATACCATGTCCCAACCAGTCAATAATCTTGGTAAATGTGAAAGCAGATCACACAACTGCGAGTTAGCACAGAGAACAAGCTGACTGGTCTTCTGGAAACACAGGGAGCAGCCACACTCCAGAGGCTGCAGGAGTGCGCGCCTCCCTCTCCTCTTGGACGTGGAGCAGAGGGCAGTGGAGGATCTCTAGTTCCCATGCCCCGCCCCAGTCTCAGGTCCCAGGATCACAGCATGCCGTGTCCGTCCCCACCCACAGGCCTCGCTGGGTAAGCTCTGGGAGGGGCCAGAGTGCCACCCCAGCCCTTACCTTCCGAGTAGCCGCACGCCTGGGTCAGAGCCTGGCACTGTGCTAGCAGGGACGCATGGGACACCGCCACTCCCACCGTACTTCCCTCCTTGCTGGTTTTGTACTGAAAGATTCCAAAACATGAGCTCATTAGGTGACATTTCTGGAGGCTGTCCTTCACTCACCACAGGTTCGACCAGAGCCCACGGTATGCCCGGGCCCTCAAGGTGATGCCCTCAGCTGACGTCAGGCTCACCCTGGCTGGGTGAGGGGCGACAGGGCATGCAGGTGGTCCCCAGGGAGGCAGCAGGGGTGGCTCTGGGTGCCTTTCTGGGGTGAAGGAAAAGCACACATGTAGGTGCCCGAGCGTGGGGCTCAGCGAGGGCACTACCTCGATGTAGGCGGTCCCGGGCCCCGCATCCTGCACTGCCGGGTGCCAGTCCTTGGGGGGCTTGGTCAGGTGCTTCCCATCGATCACCAGCCAGGTGAGGGGGGGCCAGCCTGTGAGGGCAGACAGGGACATGCAGAGGCAGGGTCAGAGGGCCCTGCTCCCTCCCGACACCTCTGTGTCCAACACGCTGCCCGAGCCACTGAAAGGTGGGCAGGAGCCCCTGTCTCACTTGACCTTCATGTACTTATGTTTAATGACCAGCGGCCGCCAGGCTGGTCAGCACAGGTCTAGACCCTGAGCCAAGTGAGGAGCGAGATTCACCAAGGTCTAAAACAAGGCCCCACTTTTGCTGAAGGCCCCTTTGTCTCTGTAGCGGCTGCTGACAGGAAAGGACGCCCAAGGGCCCACTTTAGCAGAGAACCCGGCCACATGCTCCCCGCCCGTGGGCCCACCTTTGAAGGTCACCACCTCTCCGGTCTGAGCCTTGGGCAGGCCTTTCTGACAAGCATCTGTGGTCAGGGCCAGGGAGACGCCACAGCTGCCCAGCAGAAACCCAACCTGCTGGCTGCCAGCATCCTGCAGAAACAGAGGGGCAGGGGCTCGCTCGCACACAGGACAGCTTTTCTCAGAAATGTGCAAAGCTAGACCAGGTCATCCGGAGAGGTGTGTGCATATTTCCCTCAAAATGAAATACTTAAGTTCTTAAGTTCAAAAGATAAAGTTCTGAGTAACTGACTAACTTCTCATAGTTTTTCTTGCAAATGACACTTACTAGCATTTTAATAAACTCCAAAAATAATAGCACTAAAATTTACACTTGATTTGTGTTTGAAATTTACAGATTAATCTGGGGAGGTCTGACCTTTAACAATCTTAATTATTTTTACACAGAATACGTCCTTCAGTAGCATTTTATCATTTCCTTCTTATAAGTTTTAGAAACTCGAATCTTTCCCTAAATACCCTGTATTCAAATATCTGCATATCATATATATATAACCCTTTGGGATATACTGCATTTATTCACAAGTTTTACTTTGAGGATTCTCAAATTTGAATATTTCTTGCTGATAATGCTCATGTTAATAATTACCTGAACACTGGGATACAATAGAAAACTATGATTTTCTAAAATACATGTTGAGTCTACTCTTAGAATAATACACTTTTCAGTAATCAGATTACTGGTTGCTAAGTCATTTCAGTCGTGTCCAACTCTGTGTGACCCCACAGACAGCAGCCCTGGTATTTATATCTAAAGTGTAACAGCTATCTAGGACATCAGCCCCTCCCCCACTGGAAGCCACCTGTGAGCAATGAGATGTGCTCACTGTTTTGGAGGTGATTGAACACAGGAGGGTCTCAAGTCATGTGTTTATCACTGAGAAATGAGCTGTAACACATCTCTGTAATGACTGACTCATCCAGAAGTGAAAATTATTATCAAGAAGCACATCATTTTGAGAAAAGGTTTAACAGAATCTCATCAGATTCCAAATTCTATTCGTTAGAAAAAAAGACGTTTGTTTCTGTTGGGATATCAGCACCAACAGGTGTTCTTACGCCTTTCTCCCAGGGAGACACATGAAAGGGCATCTGGGTGAAGCTGCCCTGGTGTCTCTGAAGCCCGCCCGCCCGTCCTCGCCCAACAAGAGGCGCCTGGAGCGAGGACATGAAGACACCTGCACTGGATGCGGGGCTTCAGGACCAAGCCTCGGGGACCACAAACCGAGCTGGCACCACGAGCTACCTTTCTGGTGAGTGGCACTTCGATGGGGACAGGAACCAGCTCGGCCAGGAGACACCCGTAGAACGCAACCATGAACATCACTGGGTCACTATTCGGGAACACCAGCGCCACCTACGAGAGCACAAAGGAAAA
Source organism: Bubalus kerabau (assembly GCF_029407905.1). Lineage (NCBI taxonomy): Eukaryota > Metazoa > Chordata > Mammalia > Artiodactyla > Bovidae > Bubalus > Bubalus kerabau. The sequence continues at coordinate 192,549,277 of NC_073625.1, read as the reverse complement.
CCCTGCAAACCACTTGGGAAGAAGTCAGTCATCTGCATACCTGCTGATGAGACAGATTTTAGCTCAGAAAATGTTACTTTGTGTGTTATACTTGGTTCTTAAGTTTCCACAACCATGTAACTTCTATTACATACTTTTTAGGTTAAAGTCTTTACTCCACATGTAACAAAACATGTTAAATTCCTGGGCCTAATAAAAAGCAAGTTTGGCAAAGTAAGTCCAGCCGGGTCTGCCAGTGGGTCTCGATCCACCTCCATCCACTCTGACCACTCAGGGACAGGTGTGATGGACCACTACCCACCATCAAGTAGCCCAGGACAAAAACACCTGGACATGAAAAGAGAACCCGGAATCAAAGTATATTCAAGTATCTTCCAAAAGGGAATCTGGACACTGAAGTTTAATTGGACAGATCTTCACTCAAGACTGAAACACTAACAGGGGAGAGTGGGGGGCACAGAATACCTCAGCAAGACCCTGCTCCCCACACCTGCCCTCTCCCTCTGTGTCTCCACAGGGGGTCCACTCCCTGCTCTCATCTGGTCATCATGCTGCCACAGTTTAAATTATATGTTCTCAGGACCTCCCTGGTGGTCCAGTGGTTAAGACTTCACACTCCCAACGCAGGGGACCGAGGTTTGATCCCTGGTCAGGGAACTAGATCCCATATGCCACAAGCATGGCCCCCAAAATTACATATTCTATTTATCTTACATATTTATTAAAAAAATTTTTTTGAACACAGAGATTTAAAATGACAAAAAGCACTAATGAAAAAGAGCACCCTGCACCCTTCCCCACCCCGCAAAGCAACCACTTCTAACACATCTTAAACCCTCCCCTTGGCCAACTCTCTCGTCTTTTCAGACACTACGCTCATCTTGCTGCATCTCACATCTGAAGGTATTAGACAGGCGCTCTACTTCCTTTTACAGCAGACGAACCCTGAGCCCTCTGCCCTCTTCCCCTCTCTCTTCTCCCATCATCCCAATTTCCATGTCTTACAATATCTGGCTAAATCAAAAGCTATTTAGGAATATTTGTAAGGCCATAATATTGTAGTAAGTGTGCTTGAAACCTAAATGGTAAGCCAGAATAGTTTATGAGGAGACTGTTAACACAGAGCCTTGGATAACTAATAACCCTTTAATAAGACAAAACTTGAGCTACATCTATATTCATTCTGTACTTGAGGTCTGGAAATCAAGTTTATAACAAGTTTCTTGAAAATGGCAAAGATCTCCTTTGAAGGCTGATGTTAATAAGCGTTTGTCCCACTAAAAGGACTGTGAGCCTTGAGACTGGATGTTTGGTAGAGCATACACGTGAATATTCATTAGAAGGACTGATGCTGATTCTGAAGCTCCAATACTTTGGCCACCTGATGCAAAGAACTGACTCATTGGAAAAGACCCTGATGCTGAGAAAGACTGAAGGCAGGAGGAGAAGGGGACAACAGAGGATGAGATGGTTGGATGGCATCACCGATTTGACAGACATGAGTTTGAGCAAGCTCTGGGAGTTGGTGATGGACAGGGAAGCCTGGCATGCTGCAGTCCATGGGGCTGCAAAGAGTTGGACATGACTGAGTGACTGATTTGAACACATTTTTAGAGAATCTCTTATAAAGAGTTATGTCTGTTCAATTTTATAAAATACATTATAACAGGAGGATGAACTTGCCACCCACCTCCGATCACTAACTCTCTAACTGTGATCTCGTCAGCTTTTTTATAACTAACCCAACTACGTGGATCCACTTACAAGTCAATAGAGTATCTCTAAGTATGTCCTTGCAAGAACTTACCTCCAGAGAAAGAAATGAGTGATTCTTAGACTCACTGTAAAGCACAACAGGAGCCCGGGTTTCCAGCAGGTCTGTCCTAAAGCATCAGGTACACAAGGTATCGTCTGGTACTGCTCACACTTCTACAGCCAAGCCCCGCCCTGTCTTCTGGTGGGACAGTCACTGCCTTTTTCACCAGCTTCATTCCCTGTGTGCACCGGCCAGCTTTCTCAGAAATGCTCCACTGGGTTGTCAGACCTAGTCAGTAGTATTTCCAAATAACTAGCCAGGCAGGTAAGCTCACGGTTTCATGAGCTGCTGACCAGTCAGCCCACCTGGGGCGTCATCCTCCTGATCTCGCTTGGGCTGCTTCTTGGTCTGCAGCTTGAGGTCATCCTGGTAGTTCTCCTGTCTGACCAGTCACTCGTATGCTGAAGTACTTCCTCTGTTAACTTCCCGAGACAGTGCATCGGAGCCAACTGTCTGAGTGCTGCCTGTCTGAAAACAGGGCCCCGTCCTCACCTCTGTGACTGTCTGAGGCCTACGTGTCTGAAAACAGTGCCCGTCGTCACCTCTGAGACTGTCTGAGTGCCGCCTGTCTGAAAACAGTGCCCGTCCTCACCTCTGTGACTGTCTGAGAGCTGCCTGTCTGAAAACACTGCCCCGTCCTCACCTCTGAGACTATCGGAGAGCTGCCTGTGTGAAAACAGTGCCCGTCCTCACCTCTGTGACTGTCTGAGGCCTATGTGTCTGAAAACAGTGCCCCGTCCTCAACTCTGTCTGCCTGAGTGCTGCCTGTCTGAAAACAGTCCCCCATCCTTACCTCTGTCTGTCTGAGTGCTGCCTGTCTGAAAACACTGCCCGTCCTCACCTCTCTGACTGACTGAGTGCTGCCTGTCTGAAAACAGTGCCCCATCCTCATCGTTGTTGACTGCCCAGGAACAGACCTGAAGTTTGAAAATACTGCTCCGTGTCCTCCAGTATCACACCAAGAAGCCCAGCCCTGGGGCTTTTGGGCCTCTCCAGACAGCCCACTCTCCCTGAAAGCTGAATCCACCTTCCAGTACTTGGGTAGGTGCCTCGGTGTGGGCCCCTGAACCCCCACAGGTCCTTGACTCCAGCTCTGGAAATGGTCTGGCATCACTATTACGATGCAATATTTCCCTCTCTCCTCTAGAAGTTGTCATAGAGGGCAGCCTTCATGATCAAGTCTAACCTGGACTGTTCTTCCTACTTTCCATCTCTCAGTCTCCCCTATTAGTATCTTTTCCTTGATTTACGGAGCTAAATCCTCATATCAGATCTCCAGGGATGTTAACGCTAATATTTTTAAAAACTTATTTTTGGGGTCTATCTTTCCTCCAAGCTGGTTTGTTTCCTCTTCCTCCCTCCCTTTCTCCCCCAGTTCAGTTCAGTCGCTCAGTCGTATCTGACTCTTTGTGACCCCATGGACTGCAGCACACGAGGCTTCCCTGTCCATCACCAACTCCCGGAGCCTGCTCAGACTCATGTCCATCAAATTGGTGATGCCATCCAACCTCTCATCCTCTGTCATCCCCTGTCATCCCCTTCTCCTCCTGCCTTCAATCTTGCCCAGCATCAGGGTCTTTTCCATTGAGTCAGTTCTTTGCATCAGGTGGCCAAAGTATTGGAGCATCAGCATCAGTCCTTCCAATGAACATTCAGGACTGATTTCCTTTCGGATTGACTGGTTTGATTTTGCAGTCCAAGGGACTCTCAAGAGTCTTCTCTAACACCACAGGTTTGAAAGCATCAGTTCTTCAGTGCTCAGCTTTCTTTATGGTCCAACTCTCACATCCATACATGACTACTGGAAAAATCACAGCTTTGATTAGATGGACCTTTGTTGGCAAAGTAATGCCTCTGCTTTTTAATATGCTGTCTAGGTTGGTTGTAGCTTTTATTTCAAGGAGCAAGCATCTTTTAATTTCATGGCTGCAGTCACCATCTGCAGTGATTTTGGAGCCCAGAAAAATAAAGTCTCACTGTTTTCCATTGTTTCCCCATCTATTTGCCATGAAGTGATGGGACTGGATGCCATGATCTTAGTTTTCTGAATGTTGAGCTTTAAGCCAACTTTTTCACTCTCCTCTTTCACTTTCATCAAGATGCTCTTTAGTTTTTCATCACTTTCTGCCATAAGGGTGGTGTCATCTGTGTATCTGAGGATATTGATATTTCTCCCAGCAATCTCAATTCCAGCTTGTGCTTCATCCAGCCTGACATTTCGCATGATGTACTCTGCATATAAGTTAAATAAGCAGGGTGACAATACACAGCCTTGACGTACCCCTTTCCCGATTTGGACCCAGTCATTGTTCCGGGTCTGGTTTTCACTGCTGCTTCCTGCCCTGCATGCAGGTTTCTCAGGAGGCAGGGCAGGTGGTCTGGTGTCCCGTCTCTTGAATTTCCCACAGTTTCTTGTGACCTTTCTCCCCCACCTCCCCTTTAATTTTTCTGCCCATTTCTTGGACCTTTGGTTCTTCTCTTTCACACGCAAGTTTCTGTCCTTACATATCCTTGGCTGCTGATTTACATTAAAGACTGAGGCACCTGGAGAGCTGCCTGAAACTCAGCATCACCCTGTCTACTCACAGCTCCTCTGCTGGGTGCGTTGACCTCAGGCGCCCCTCCTCACAGGGGATGTCCCTGCTGAGCAGGCTGGTTTTCACCATTCTGAACTCCCTGCCTGGCCTCCTCATGTCTGGCTCAGTCTGCCAAGAGCAGTGCTGTAGGCAGAACTTCCCACAATGGCAGAAACGTTCCTTCTCAACATTCCTTCTCTATCAAATATGCTAGCTGTCAGTCACAATCAGTGATGGATCCCTGGAAACAGGATTCGCGCAACTCTTGGGTTAATTTGAACAGCCCGTGTAGTCACTGCCGACCATGCTGGGCAGTGCAGGATGAGGAACTGCGCTGGGGGGCGTGCAGCTCAACAGCCTCCTCTGTGTTCCGTTCTGGCCAGTGGGAGAGAGGGGGCTTCCTGGCCACATGGAACAGGGAAGGAGATGAATACAAAACATCCAAAATTTCAAAGTAACATCAGTGATTCCTCACAAAATATGAGCTTTGGAAATGTAACATTAATACCTGACATTAATATTTTCATTAAAACCAACATATATGAAGCAGAAGAGAAAAGAAGTTGAAGAATCAGAGACTGTGCAATGAGTGAGAAAAAAAGGAAGCATCATTTTATCTACATCAACACAAACTTTCTCAGCGTTCAGTACTTTTCACTGCTGACTTACAGCCTTTGTGTTCATGCTGGGAGTCAAAACAACCGGCAGAGCACTGCTGCCGTCAGAACGGATTTTTGGCCTCCGCTCTCACTCACTCCCTCCAACAAAGGTTCATTGTGTTACTTACTCTGTCTCCAGGTTTAAGCAGTGGTTCGTTCTTATTAGTCAGTTTATTAAGTAGCGTATAAGCTAGTTTTAAACTTCGACTCCAAAGTTTGCCTAAAATAAAATAAACATACTAACAATGTAAAATTTAAGAAACCAATAGTTATCATTTTAATGTAGCAATCATAATACTCCATTATATACCATTATTACTCTATTGTGAAAATGCAGATATTAATAGTTGCCAATGATAGTTATTTTGCACAATGCGATAATGAACATCATAGTTTTCTCTTAGAAACAAGTTACAAATTTATTTTTCTTAACAGAAAAATAAAACATTTTATTATAAAAAAATTCAGAATACAGAAAAGCCAGCTGAAAAAAAGCATTCTTTCTGTTATGTACTTATGTGTATACACACACATAAGATGCATAATTTTTAAAAATGGGATCATATTGACACTTCACTCATTTCAATCAACTGTGAATCACGGTGAATGCATTTTCATTCCACTATGTCTCACTCATCCCCTTACACAAGTGGCACGCAGTTCATTTCACCTCTACAACAATAATTCACGAGGTGGGTCCTATCTTCATTTCTGCTCTTCACTCAAGAGAACAGTCAGGGAGATGCCAGGTGACAGGGTAGTGCCAGGCTGCTGGAGAGGTGCATCTGGACCCCTCACACACATACACTACAACACACCACACACACGTCACACATACACACACTGTCATAGACACCACACATACATCATGCACACACACACCACACACACACACACCATGTGTCCACAGACACCATACACACACTCCCTCCAGCAGGTGGCAGGTCTCTACGTGGATGGGAGAACAGCAGTGCTCGAGCCCAGGAGGGGAGGAGGAGGCCAGCCGTGCAGTGAGCAGCCAGGGCACGTGGCCGGCGACACTGGTAGCACAAGCTGCTGACAAGTACAGACGTCCAGAACACAAAAATGCCACAAAGAGCCCCGTGGGAAAATGTGCAGAAGACTCCACAGCATTTAACAAAAGAGCAAACCTCAAGGATGAAAGCAGGAAAAGACTGCAACATACCAGCCTTCACCAGATTAGCACCACAATGACTGTCTCTGTGTTCGCAGCAGATTAGCTCAAAGTAATGCTGCCAAAGGGAGGGAGAGGGACTCACACAGCAGGTAGCTGAGTGCAAACTCGAAAGGTCTGGAATTACCTGACAAAGGTAAAAACGTCATTATCCTAGACCGAGCTAGCGCCTCCTCTCCTAATATTAATACATGCTCTACAAGAACGCATGCTTGTGTACCAGGCAGCACTGACTGTAACAATCAAGACAGAAATGACCCAACATCCACCAATAGTATGATGGATACATATACTCTGAAATAGTATTCATTCCTCAACGGAAATGAATGAGCCACAACTATATACAACAATACAGGTGACTCTTAATGCACATAGTAAGAGGCTCCACTGCCAAGCAGGAATGGGCAGTGATGGCAGACCAGCACTCCCATCCAAAATGATTTTAAAGCTGGATAAAATGCAAGACCATCTGCTGGGGGAGTTGACTCCAAGAAAACCCCTGGGGAGGGGAGCTGATCTTCCACAGCTGTTCTTGCAAAAACTGGGGAGTTTGGGGTCCTGCCACTCATAGGACATCAGTGCCTCATGGTCTTATGCCCATCAACTGCTGCTGCTGGGGCATGGAGACCAGGGCCCCAAGAAGAGTACTGAATCCCAGGGCCGTGCATGCAGGTGGAAGCCTTGGAGAAACCATTCAGAGCCCTCAAGTTGCTATGTAAGACAAAGATTGTGGATGGGATCACTCAGAATACACCAGTTTAGAGAATCTGAATAAAGGAAAACAGAAAATCTCCAAACTGAAGTATATATAAAAAAGAACACAAAACATAAAAAAAGATTTATTCAAGGCACACGGGACTCAGAGACAGTATTAATATAAATGTAATCAGAGTCCCAGAAGGACAGGAGAGATAAATGGGGAAGAAACACTATATCAAGAACTTATGGGTGTAAGTTTCCAGAAACTGATGAAAGATACCACTCCATAGATTTAAGAAGGCGTGTGGTCCCCCAGCAGAAGCTTCCAAAGAACATCACAACTAAATGCATCACAGCAAGACAGACACAAGGCAGAGCCAAAAGCCATAGGGGGACGAGACAACCCATCATCCAGAGAGTGGCAGCAACCTGGCCTCTCACTTCTCAGAAGCCATCTCCAAGCCTGCAGAGTCCAACAACCCTGACCCCCTTCTAAGAGGGAGACGCAGGAAGTCCCGCAGCCAGAGGAGAGGTTATGGGGGAAACACAGGGAGGTGAGAGGGAACATTTAGCCAAGGAAGGAAAACAGCATGAGTCCTGACTTAAGAAGCAGAGCAGTGAATGGTGTCTTACGGGCGTAATGGGTACAGACTTAAGATGCAGGACAAGGAGGCAAGGGCCTCAGGCCGGGATCTGCGGCAAGCACCAAGGCAGAGCGAGGCTTGAGAAGGGCCCATGAAGGGGAGAGTGGACAGCGGCCTTGCAGCCCCTGCAGGCCTCTCCCAAGGGCAGTCCTGGCTGAGCAGGACACAGGCCCTGTCCTTACCCCTCATGCAACCTGGACCCGAAAGTTGAATTGGATAGGTGAAGGCTGTCCTCACAAGTGGGCAGCAAGCTCCTTTCCTAAAGAATTACAGACCCATCTCTTTAATGAGCACAGGTACAAAGCCTACAAACAACATATCCGCAATCAGAACTCAGGCATTTACTTAAAGATATTAGGGCCAAGTGGGATCTATTCTAGGAATGCACAGGCTGCTTAACATTTGAAAATTATTCAGTGGAACTTATCAACATCTGTTAGATCATAGAAAAAGCAAGAAAATTCCAGAAAACACATCTGCTTCACTGACAACATTAAAGCCTTTGACTGTGTGGATCACAACAAACTGTAGAAAATTCTTAAAAAGACAGAAATACCAGACCACTTTACCTGCCTCCTGAGAAACTTGTATGCAGGTCAAGAAGCAACAGTTAGAACCAGACACGGAACAATGAACTAGTTCAAAACTGGGAAAGGAGTGTATCTAGACTGTATATGACTCACAAGCTGAAATCAAGAGAGAAATATCAACAACCTCAGACATGCAGACGACACCACTCTAATGGCAGAAAATGAAGAGGAACTAAAGAGACTTTTGATGAGGGTGAAAGAGGAGAGTGAAAAAGCTGCCCTAAAACTCAACATTCAAAAAACTAAGATTATGGCATCTGGTCCTATCACTTTATGGCAAATAGAAGAGGGAAAAGGGAAAGCAGTGACAGATTTTATTTTCTTGGGCTACCAAATCACTGCAGACAGGGACTAGAGCCACGAAATTACAAAGACACTAGTTCCTCGGAAGAAAAGCTATGACAAACCTAGATAGCATATTAAAAAGCAGAGACATCACTTTGCCGACAAAGGTCCATATAGTTAAAGCTATGGTTTTTCCAGTAGTCATGTATGGATGTGAGAGTTGGACCATAAAGAAGGCTGAGTGCCAAAGAATTGATGCTTTTTAACTGTGGTGCTGGAGAAGAATCTTGAGAGTCTCTTCGACAGCAAGGAGATCCAACCAGTCCATCTTAAAGGAGATCAGTCTTGAATATCCATTGGAAGGACTGATGCTGAAGCTGAAGCTCCAATACTTTAGCCACTTGATGCAAACAGCCCACTCACTGGAAAAGACCCTGACGCTGGGAAAGACTGAGGGCAGAAGGAGAAGTGGGCGACAAGAGGATGAGATGGTTGGATGGCATCACCAGCTCAATGGACATGAGTTTGAGCAAGCTCCGGGAGATGGTGAAGGACAGGGAAGCCTGGCGTGCTGCAGTCCATCAGGTCGCAAGGAGTTGGACTCAACAGAGGGACAGAACAACAGCAACTCACCAAACTAGTAGAGGAGGACAGAGAAGTCACATGAGCATCGTGATGAAGCAGAAAAAGCCAATGCATGTCAAACAGCTTTTAGCAAATTAGGAATAGAAGTGAACTTTATTAACCTGATCAAGAATTTCTACCATAAAACAAGCAAAAAGCTACAGTCAGCATCTGCATCAAGACCAAGTGCTGTCCATCTAAGACGGGAAAGGGCTCATGCTGCGCTGGTGGCTCCAGCCAAGGTGAGGCAGGGACAGAAGCACTAGGAAGGCCAGGATGACACATCACGGCCCCTAGGTACTAGACTGTGAACAGGATGCTCAGGACTACTTGCTAAGAGATCAAAAAGAACTAACACATCACTTTAGCAAGATCACTAGATACAAAGTCACTGTTCAAAAAAGCAATTGCTTTTCTATATACAGGCAACAAGGCATAGAAAAAACTTACTCATTCCATTCCAACAGGAATACATCCAACAAGATTCCTGGACTCAAAAGTATAAATCTTCACTGAGAGAAACTAAAGCAGACCTTGAAAGGGGAACACTCCAGGGCTGTGAACTGGAGGATTCCACAATCACAACACTGATGGGTTCAATACAGTGTCAGTCACTATCCTGGACGATTTTTTCTGGAATGGATGCAGTGATTCTAAAGTTTACTTGGAAATGCAAAGAGCCAAGAAGAGTCAAGGAAATCCTGAGAATCCATCGCAGAGCAGACGGACTGACATCCGACACTGACTCACAGCTCCAGTGACTCAGGAAGCTAGGACGGATGGCAGACGGTGAGACAGAATAGACCCACAAGCACATCTCTCACCTAGTGAAAAGCCGTTGGACTGCAAAGCCATCCCTGGGGGAAGCACTGCTTCTCACCAATGATCGTGGATCAATTACATTCAGAGGAGAGAAAATGAGTCCAAGTTCACCCCACACGAAAGAAAACTGCAAATAGATCGTAGCCTTAAGTGTGAAAAGAAAAAGGCATCTCCAGGTGAGAAGGCAGGAGAAAACCTGTGTGACCTAAGGTTCAGCAAAGGCTTCCGATGCTGGACAGAAAGCACAGAGAAGGGGGAAGATAGGTAAATTAGACTGCATTAGGCTAAGGCCTCTCATTTATCTAAAGTCACAGTGAAAAGTGTTAAAAGGCAGTACAGAGGGTGGGAGAATTCATTTGCAAAACATGTACTGGAGAAAAGGTGCCTGACTGAAATGTAAAAAGCATCAGCAAATGGACAGAGAAATGAGCTGAAGATCCGGGTGCTTCCTAGAAGGAGGGCTCACGTAGCCCACAAGCACGTGAAGAGCACCCTCTGCACCAGGAAGCCAGTCAGCACTCAACTGGGCACCATGATGCACACTAGCCAGGAAGGAGAAAGGAGATGGTCCAGCACTGGGTGGGGGCGTGGGAACTGCCCGGCAGCTCAGCCCATGCCCACAGCAGCACAGATGCCTATACACATCCACCGAAGACCCACAGAGAATGATCACAATAGTACGACACATAGCAGCCCCGCCGTGGGCACAACCCAGATGTCCACCGACTGTGCAGCGTGGATGTCAGCAGATGGATGAAACAACACCCACGGATGAGAATGAACTGACCACACAGTGCATGGGTGAGTCTCAGACAGCGCCAAGCATGATGCAGCCCAGGCACGTGGGACCTGCTCCCACCAGTGGTCAACAGGGCACTGGCCTTGGCTGTGGGCGATGCCAGCCTGGGGATCAGGAGTACCTCAGGGCCAAGTGTTCCATGAAAACACACTGAGCCCAAAGTACGTGATTTGTGTTGCGTAAAAACGAAAATGGAACCAAAAAATGCCAAACAAAAAAAAAACAAAACACTGCTTGATGCCATTTTTACAAAGTTCAAAATGAAACAAAACTGAACTCCACTGGTCAGAAAGGCACACACAGACGTGGAGTACAGGGGGTGGTTGCTGCTGCTGGGAAGGGTAGCGGGTGGGATGGTGAGGCAAGGCTGTTTCCCCACCCACTGTGTCAGCTCGTCAGGAATCTGCTCTCCCCTGCCCCGCGAGCTCACTTCTGTGTGGCCCCTCAGCCTCCTGCTGACACTTGCCATAGGTGAGGGTGTAGACGGCCTTCCCAGCGGTGTCCAGGGCAGTCAGGCACGGGGCTTTGGGCTGTGTGGTACCCCACTGCTGCAGGGCGGCCAGCAGCGAGGGCGGCCAGGAGCCCTCGGCCAGGGGCTCCCCTCGCAGCACCGCCATCTGGCTGCCCTCGGGCTTCGGCTGGTTCGGATCTGGCTGCTGCACTACAAGCAAAACGGACATGTGAAGACCGGCATTTCTAAAACCAGGCACACGCTCTGCTTGTTAGGCCTCACGTTTTATCATTCTCTTCTTCAAAAGCACCAACTCTAAAAAAGCAACCATCATTTCTCTAGATTTCCTTATCGTTACAATAGTCACAGACCAGCTGACCAAGGATGGAAGAAATCAGGATGAGTCCTGTGACTGTAACCAGAGAGTCACAAGGACCCCAGGCTTTTACCTGAAGACACCTGAGAAGCAGGTGTCCCCACTTATAAAGGATGAGAACAGAATAACCACTTGAGTTTGGGCTCAAACCATGTTGGAAGAAAAATAATAAAGTAAAATCTATTATATTTTTAGTGGATATGTAACCAAGATTTGCCCAAATGTAAGAAAGACTTCCTAAAAAGCATTCATGGCATTGAACTCTGAATCTGAAAGGCGTGATGTGATTACACAGACAAGCCCTGACAGCCACGCTAACCCCCAGGTAGGGGAGACACCAGAGCTGGCCTAAGGGGCAACCGCACAGCAGTGGTGCCGAAATCAAGGGCTGGAGGGCCAGGTGCCCCGAGGCCATGACAACACGTCACACCCTGGTGTCTAATACGGGGCTTGACTTCTCGTTTCCTACAGATTTATACTTCTTAGTAAGTCTATGCTCTTCTTTCCTAAATATATATATATATATACATAAAATTCATAAATGAGAGACAGAAATTCTAAAAAAGAGTCCAAACTTTGATGAAAACACAATGCTTTAAAACCAAGGGAAGACAAGTAGTTCAGACTTAAAGTTTAAATAGAAACTTAAATCACGGAAGTAAAATGAAGTCTTAGATGTACTCTTATAGAGTCCTACCACTAGGCAAGGCACAGAGACGCCATCTCTTAACTACGACTGGTGCGCACAGTGCCCGGGGTCATGTGTGATGGGGAGGTCACTCCATACACATGACCAGAGCCTGGACACAGACTGCGCTTTTCTACATCTTCTGCCACGGCGATAACCATGTCATCACACCTGGCAGTCACCCTGCTCACACAAACTGGAGGACTGGCATTGGACGCTCACCTTCCAACAGCTCCTCGAAATCATCCACGAAGAACTCCTTCAGGGGAGGACGCTTTGGCCTCTTCAGGGTGTTCAGAAGCTGCTGGATCTTGGAGGACACTCTGCTGTTCACGGGGACACCTGTCACAGGAAGAGAGCACTGAGGCCAGAGGTCAACCACATGAGCATGTCAGAACTCGTGAATCTAACCAAGCTTTGATGGCCCATCAAATGTCCAGCCTGGAATTTATCAGTTCATCTGACATTTACTGACGCCTTCCAGGAACCAGAACTTTTTGTAAGCCAGTGGTTTTCAGAGTGGCCCAGGGACCCTTAGGAGTGCCCGAGGCCCTTTCAGGGGCTTCGTGAGGTCACGTGAGATGCCATTCGTGCTCCTCTCACACGTGCACAGTGGAGTTTTCCAGAGGCTGCATGGTGTGGGCGCCCAACAGATGGGAATCATGCAGACGCTGCTCTCACACCTGCAAACAAGCCTGCTCTTTCACAGCATCTCACTGCACGGGAGCTGCTCCTGTGACCGTGTGCTGTTCATGCTAAGATGTAATGAGTTCAGTATCGCTATTTTTCATTGAGTTAATTTTAACAAATCTTTCATTTCTAATATGGTAAATATCCAGAGATAACCCACATAAGCTAAAAGCTCTTTGGTGTCCTCATTAATTATTAAGAAATTCTGTCCTGGGGGATGTAAAGTTAGCCAACAGGTAAGTCTGCCCTCAAACACCTCACAGTCTGCTGCATGGAAAGAAGCAAAAATATGTATATGTGCCAGCAAAAAAGGGCACCCACCACAGTGACAAGTCCTCAGAGGAAAAGGCGCAGGGGACATGAGTGGGTGCACTGGTAGAAGAGGCGAGAGAAAGGCCTGGAACCAGCCACCCCTGTGCACCATGAGGCAATGGCACCTCCCTTCTCCTCGGCTAGGTCAACAATTGAAACCTGCATTCACTGGCTTGGCCTCTGCAGGCCCCTTTATGATACCAGCATTTTGAAAGAGTCTGACTCCTTCCTTTATTAAGTAGAATATGCCTCATTCTGCATTTGTCTGAGGTTTTCTCAGGATTCAATTCAGATATTGCAGTGCCGGCTGCACAGCACCTGAGAATCACATCCAGGCGCATAGGACCCCCACTGCTCTTTTGAGGTTCTGGACACACTGCTGTCCAGCACTTCACTGTTGTCACTGTTTTTTTCTAGTGCAACTAACAAGCACTGTGAGAGGAGACCCTTCAAGACCTCACATATACCCTGACCCCATCCAGCTCTCTCCCTTCGTGTAACAGCCACCACCACTCCGTAAGATGCAAGCTTTATCGCAATGGTTCATCAATTACATCCCACCTTAAGCGGCCCACTGACACGAACAGCTGCCACCTGACTTCCTCCCTTCCTCACCGGCTCTCCTAAGAAAGCTACTGAAGACCAAGACAGTGGCGAGATATGCTCCCTGCTATTGCAGTCTTTGCTTCCTCTACACACAGAGCTAAAAAGCCCGTGTACATGCACATGCGTGCATACTCATGGATATGCACACACCCCATACACAATGCACACAGGCAGCACAACACACACAGGTCCCTGTCTTAGAATCCTGGGGGCACACAGCACCCCGGTGCTCAGCTCCTTGTCAGACACCGCTTCTCCATAGCAGGAGCCTGGCTCCCAACAGCAATGCCACAGTTCTACACCATCACAGATGTGACTTAATTCCCTGAGTCCTACCCAAACCAACACAGGAACAGCTACACACGAGAGTTCAGGTTGGTGAGCTTTTCCCAGGACCGAGGGCACTGTGTCCCCCATGGACAGCTCCCTTCCCCACCCCTCAAGGGTGGCTATGCAGTTCTTGGGAATACAATCAGATTTATTTATTTACAATTCTTTTCAGTTTTGGGATTCCCCCCTTCTTCTCATCTTTTAGTCTCTGCTTTAAATGTGCAGAACATATGTCTAAAAATCACAACTATATAAAAAGATAAACTCAAACAACTGTCACTCTGCCCTGAATTCCTGGCCACCCATCCCGTCCTCTGCAGGACCAGCCCCTGCTTTCTGGCTCCTCCCTCCTGTTGGTTGTTCTCCTGCTTCTCACAAGGGAGGTGGTAAACTACGAACGTTCCTTTCCTCTTTGCCTTTTCACAAAACATCTCCTGGAAAACACCCTCATTCCAGGTCATAAAGAGCTTCTCTCTATTCCTGACAGCTGCACAGCCCTCCACCGTGTGAATGTACCCAGTTTATCCCACAATTTGAGAGGCCTGGACGGCAGGCAGTTCCCATTATTCCCGAGAGTTGCCCAGTCCTCCACCATGTGACTGTTCCCGGTTTATCTCACAATTTGAGAGGCCTGGACGGCAGGCAGTTCCCACTATTCCTGAGAGCTGCACAGTCCTCCACCATGTGACTGTTCCTGGTTTAGCCCACAATTTGAGAGGCCTAGACGGCAGGTAGTTCCCAATGTTTTGCAAGTACAGACAGCACAGCAGTAAGTAAGCTCGCATGTACACACTTCCTGATTTCTGGAGGTGTGCACTCGGCGTAAATGCCCATGCTGTGCTGCTGATCCAAATGGAAGCACAGACACAGATTTTTAACAGCTGCTCCCTCAGAAAGGCTGACCTAGTTTGCATTCCCACCAACAATGTGGATTTCTCTAGTAATGAAAAAGAATGAACATCATGTGTAAGAGCTATTTTTATATCTCTTTTTGTGAATTGTCTGTGTGTTCTGCTTATTTTCCTATACTAGGAGCTGGAAACTTCTTTAAGGGGCTGTGGCACCATCTCCATCATTACAAAAGCAGCACAGACGATTTGGGAAGGCAGGTGTGGCAGCCCCAAAAGCACCTTGAATCAAGATGAACAGAAAAACATCCCAATGAATACATTCTGGATTTAAAAAATGAAGCTGAAAAAAAAAAGAGCAAAGGAAACACAGAGTAAGTAGAAGGAGAGAAGTAACATAGGTGAGCAGAAATAAACATAATAGAGAAAAGATGAACAATAGAGAAAAACTGTCAAATTAAAACTGGTTCTTTGAAAGACAAAGTTCAATTAGCTCACTAGCTAGGATGATTAAGACGAAGAAAGGACACCCTAGCAACTAACATGGTGAGCCAGCACCACGGGTCCCGCACACACAAGGACGACAGGGGGCCTGGAGGGCAGAGACGGGATGGACGACTCCACCAAAGACACAGAACTGACTCGAGGTAGAAAGGCTGTTTCCTCTGATTAGAAAACAGAAGAGGAAGGAACGCTTCTCACTTCATCCTGAGATGAGTACTATCCTGATACCAAACCAGACAAAAGTATCAGACCAGTATGTATCTCAAATACAGACACAAATGCTAAAAAAGATACTAGTAAAGCAAATCCACAATATACATCAGAGAGGAGGACACCACAACCAAGTGGGGTTTATCTTGAGAACATACCTCCTTTGGCTTAATCTTCAAAAGTCAGTCAATGAAATGTACTATATTAACAAACTAGGAAAGAAAAACCATATGATGAGCTTAACAGATTTTAAAAATCATTTAACAAGTATCATGATAAAAACTTTTCAGGAAACTGAAGGGAAAAAAGGAACGCCCCCAACCTGATGAAGAGCAACTATTTTAAAAAATCCATGGTTAACATCACAATTAAAAATTGAAAAAGTGGATGCTTTCCCCCTTAGATGGGAAACAGGTAAGTTGTGTCCATTCTGAACATTTCTAACTAACATTAATGGAAGTCCTAGACACTGAGACAAAGCCAAGAAACTAAATGTTCCTAGAGTGGACAATTTGGAAAGAAAAGTAAAATTTTATTCATAGACAACATGGTCATGCACTTGGAAATCTTACAGAATCTACCAAAAAGGCTACTAGAATTAATGTAAGGTCAATATATAAGAATCAACTATGTTCCTAAAGATTAGCAATAAACAACTGGGAAAAAATTT
Organism: Bubalus kerabau; assembly: GCF_029407905.1. Classification (NCBI taxonomy): domain Eukaryota; kingdom Metazoa; phylum Chordata; class Mammalia; order Artiodactyla; family Bovidae; genus Bubalus; species Bubalus kerabau. The sequence continues at coordinate 192,532,883 of NC_073625.1, read as the reverse complement.
AAATATCACTTGTAATAGCATCTAAAAATATAACATATTTTGAGATAATTTTAACAAAATATGTGCGATACCTGTACACTGAAGGCTACAAACACAGTGCTGAAAAAAAATTTTTAAGTGCTAAGTAAATGGAGAGATATACCATATTTATCAATTGAAATGTACAACACTGTTAAGAGGCCAATTCTCTCCAAACTGATCTAGAGTCAATGAAATACCAATCAAAACCCAGCAGGAATTTTGGTAGAAATTAACAAGTGGATTTTAAACTATACATTAAGATGCAAAGGAGCTAGAATAGGTAAGGCAATTTTTAAAATGAAGAGCTGAGGGCAAACTACAGTCCACAATTTTAAGGTTTATTATAAAACCACATATTAAAAACCCACATATATAAAATCATGACAGTGTGGTACTGGTATAAAGACAGAAAAAGCATTGGAACAGCATACAGATCCCCAAAGTAGACCCCTCTCATATGTGGTCCACCATATGCGGTCCATCTTCATTAAAGATGCCAAAGAAACTGGAGTGGGTATTACATGATCCTGGAACAACTGGACATCCATACACAGAAAAGTAAACTTAGATTATATCTTTCATTGATACTAAATTTAACTCAAAATGGATCATGTACCTAAACATAAAACTTAAAACTACAAAATTCTAGGAGAAAATATAGGAGAAAACCGTTAGATCTTGGATCAGGAAAGTATCTACTAGATATGACACAAAAATAGAATCCATGGAAGAAAAAAATGGTAAACTGGACTTCATCAAAATGAAAGACTTCTCCTCTCACTATCAGAGGATGAAAACACAAGCCACAGACTGGGAGAAAAAAAAATTTATAAACCTGATAGAGAACTTATATCCAGACTATATAAAGAACTCTGAAAACTTAAGAAAACAAACACATTTTAAAAAACAAGCAAAAGATTTGAACAGACCCTTGTAAAAAGATATAAAATGGGAAATAAGCACATGAAAAGATGCTAAACAGCATCAGTCACTAGGGAGATGCAAAGTAAAACTAGAAGGAGACTCCTCTGCACAACTACAAGGACGGTCAACATATAAACCAACACCAACTCCTGGCAAGGATGTGGGGACTGGGACTCTCATCACTAATACCTGGGAGGTGAAATGGTACAACCACTGGGAATTAAGTTTGGCAGTTTACTTTTTTAAAAATATTTATTTATATTTATTTATTTGGCTGTGTGGGGCCTTAGTTGCACCATGCGGATCTTTTACTGCAGTGCACGTTTCTCTAGCTGTGGCTGCAGTGCTGGGGCTCAGTAGTTGTGGCCGCAGTGCTGGGGCTCAGTAGTTGTGGCCGCAGTGCTGGGGCTCAGTAGTTGTGGCCGCAGTGCTGGGGCTCAGTAGTTGTGGCTGCAGTGCTGGGGCTCAGTAGCTGTGGCTGCAGTGCTGGGGCTCAGTAGCTGTGGCTGCAGTGCTGGGGCTCAGTAGCTGTGGCTGCAGTGCTGGGGCTCAGTAGTTGTGGCTGCAGTGTGCTGGGGCTCAGTAGTTGCAGCATGTGGGATCTGAGTTCCCTGACCAGGGACTGAACCCATGTCCCCTGCACTGCAAGGCAGATTCTTAACCACTGGGCAACGAGGGTAGACCCAGTTTGGCAATTCCTTTAAAAACTAAAATGTTCCCTGGTGGCTCAGATGGTAAAGTGTCTACCTGCAGTGCAGGAGACCCGGGTTCAATCCCTCAGTTGGGAAGATCCCCTGGAGAAGGAAATGGCAACCCACTCCAGTACTCTTGCCTGGAAAATTCCATGGACTGAGGAGCCTGGTAGGCTACAGTCCATGGAATCACAAAGAGCTGGACACGACTGAGCAATTTTACTTTCTTTCTTTCAAACCTACTGTATGATCCAGCTATTCTACTCATAGATACTGACCTAAAAGAAATGAACATGTATGTCCACACAAACACTTCTAAAGGAACAGTCACAGTGGCTTTATTTCTAACAGCCAAAAAATGGAAACACCCAAAATACCCATCAGTAGGTAAAAAGATAAACTATGGTACATCTATAGGATGAAATCTCAAATCTATAGGATGTGAGAGTCGGTCCACAACAAAAGTTGAGCACGGAAGAACTGATGCTTTTGAACTGTGGTGTTGGAGAAGACTCTTGAAGAGTCCCTTGGACTGCAAGGAGATCAAACCAGTCAATCCTAAAGGAAATCAGTCCTGAATATTCATTGGAAGGACTGATGCTCAAGTTGAAGCTCCAACACTTTGGCCAGCTGACGTGAAGAGCTGACTTATTGGAAAAGACCCTGATGCTTGGCAAGACTGAAGGCAGGAGGAGAAAGGGACCACAGAGGATGGGATGGTTGGATGGCATCACTGACTCGATGGACATGAATTTGAGCAAGCTCCAGGAGGTGGGATGGACAGGGAAGCCTGTCATGCTGCAGTCCATGGAGTCCCAAAGAGTCAGACACGACTGAGTGACTGAACTGAACTGATAAGATGAAATGCAGGGATATTTCATCTCCCAAGAAAAGGGATGACCTACGATACATGCAAGAACATGGATGAATTTCAAAATAATTGTGCAGCGTGGCAGAAGCCAGACAATAAAAAGTAAATGCTGAGTGATTCTATTCATATAAAATCCTAGAAAATGCTAACTACTTTACACAGTGTTAGGAAGTAAATCAGTGGTTGCCTGAAGGGATGCCAAAAAGGGCAGCAAGCAGCTGTTACAAAAGTGCACAAGGAAGTAAGTTTCCAGGAGCTCCAGGTATAGTGGCTACAGTATAAATGTACATATATCTTCAAGCTTATAAAACTGTCAAGCCTTCCCTGGTGGTCCAGTGGCTACGATTCCACGCTCCAATGCAGCGAACACAGGTTCAGTCCCTGTCAGGGAACCAGATTCCGCATGCTACAACTAAGAGTTCACATGCCAACAAAGACTGCAGATTTCACGTGATGCAATTTAAGACCTGGTGCAGTCAAATAAACAAAATTTTTTAAAAAGCTTATAAAATTATACACTTTAATACACACAGTAGATGATGTCATTTACACCTCAACTAAGTTCTCAACAATTTTTAAATATAATGAATAACAAGTTAATTTTTTTTTTAATCTACATAACCAACAGGAAGACTGCTTCATGTTGACTCCGTTTCTCCTCTTGTATCTGAATAAGGAACTGAATGACACCAACAAAATCAGACCAACTGCTCAGGAGCCTAGAAACACATTAAGGTCTCAGATCTAAGAACTGCTGGATTGTTCTGCAACTCAAATTTGGCACATTGGAAGAAAAACTTGATGTGATTTTGATAAAAGACACTGGAAACTGTTTCAAAAGGAAACGGTACAAGCGCGGGAGACTCACGCTGACATCTCTTGGCCTGCACGTGAGAAAGCACGACTGACCGGGGCTGCTGCGGCTGGCTGCACTTGCAGTCCTGGGTCCACCTAGAGAAACTTCTGCAGCTTCTCCTCTTCCCACAGTACCACAGATCCAAACCTTGTGCAGCAACTTAAATGTGCAGGCACTTTCCTCCCTCCTTCTCCTCCTTCCCGACTTGACCTATTCCTGATCATTTCTCCACATGATACACACATGGGCAGTCTAAATGCACCAGGGCTGCACCTGACGGCTGGCTCACCAGGTACAGTGAGATCCAGGCCTGTGCTCCGCTGTCTCAAAGCAGGAAGAGAGGCATGCTTACCACCTGCCGTCTCTAGGACACTCCCGCGGCACCCCCGAGGGACTCCTCTCACGGAGGCCAGCTGCGGACGCTCACAGTATGCGTGCTGATGCTGCACGAGGCCCGTGGTGACATCAGGAGGGGCAGAGTGCAGATCTGCTTTTGAAACACAAACCCAAAATAAAAGTGGCTGTTAATTCAAAAGAACATGAACATTAAGTCGCTGTTCAAACTCCATTCAATTGAAGCTTCAGTAGCTGAGCTCTAAGCAAGGAACGTGGCATTCCAATTGACTCTGTCTGCCTGGCTGACCGAGACATTAGGTGCTGTGAACTCTGAACTCTGGACACGGCCTGAACAGTTCTGCGTGCACGTGGTCATCCAGTTCTCAGAGGGAACTAGGCCAGAAACACCAACCACAGCACAGAATGGCCGTGAGGAATACACCTTTCCCAATTTGGCCTAAGGAGGTTTTACTTAGAAATCTCCCTTAATGAAGCAGAAATATATTTTTAATCAATAATATTTTTTGTTATATTATGAAAAAACAGCCAGGCTTCTATAAACTACCTCTACTCCCCTAAAAAGCAAGTTGAATGCCATGCAGACACAAACCTTGGCAATCTTCACAGAATAAACCTACACAGATTAAAAACTATCCCTAGAGTCAGTTCAACAGGTCCCATTACTAAGAGGCTGCAGTCAGGTTCTTAAGACAGAATGTACTCACCTCACATTTAAAGACAAACTATGGTAGATACAAAAAGTATTTAAATCACTCCTTTCGTGGTCTGAATGTCCATTCTGGGCTCCATTCTCACCATGTGGCATGTTTACCTGTTCTGATACTGGGTGACTGCCGCTAGAGCATCACTGCTACAACTCAGTCTTCTACCAGGAAAGAGTTTGGACCTAGCGTGACACTCGTCCACTCTCGAGAATGGATACTGCTCTGTAATCTCTTTAGTCTTCAAATGAATGTTCCCACCATCACAGGTTTTGATACTGATTTTTTATCTATCATTTCATAACCTAGAAAGTCTGCAATCTAAAATTTTTTTTAATATGTAGAAAGATGAATTTATATGGAAGCAAAACACAAACTTACTACACAAACTTACAAAGCAGAAAACACCATTTGGAAAAACCTAACTTTAATGACAAGAGTTTTCACATCTTTGACAAAGCTAGATATTAATGAAATCAGCATTTTAAAGTATGCTTACCACAGAATTCTTTCAGTTTAAAAAGAAATCTCTCCTCTTTTCCAATCTAGCAAAAATGAGAGATTTTAACTATATTCATGAAAAAAGGTATAAATGGTAATTCTCAACTACAAAGTAACTTTTTAAATAGTTGCATAAAAATAAACAAACTACACTCCAAAATGAACTACTGTAATTAAATGTACTGCTTTTAAATATAGGTACTTAATTTATGTCCAAATGTTTTATGCACATGATTTTCCTAACCCCAAACTGAAAACGATAAATTTTTTTTTAACATTTCCTACCTATAATTTTTTTTACAGTTATCTTCTTTCTATATTTCTTTCCTTAGCCCAAATTGAAGAATTCTCCTAGTGTCAGAAACTAAAACAAAGGATGACTTTTATAACAAGAAGAGGGAAGTGGGATAGTTTTCAGATTTAAAATTCAGGTCACATGAGAAGTGCATGAAGGCTACAGACAACAGTGAGGTATACGTACAGAGCAAGTCAGGCTTTGGGACTACGAGAACTAATCACATAACACGCATGTGAGCACAGGTGAGCAGGAGGGAGGGAGAGCGGCTCAGCCACACCTGCAGGAGTCAGGAGCCCAGCAGCCACAGAGGCAACAACCCACCTTGAAGCCTTTACAGCCAGGACCTTTCCTAGAAAAGAGACTCCCACTCAGACTCACCTTACAACTCTGTGAAGTCAAGGGCTGTCCGGTTAGACATTTTGAACTACGGTCAGTTTTTCAAGCTAAATATGCTTCTCTTTCTAACCCACCAGGAAGCTGTGTTTATAACAGCTCAGCAACAGCTCATACAACCAAACAGTGACGGCTCTGCCCTACTTCCCTCACTGTGGGACCCAGAACAGAGCTGCGGAAAGCTGGATCAAGCAAGAAGAAAACACCCGAATGCTGCCGCTTCCCTCACAGTGGAGGTACTTGTGCATTTCCAAACAGTGCAATCGCCATGACAAACAGCAAAAATGCGTCCACCTAACGCTGTTTTCAAGCTCTCCCCTGTGAAACCCCTTGAGAACAGGCTGTAATCACCAGCCATTTGTAGAATCCCCAGGAGAGTGACCACAACAATCCTGGCGGGTGTTTCCAGAGGAGCCTTCTCTCATAAAGCAAACTGCCCAGGATGGCCCTGACAGCACTATCCCAGCTCCTCCACGTGGTAGGAGCAGGTCAAGGCATCGTGAGTTCTCACCTAAGAAGACATCACGAGCTCGACAGAAATGTACAGACGTTGGCACTGACTCAATCAGTAACAACGAAGAGCATCAGTGATGTGCCCACAGAGGAAATGAAGGCGTCGGTCACTTACAACACCCAGTCCAGCCAAATGACCAGTATCTTGCACGGAGCGGCTTAGCACCTGAGACCAGCACATGCCTGGGGGGCACTTAACCTGCTGGGACCCCATCAAAAACACTGGCCTGTCATGGGTGCACCGCAGATGCACCATTCTGATTTTAGCAGAACAGCAACTAGCAGCAAAGAAAAGGAACAGGAATCAGAAAGCTATGGGTCAGCCTGGCTCCACCACAGCCAGCTGTGTGGTCTCAGCCAGGGCAGTCCCCGACTGAGCTCTTGCTCCTCGTCAGATGTCCCCCAACATCAGCGATGCACCACACCAGGAGTACACTTCTAAGGCACTCCTGCCACAATGCATGTGTGCTTCACATGCCAGCTAAGTTACTATTTTTGCATCAAAAAATATGACTTCAAATGGTGAAAGCTTTGCAACGTTTTCCTCTCTAAGATTAATATAATTTAAAGGACTGGGTGACTTGGGAAAGGTCTAGGCATCTTTATGACTGAGCTGTGACTTACATCTCTTTTCAGACTGAGGACTGTCTAATCCTGTGTGTAGAGGAAGAAAGGCTCTTCATGGCTGCAGCCCAGCCCCACCTTGGGACACCCAGTGCAGGGACAACTGAGGGCTGAGGCTGTGCACACAAGGAAGGAACAAAAGACCGTGTTGCAGGTGGCAGGCCACCTAATGGCCAGGGACTGTCCACCTGTGCCAGCTGCCCCTCCAGAGCAGAAGGAGCAGCTGTTGTCGAGGTCTCCAGGGGAGGCCCACCCAGGGTCTGGGGCTGCCAAACCACAGAGGCACCAGAAACCACTTGTTACCAAAAGGACATTTTCCACACAAAGAGGAGAAGGTGGGTCTGAGGAGCGGCGGGGGCTCCTCTGCCTGGAGGGGTCCCCGCAGCTGTACTGACCTACGCGGGCGAGGGCCGCGGGGCCGGCAAGCGCGGCGGCAGCACTGGGCGTGGCGGCAGGCTGCCCTCCCGGGTGAGATGAGGTGGAGGATGCGGAGGATGAGGTGGACGAGCCCTGAATGGCCGGGTCGGGCCAGGGCTCGATGCTGGGGCGGCTCTGCAGCGGAGCGGAGGCCAGTTGCCCGGGGCGCTGTAAAGAGCCCTCATCTTCTGAGGCAGATGACGTGTCTGTGTCAAAATAACGACGACAGGCATGAGGGGGGCATCCTTGGGGGCAGGGTTCCCACACCGGCCCAGCCTGCGCCCTGTGCACCCGCACATCCAGGAGGGCCTGCGTGTGACTGACCGTGAGACCCAGTGCTGCTCGGAAGCTGGCTTCACCCTGGGCTCCCCTGAAGAACTCGGTCACAGGGCGCCATGCCCAGGAGTGCAGCTGGTCCAACCCTGACCGCTTTAGTGCATGCTGTGGGGCCCTGGGGGCCCCAAATAGCAGAGGTAACCTATGCCCTGTGGGTGCCTGATCCCAGCGAGGCCTTGCCCAGCACCTGCGCACCCTGGAGGACATGCCTGAGCTCTGAGAAGAGCCCCACCTCGGGCAATAAAATTAACCTGAAACCTGGTTCTGTCAAGTCTGCATTTTATCATGGGTTTCATTATTATTGGGAAGTTCTTTAAAAAACCGGGTAGTATCTATGGTTATATTTGGTAGAAAATAATTTGACATAAATTTCTAAGGCTTTTTTTGAACAACATAAACTTTTTTTAAGTCAGGAAGCATCATCAAAACACCACACTATCCTGTTGACCTGGTGTGGCTGGTGTTTACCACGTCGACGAACCAAACACGCATGTCACCAGCTTTGTGACTTCAATAACCAAACAGGCAGCACTGTGCTCCCAGCACCTGGATGAGCTTTCCAGGAAACTTAAAACTCACTAACTATCCTGAAGAGAGGCCGCATTAAGAGTTTTCATTTCTAATGGTAATGAAACAACAAAAACAAATCAAAAACCCTCAAAATGGCCTTATTCTTTCCCATTTAAGACTCGGTAACAACATAACACATAATATTGGGTTGGCCAAAAAGTTCGCTGCTTTTTCTGTAAGATGGCTCTAGTCATGCTTAGTTGTCTTCAACTTCATTCAAGACAATTTTGTTAGACTGTATTGTGACAGCTGTCATATCAGCACTCATTAAAAAAAAAACTTATCAAAACTAGTGAATTTTTATGTAGCAACTTTAATATTGAAGATGGAAGAGAAAAAGCAACATTTTCACATATTATGCTTTATTATTTCAAGAAAGGTAAAAATGCAACTGAAATGCAAAAACGGATCTGTGCAGTGTATAGAGAAGGTGTTGTGACTGATCAAACATGTCACAAGTGGTCTGCAAAGTTTCACGAGGGAAATTTCTTGCTGGATGATGCTCCATGGTCAGGTAGACCAGTTGAAGTTGATCATGATCAAATTGAGACATTAACTGAAAACAATCAGCGTTTGAGACATACACAAAATATCCAAATTAAGTGCTGAAAATAATTTGCACCAGTTCTGTTACATTCATCAATTTGATGTTTGGGTTCCACATTAGTTAAGAAAAAAAAAAACAAAAAAAACTCCTTGACTGTATTTCCACATATGATTCTCAACTTAAACACAATGAAAACATTCCATTTTTAACATAAACTGTGACAGGCGATAAAAAGTGGATCTTGTACAATAATAGGGAATGGAAGAGATCACGTGGCAAGCGAAATGAACCACCACCAACTACACCCAAGACTGGTCTTCATCCAAAGAAGATGATATTGTGTACATGGGAGGAGTGGAAGGGAGTCCTTTATCATGAGCTCCTTCCGGAAAACAAAACAATTAATTGCAACAAGGACTGCTCCCGATTAGACCAAGTGAAAGCAGCACTCAACAAAAAGCATCCAGAATTAGTCAGGAGAAAACACATCAGCTTCCATCAGGATAACACAAAACTGTATGTTTATTTGATGACCAGGCAAAAACTGTTACAGCTTGGTTGGGAAGTTCTGATTTATCTGCCATATTCACCAGACACTGCACCTTTGGGTGTCCATTTATTTTGGGCTTTACAAAATTCTCCTAATGAAAAACTTTTCAGTTCCCTGGAAGACTGTATAAAAGGCATCTGGAATAGTTCTTTGATCAAAAAGATGACAAGTTTGGGGAATGGAAATATGAAATTTTCTGAAAAATAACAGAAGGTAGTGGAACAAAACGGTGACTACATTGTTCAACAAAGTTCTTGGTGAAAGTGAGAAATGTGTCTTTTTTCTTAAAAAAACTGAAGGAACTTTTTGACCAACTCAAGGAGAATAATTTTAAATTTCTGAATTCAGGGAACTCTGTCACCCCATAAAGCACTTACTGCAGGTTCCTCTCTTTACTAAAAGACACAAATTACATCTTAGTGAAAAAATTAAAATCTATATAGACGATCTATTGAAAGCAAGCCCACTGCATGCACAGAAATGTGCATGAGCACACACACACTCCTCACCACAATCAGAAGCCTGCTCCATCTCAACGGGAAACCCTGCCCAAGCCGCCCCAACCCTGCCCAGGCCATCCCGACCCTAACCAGTACCTGGGGGTGTATAGGCCTCCACAGACGCGTGCGTGAGGACAGAGCGCCTCTTGGATGGCATGGGCATCTTCCTCTCTTTGTATTTGGCCAAAGCTGCCTGCACGGCCTCGGTGTGAACATCTGCACAGAAATAACAGCAGCAAAAGCACCTGTTACAAGATTCCTGATGAAGGAACAAAACCATGGTTCATGTTTTTAATCTGTTTTCATTGAGTATAAAAGGAACACAATATATAAAGGTATAAAAGGAATACATGTGGGTCCACACATCGGTCCCAGATTTCTACAAATATTCCTTGGTTTATAGATTCAACTTTGCAAGTATTTTCAGATTTAAACCGAGAAATCCCCAAAACTGAAAATAAAATGAATCAGATGGACCCAAGGCACTCTGATTATATGGTATAAACCACTACAAGCAGCACTAAAGCTCTGTGGTCATATCATCTGAGCTGTTGTCCTGGTCAAGCCCCAGGATGGGCAAAGCCATACAAGGAACCAAGCTCTCCCTGTAGTCGCATGGCCAGGGGGTGGTGGGGGTCCCGTCACACCACCACACTTGTGGTCAAGTACAAGAGAGCCAACGAAGAGGGGCCTGATGGCCTCACCCCATCATCCCTCCTAGAAACCAAGATGCTCACAAGGCAGAGAAGGGATACACACAGAGACTCCAGAAGTGAGGGGAACACTGCAGTCCTGAATCTGAATGGAAATTATCAGCATGAACACACGTGGAATTTTATCTTTAAATAGCATGTCTTAATTCAGTCCCTAAAAATGTCTAGAAACGACCGGCCCAAGGGCAATGAGCACTCCTACCATCCAGGCTGCAGTCTTACAACACTGTCCTCACTGTGAGCACCCTGAGAAATGTGGGTTCCAGGGTGCAAGAAGTGGCAGAGGAGCCTAGAATATCTCATCCTACCAACCAACAAGTTCCTGGCCAGCAACCCAATGCTGGAGCCGACGTGGAAGCACTCCCAGAGAAAAAGGTTGGGGCAGTCTGAACACCACCAAGGACAAAAACAAGATCAGAGAAAAGGAAGGAAGAAAAAGAGGAAGCAAAACTAACTGGCTGCCACTGGAGGATGCCAGTGACAGGAGCTACTGTTTTGAAAAAGATTAAATGGATGGAAAGAACCGAGCATCTTTCTGGGTTCTCCTGTGCTGTGTGATGAGCACAAGCTGCTTGCTCTCCCCAGAACTGGTCCAGCCGTCCTGCCACCAAATCCACCCTAATGAACCAAGGGATCGACCCTGCCAGCATCCCAGGGAGGAGAGAGACACAGGCCTGCAGTGCCTGTGGTGGGAAAACACTGCCCCCGAGGTGACCTGCTAGAGCCATGGAGCCAGGAGCAGCCAGACCACAGCCAAGGCCCCAAGACCAAGTTATCAGTGCTGGAAACACATATCAACAACCTGTGATATGCACATCTTATTTGGAACCTGGGTCCAAACTGTTTTATAAAGCCTCAAAACACTTGGGTATTTGATACTAAGGAATTAATGCTGATTATTCTGTGACAATGGAGCTATCTTTTAGAGATACATGCACTCTTTTCAGATATAGAAACCAAGACTATTATGACATCTAAGTAAAGTAACATGATCTCTGAGATTTGCTTCAGAATCACACAAGAAGGAAGAAGCAGCTGGGGCTGATGAAGAAGCCAAGACTGAGCCTGAGCACGGTGGGAACCGTGGCACTGGGCAAGTCCAGGGCTCAGTACAACACCAAGTCCACCTTTGTATGCGTTCACATTTTTCCCCAACAAAATGTTTTTAAATAGCATTTAAAAACTTTATAGTAAAATGGCTCATAGGGTACTAAGGATGAAAAATTTACATAGGCATATTACAATAAAATTTACAAACATCAGCGATAACCAGTCAATCCTAAAAGCTTCTAGAGAAATAGTCTTGAAGGATCAGGAAAGAGGCTAACTTTCCCAATGGTAATCACCAAATACAAGGCAACACAGCTGAAGAAATGAGCTTAGAACCTATAATTTTATATCCAGCCAAAGCACCATTTAAACTTCAGGGCCTAATAAAAATACTCCCAGACATACAACCAAAATACTCATGAAAGACTGTGTTCAGAAGAGAGACAAACCTGGGAGCCCCTGCAATAGATTTGGCTTGACTGTGAGCACAGACTTTTTACACTGTGGCTGCCTTAGAAACAAACAAAAACCTAAGTACAGATAACAGTCAAGAACTAAAAATCTAAACAATACCAACATTATAGGATATAAACCAACAGATCCAAGAAGTTCAACAAACCCCAAGCACAAGAAACAAAGAAACTTATACCAAGTCACATAATAATCAAATCACTCAAAACCAGCGATAAAGAGAAAAACCGTAAAAGTGCCGGAGGGAAGAAAGGCACAGTATATACAAGGGAACAACGATAAGGAATAAACCTGGACGAATAACAGTGGATATACCGACGTGAACAATGACTGCTAAGCTGCCATCATTAGGAGCGCTGGCGCTGCCATGACAACAGATGAATCCATCAAGAGAACAGAATGGAGTCCAGAAAGAGTCAGCCATGAGCAGCTGCCTTTAGACAAAGGAGCAAGGGCATGGGGACAACAGGAATCCCCAATGCAAGAAAGGCAGTTTTCTACCACACCCTGAAATTAACAAAATCTAAACCACAGACCTAAAGGTAAAAACCTAAAACTACAAAACTTCTAGAAGAAAACACAGGTAAGAATCTTTGTGACCTTGGGTTTGGCACATATTTCTTAGATATAAGAACAAAAGCACTATTCAAGAAAGAAAAGGAAGTGATAAGCCAGTTTTCATTAAAATTAAAACCTTCTGCTACAAAAGCCACTATAAGAGAATTCAAAAAGAAGACAAAGCCTTGGAGAAAATACGAGCAAAGAACATTTATGGTAAAGGTCTAGTTTTCAGAAAGTAAAGAACAAGAACCAGATACAGTTCACAAGGGCAGAAAGCACGTCCTCAACGTCAGTTACACGTAAACAGAGGCGACAGGGAACAGGAGGTGAGGACAGGCAGGGGCCTCTGGGTGACCTCACTCAGGGTGACCTCACTCAGGGTGCGCGGACGCGTGTCCATTTTGTGCCCAGGGCTACATCGGTTGAATGCTGATGGGGCCGGTTCCAATGTTGTATGTTACAGGCATCATTGATGTAATCCGAAAAGAAATTATTGTCAGTGTGGGGAAGTTTTTCTTAAACATACATTAATTCGGTAAGAAATTATCTAATCAAAACTTTCCTCAAACCACTTCATCACACTCCCACTTTAATGAACCATTTAAAATCTGGAACCTATTATACAGAGCGAAGTAAGCCAGAAAGAAAAACACCAATACAGTATACTGACGCATATATATGGAATTTAGAAAGATGGTAACAATAACCCTGTATATGAGACAGCAAAAGAGACACTGATGTATAGAACAGTCTTTTGGACTCTGTGGGAGAGGGAGAGGGTGGGATGATTTGGGAGAATGGCATTGAAACATGTATAATATCATATATGAAACGAGTCACCAGTCCAGGTTCGATGCAAGATACTGGATGCTTGGGGCTGGTGCACTGGGACAACCCAGAGGGATGGTACGGGGAGGGAGGAGGGAGGAGGGTTCAGGATGGGGAACGTGTGTATACCTGTGGCAGATTCATGTTGATATATGGCAAAACCAATACAATATTGTAAAGTTAAACAATAAAATTAAATAAAAAAAGAAAATAAATAAAATCTTCATTTAAAAAAAAATTCTTAAAATGGCCATTTCTTTATCTATCTTTAAAGTTTTTCTTCTATAGAAGCTTACTGAGTTTAAATGTAAAAGAAATATTTAATCACACAACAGTGAAAATGTTAAACAAGCCAAAGTGAAAGTGAAGTAGCTCAGTCGTGTCTGACTCTTTGCAACCCCGTGGACTGTAGCCCACCAGGCTCCTTCCTCCATGGGATTCTCCAGGCAAGAATACTGGAGTGGGCTGCCATTTCCTTCTCCAGGGGATCTTCCCGACCCAGGGATCAAACCAGGGTCTCCCACGTGGCAGGCAGACGCTTTAACCTCTGAGCCACCAGGGAAATCCAAAACAAACCAAAGAATGTTCAAAAACTATTGCTATCTAATCTATAACAGGAAGCAGAGGGCTTCTCTGGTGGCTTGGTGGTAAAGAACCCGCCTGCCAGTACAGGAGACACAGGTTCCATCCCTGGTCCAGGAAGACCCCACATGCCTCAAAGCAACTAAACTCGTGCACCGCAACTACTTAGCCTGTGCTCTAGAGCATGGAAGCCTCAACTCCTGAAGCCCACAGACCCTAAAGCCTGTGCTCCACAAAAAGAGAAGCCACTGCAATGAGAAGCCCACGCAGCAACGAGGACTGAGCACAGCCAAAAATAATAAATAAATAAAATGATCATTGGAAGCATGCATTTTTTCAAGGCATGTCCTGATAATGCAAATAAACTGTAGAGACAAATTCAAATATTTATAAAAGCACTAACAGAGTGGCAGAAATCTAATTAGAAGGAAATCTTCAAAATTAGAGAAAAATAAAATACTAAAACACGTAGAGTAGTAGAGTGGTTCCCTATTGGACAACTCCACCAACACCAACCCCAAAGTTCCAGTAGAAAAATGGACACAGACATTTACAGAAATGATTTCCATGGTGAGGAAGATTTTGCTTTCTTCTGAGATGTCTATACGCAGCTGCTCAGAGGAGCATGCTCACACTCCAGGCTACACTAAAACATACTGAGATCTATGAAAGTTTTGTTTTTTTCTTGAAAGCCACGATGCAGTCAGTCATGGTTCAGAGAAGGCCCTTTCCTCAGCAGAGCTGTGGTGTCCAAGCAGAGAACACGGCGCTCCAGGCCCTACCTGACCGGAAGCGCTCGTCCCGGGCGTTGCTGGGCCGTGGCTTGGGCTGCTTGGGCGCGGGGGCCGAGGCTTGTGCGGGCCCAAGGATGCTATTCTCCACTTGCAGGGAGGGGTCTACTCCTGAAACAGTTTCACAGAAACACCGTGAGTAAGCAACCTGCTTTTCCAACAATAGAAAAACCCATGTAGAATAGCACACACCTCTCGCATGCTGCTGCACAGCCCCTGCTGCACAACCACGCACGCCGGGGGCCCCAACGCCCAGAAGACCCTAAATCTGGAGGTCGGGGCCGAGACATCGATGTCAGCTTCCAGCCCCTCCCTGTCAGCAGCCCTGGGCCCCCAGCTTGGTGCACACGGTGCATGGGGCCAGCTCTCTAGGGCCAGCTTTCTCGAACGCCCCTCCCTTCCCCCACACTGGCCCTGGTGTCAGCAAGCCCAGCAGGAAGCAGCCCACAAAGCCATCACCGGGGTGCTGACAGCCACCCTCAGACACAGGAAGAAAGCCGATGAGAAGCTTGGAGGCTTCGGGTGCTAACCACCTGGGCCTGTGACACCTGTGTCTCCAACCTGATGGGCGGCCAGCTCTCTGTGCCTGTTGCAGCCCCATGACTGGCACACCCATGGCCAGCCAACACCCAGGCCATCAGGATGTCATGTGTTGAGTAAAGGACAAGCATGAGCCTGCAGGTCATTTAACAGCGTCCCTGGTCCTGCCTGAGCACTAGATTGTTCCAATATGTCCCAGAAAAACAGCCTTAGCCACCAGCCCTTAGCACTCCCCGAAAAGCAGCAGACTGTCCCCACCTCAGCAGTGGCTACAGGACTGGAAAAGATCAGTTTTCATTCCAATCCCGAAGAATGGCAATGCCAAAGAATGTTCAAACTAACGTACAATTGCACTCATCTCACACACTAGCAAAGTAACGCTCAAAATTCCAAGGCCTCAACAACAGGTGAACCGAGAACTTCCAGATGTTCAAGCTGGATTTAGAAAAGACAGAGGAACCAGAGATCAACTTGCCAACATCCGCTGGATCATCGTAAAAGCAAGAGAATCCCAGAAAAACATCTATTTCTGCTTTATTGACTACAGCAAAGCTTTTGACTGTGTGGATCACAACAAACTGTGGAAAATTCTTCAAGAGATGGGAATATCAGACCACCTTCCCTGCCTCCTGAGAAGTTTGTATGCAGGTCAAGAAGCAACAGAACTGGACATGGAACAACAGACTGGTTACAAATCAGGAAAGAAGTATATCAAGGCTGTATACTGTCACCCTGCTTATTTAACCTATATATACAGAGTACAGAGAAGGCAATGGCAACCCACTTCAGTACTCTTGCCTGGAAAATCCCATGGATGGAGGAGCCTGGTGGGCTGCAGTCCATGGGGTCACTAGGAATCAGACATGACCGAGCGACTTCACTTTCACTTTTCACTTCCATGCATTGGAGAAGGAAATGGCAACCCACTCCAGTGTTCTTGCCTAGAGAATCCCAGTGATGGGGGAGCCTGGTGGGCTGCCATCTTATGGGGTCGTACAGAGTCGGATACGACTGAGCGACTTAGCAGCAGCATACAGAGTACATCATGCAAAATGCTGGGATGGATGAAGCAAAGCTGGAATCAAGACTGCCAGGAGAAATATCAATAACCTCAGATATACAGATGACACCACCCTTATAGCAGAAAGAGAAGAACTAAAGAGCCTCTTGATGAAAGTGAAAGAGGAGAGTGAAAAACCTGGCTTAAAACTCAATATCCAAAAAACGAAGATCATGGCATCTGATCCTATCACTTCATGGCAAATAAATGGGGAAACAATGGAAACAGTGACAGACTTTATTTTGTTGGGCTCCAAAATCACTGCAGATGGTGACCGCAGCCACGAAATTAAAAGACGCTTGCTCCTTGGAAGAAAAGCTATAAACAACCTAGACAGCATGTTAAAAAGCAGAGGCGTTACTTTGCTGACAAAGGTCTGTCTAGTCAAAGCTATAGTTTTTCCAGTATTTAGGTATGGATGTGAGAGTTGGACTATAAAGAAAGCTGAGCGCCAAAGAACTGATGCTTTTGAACTGGTGTGGAGAAGACTTTTGAGAATCCCTTGGACTGCAAGGAGATCCAACCAGTCCATCCTAAAGGAAATCAGTCCTGAATATTCATTGGAAGGACTGATGCTCAAGCTGAAGCTCCAATATTTTCACTACCTAATGCGAAGAGCCAACTCATCAGAAGAGACCCTGATGCTGGGAAAGATTGATGGCAGGAGAAGGGGACAACAGAGGACGAGATGGTTGGATGGCATCACTGACTCAATGGCCATGAGTTTGAGCAAGCTCTGGGAGTTGGTGATGGATGGGAAGCCTGGAGTGCTGCAGTCCATGGGGTTGCGAAGAGTCGGACACGACTGAGTGGCTGACCTGATCTGAACTGCCCTACCTGGGCCTCAGGGGGTCATGACCTCTGACACTGCTCCTGAAAAGGCCACCTGACCCCAGCTCCCTAGGATGACACACAGAAAGGACAGAGCGGGCAGGAGATGTGGGGGCCCTCACTCTGCTGCCTGAGCCTCCAGGCGCCTCTGTGACTGAGGAGCCCCTGGGACACCAGCTCTGGCTCTGCAGACAAGAAGGAGCTGCCCCCAAGACTGGCCGACCTCCAGGTGTGGGCGCAGAATGCTGCCATTGCTGATGTTTATGTACCAGGTTTGGAGTGGTCTTCAAAACTGAACATATACACACATACATGTATGCAACATGCAGCAATACTGATCAGCACTGCTTCTGGTTTTTTGTTTCTTGGACTGACTGGAACAAATTTCCCTAAAATCCATAATGGAGAACACAGAAGCCTATGCATTATGCACTATAAACAGGTATGCTTGCAAAGTGATGTGTAAATATAGGGACATCCTTGCATTTTTATTCCAAAATACAGTGCTTTTATTGAGGTCGATTATTTATTTAAGAAAGATATAAAGCCCAATGGGAAACCACTGGATGAAAGAGTAGGTATATTTTTAGTCTTAACAGGTATCAAGAGAGAACTTCTCAGGCCACAGTGTTCGCATTCCCACAGGGTGCCATTTCCCCATGTCTCTGTCAGCAATGCATGTTACAAATTTTAGAATCTTGCCAATCTGACAGGAGAATGGTTCACTAATTTGCATTCCCAAGGCAATGGCACCCCACTCCAGTACTCATGCCTGGAAAATCTCATGGATGGAGGAGCCTGGTAGGCTGCAGTCCATGGTGTTGCTAGGAGTCGGACACGACTGAGCAACTTCCCTTTCACTTTTCACTTTCATGCATTGGAGAAGGAAATGGCAACCCACTCCAGTGTTCTTGCCTGGAGAATCCCAGGGACAGGGGAGCCTGATGGGCTGCCATCTCTGGGGTCGCACAGAGTCGGACACGACTGAAATGACTTAGCAGCAGCAGCATAACTAGTGAGGTTGAACATACGTTAATGTTTACTGCCCATCCGTATGTCTTATTATTTGAATTTTATTAATTCTATCCAGCTAAGGAGCCCCCAAAGGGCTTCCCAGGTGGCTCAGTGGTAAAGAACCTGCCTGTAATGCAGGAGATGTGGGTTCAATCCCTGGGTCAGGAAGATCCACTGGTGAATGAAATGGCAACCCACTCCAGTATTCTTGCCTAGAAAATCTCATGGACAGAGGAGCCTGGCAGACTACAGTTCACGGGGTTGCAAAAAGTCAGACATGACTGAGCGACTGAGCATGCATGCATGCAAGGAGCCCCCAAAGGACTTGCAGGGAGCCCTGGTCAGCTAGAGGCCCCACCCTACGCTGGACATGCCCCCAGGCCATGGCCAGCCGGCCGCAGCTCAGTCACTCTGCATGCTTCATTTCTAGAGAGACAATCATAACCTGGTTTTTTTTTCCTCAGGTCTCTCATCTTGTCATCACTCAAACATTATTTAATATTCTCCTGAACTTTATAGTATTCTGTAAGTACAAACATACTTAGAGCTTTACTCCTGAAGTTTACGTTCACTAATGCTGCAGAGGAAAGGGGCTCTCACTGTTGCCTCCACAGGCATGGCACCGGTTACTACATAAATCTTCCCTTCTTTGAATTCTCCTGAGTCGTTTCTAGATGCCCTCCCCTTACACTGTTCAGTTGTCCACGTGTCTACCAACACCCTGTGGTTGGCAGTGCCAAGTGAACGTGACCAGGTTCAACACCTCGAAGGCCAAGCCTTTCTCCCTGCTACTCCTCCTCAACAATGTACTAGCTACTCTCAGAACTTTTCTCCTCCAAGTGAGTTATTTCCAATGCCAGGTTTGGGGGAAAAAAAATCAACCACTGCTATTCAGACTGGATTATTTTTGTCACATATTAATTTAGAAACTACTTATGTATGGATGTGAGAGTTGGACTGTGAAGAAAGCTGAGCGCCAAAGAATTGATGCTTTTGAACTGTGGTGTTGGAGAAGACTCCTGAGAGTCCCTTGGACAGCAAGGAGATCCAACCAGTCCATTCTGAAGGAGATCAGCCCTGGGATTTCTTTGGAAAGGATGATGCTAAAGCTGAAACTCTGGTACTTTGGC
Source organism: Bubalus kerabau (assembly GCF_029407905.1). Taxonomy (NCBI): domain Eukaryota; kingdom Metazoa; phylum Chordata; class Mammalia; order Artiodactyla; family Bovidae; genus Bubalus; species Bubalus kerabau. Next base: position 192,513,641 of record NC_073625.1, on the reverse strand, counting down.
CACCTCATGTGAAGAGTTGACTCATTGGAAAAGACTCTGATGCTGGGAGGGATTGGGGGCAGGAGGAGAAGGGGACGACAGAGGATGAGATGGCTGGATGGCATCACCGACTCGATGGACGTGAGTCTGAGTGAACTCCGGGAGTTGGTGATGGACAGGGAGGCCTGGCGTGCTGCGATTCATGGGGTCGCAGAGAGTCGGACACGACTGAGCGACTGAACTGAACTGAACTTTTATAATATTAAATTTTGCATTTAAGATACTGGTATATTTCTTCATATTTTAGGATCCTGGTTACTTTTTTCAAATAGATTGTATGATCCTAACATAGATCCTGTGGCTTTCTTGCTAAATGTATTAAAAACATTCGACAGGTTTTTTGCCATTATGAATGTGAGCTGTTTTATTAAGAGAAATATTGCCAGAGAAAAGCCATTGATTCTTACATATTTGTCTTCTATTCAAACCAAGATGCTTACTAATTCTAATAGCCAAGTGAGCAGTCACCCAGCTTTCAACGTATAAAACAACAGCACCTGAGCGAGGATGGGGTCCTGCCGTTTGTCTGGGGTGCTGCCTGGGCACTGGCCTGCAACAGACGGCCTTATGAGCAGCCCAGCGGTCTTCTCGTTTGCCTGCTAACAATTAGGGTTTCCTCTAGTAAAATATTTATGCAAGTCTTTAGCCCATTTTCCTACTGGGCTTTTTTAAAAAAATCACACGGGGGAACTTTCTGGCTCTTTATAAAGTTTAAATTAATTAAAATTAAATTTAAAAAATGCAGTGTCTTAGTCATGCGACCACACCTCAAGTGCTCAGAAGCCATACGTGGGAGGTGCTCCGTGGACTGGACAATGGGGCTGCCGACCATTCCCACTCTGGCAAAAGGTCTCCTGGATGCTGCAACTTCACCGGCTCTGGACTCTAGCCCTTCTTCTTTTATGTATGTTACGATCATCTTCTCCTATACTGTGGCTTGTCTTTAATCTCTTTATGGGAACTTCTGATAAAACATGATTCTTAATTTTAACACACTCTAACTTACCAATCTTTTCCTTTTCAGTTGCTGCTTTTTGGTACCTTCAGGGACTTGAGAAATCCTTCCTCCTGTCTAGAGACGGTGACAGGTTTCATATACAGTCTTCCAAAGGTGCTATAATTTTTGCCTTTCTCACTAAAGCCCTTCATATTTGGTTTCTGTGTCTTAGGGAACTGTGCCGGCATCGTGAGCTGCAACACCAACCCCACCATAAACCTGGTCCCCACAGCCATACGTGTCTGTCTGGGTCCATGTTCTGTTTGTGAATCGAGCTATCTACCCTTGTGCGAAACCAGGCTGTCTTAATGACAGTTTGCTATTAACTCCTCATATCATAACCAGCAAAGCCTCCAACCTCATTCTTCCTTTTTATCATTATTTTGAATCCCTTAGCCCTTTAAACTTACATATAAAATACTTAACTTCTTTTTTTTGCCTTGCTGCACAAGCCACATGGGATCTTAATTCCCTGACCAGGGATGGAACCTGTACGCCCTGGAGTGGAAGCATGGAGTCTTAACTGCTGGACTGCCATGGAAGTCTCAAACTTCTACATAAATTTTAAAATCAGCTTCTTAAATTCCACCCCCAAAAACTGTGCTGAAAACACTGAAGGTGCTGACTCTGAAGATCAATATAAGGTGGGAGAACTCACATCTTTATAATTTGTGTTCCAAACCTAAGTAAGGAAATGTTCTTTCCTAAAATCATAAAAATAATCATGGTCTATGATAATAAAAATAACATAAATCCTATTTGGGGATGAAATCTATACCAAACCAGAGACATAAACTTTAATCTATGACTTTGGATTTTATAATTTAATATTAGACACATTATTTTCCCAGCCCTTATTAATAAAATATGAAACTACCAAAGTCAAACTCTAATACCAATTTTTAAATCAGTTTTATAAGACCTATGTTAACCTCACCTTGAATGAGGGGTACGCAGCGTGCAAGCAGCTTTGCCCTTTTCTTTTCATATCCTTTTTGAGTGATGTCACCTAAAACAACAATAGAAAAATAGAATCACATTTCTTCTAAAGTTTCCCAAAATTTTTAATTAAAAGTTCATTCATAATGGAAAAACTGGAAACACTTAGGTCCTTCAACTGGTGACTGAATAAAGAAAGGACGAGGTGTGCCCACAGGCAGTGCTGCTCAGCAGTGAGGAGGAGCAAACTGCTGGCAGACAGTAGTCTGGGTGGGCCTTACGGGCATACAGCTAAGTGACAGAAGCCAGGCTCCAGAAGTTCCCAGTGGAATGGTTCCGGTCACATGACACCTGGAAAAGACACTGTTACAGGCAGCGGCAGACTGCTGCCACGGGAGGGGCTTAGGGAGGACTGACCAGAGTGGGACGAGGGAATCCTGCGGGGGGTGAAGCTGGTCCACGCTGTGATCGTGGTGCTGGTTCTACGATGACAAGTTGGTCCCGAGCTCACAGAACTACACCCCAGGAAGGCTGAGTCCAGCAGTATGTAAACACTTCAATATCCAAAATCTGAGATCAGCATCTTGGGGGAGCATGTTGGAACTATAGACTCTGAGGCCACACCCCAGACTGACAATCCGATGTGCATTTCACTGGATGCCCACGTTACTGCGCAAATTTGAGCTGTGGAGTCTTGGTGTGAGGACCCACAGAAACCAACCCTCGCAAGGCCACAGGGCATCCCTAGGCCAGGACTCAGGTTCTGATAAATTATCATACAGAAGAACTGCCTAAAAAGGAACTAACCTACCCAGGAACAAGGCAGGAAATGTGTCTGCAGGGAAACACTTCTCATCGAAGCACACCAGCTGATTTCCTGGACAACTCAAGCACTCAGGGTGGATTCTGTGTGTTTTTGACCAGAAACACGTTACAATGTCCACTAGTATCTTGTTCTTCAAGTGAACTGTTTTCAACAGAGAGCTTCAGTGTTCTGCAAGCCCTCCTGGCATCCCCTCCCTGTCCCTCATTACCCCCACCATCCACTCACCCCAAACAAGCCAGCCAAGCGAGGAGGCTTCTGGGAGTCAGAAGACAGCCTGCCATCATGCACCCAGCACTTCACCAAGTACTTCCTCAGCCGTCAAAGGACCAGCACTTCTGAATGTTTGACACGTACATTAAGCCTCCCTGAAACCCTCTGGGAGAACATTAGCCCACCACCCACAGAAGATGAGCCCAAGTTCAGGGAGTCACTGGTCCGGCCCTGGGCTCGACACAGAGCTGCTGCTTTGACCACGGATCACTCAGTGAGGCCCCTCCCCACCTCCATCCTGTGAGTCATCACTCACCTTCACCTTACACTCCCAACAACCCCACAGGAAACTCCTCTAATGCTTGGAGTGCCTTTTAATTTGAACATGTTCTGTAGACCATATGCCGCTTTAAAGTCCAGGTATTTTTACTTTACCTGAACAATATCATATAAAATATGATATTGTTATATCATATATTGTTATATGATAACAATATCATATAAATCTCAATCTACTGCCAATTTTCTCCATTAAACACTTCATTTTTTAAATTTATTTTTAAACTGGAGGATAATTGCTTTACAGAATTTTGTTGTTTCCTGTCAAACCTCAACATGAATCAACAATAGGTATACATATCTCCCCTTCCTCTTGAACCTCCCTCCGATCTCTGTCCCCATCCCACCCCTCTAGGTTGATACAGAGCCCCTGTCTGAGTTCCCTGAGACAAACAGCAAATCTCCGTTGGCTATCTCTTTTACATACGGTAATATAAGTTTCCATGTGACTCTCTCCATACATCTCACCCTCTCCTCCCCTCTCCCTGGGTCCATAAGTCTGTTATCTATTGTCTGGTTCTCTACTGCTGCCCTGCAAATAAATTCTTTGGTACCATCTTGCTAGATTCCATATATACACATTAGTATATGATATTTATCTTTCTCTTTCTGATTTACTTCACTCTGTATAATAGGCTCTAGGTTGATCCACCTCATTAGAACTGACTCAAATGTGTTCTTTTTATGGCCGAGTAATATTCCATTGTGTATATGTACCACAACTTCTTTATCCATTCAACTGTCAATGGACATCTAAGTTGATTCCATGTTCTAACTACTGTAAATAGTTAAGCACTTCATTTTTATTTTCATCCAGTCTCTGCTGGCTCAGATAGTACAGCGTCTGCCTACAATTCAGGAGACCCGGGTTTGATCCCTGGGTTGGGAGGATCCCCTGGAAAAGGAAATGGCAACCTACTCCAGTACTCTTGCCTGGAAAATCCCATGGAAGGAGGATCCTGGTAGGCTATAGTTCATGGAGTTGCAAAGAGTTGGACACAATTGAGCGACGTCACTTTCACTTTCAATCTCTGCTACAATGAGCACACCTGACCCGCAGCTGAGCACAGTGGCCCACGGGCTGCGTCCCCCTCATTCTATCCTGACTGGACACTTACAGACCCCGACTGGATCCAGAATGTGAGTGTATGGTTTTGTTTATTGACTTCCAACTTCTTAACAAATTCAAAACACATGTGTTTTTTTAAACAATAGCCACTAAAAATAATTGTTTCCTCTAGAATATATGAAAATATATAGAGACAAATTTAAATGAAAACAATATTGCAACACTAAACTAAAAAGGATAAATCCCTATTTACAAGCAGAGCATTTGGTTTTACAAGATTTTTTTTCAATTTCTTTGTTCAATTTTATTGGAGTATAGTTGATTGACAATGTTATGTTAGTTTCTGCTGTACAGCAAAGTGAACCAGTTATATATATATAACACACACACATATCACTCTTTTTTAGATTCTATTTTCATATAAGTGGCTTCCCTTGTGGCTCAGACAGTAAAGAATCTTTCTGCAAGGCAGGAGACTTTGGGTCTTCGACCTCTGGGTAGGAAAGATCTCTCTAAAATGGAATGGCTACCCACTCCAGTATTCTTGCCTGAAAAATTCCATGGACAGAGAAGCCTGGCAGGCTATATAGTCCATGGTATTGCAAAGAGTCAGATACAGCTGAGTAACTATCACTTTCACTTCTCATATAGGTAGGTCATTACAAATATTAAGTAGAGTTCCCTATGCTATACAGTAGGTCCTTATTAATCTATTTTATATATCGTCGTTGCTGTTCAGTCACTCAGTCGTGTCTGGCTCTTTGTGACCCCATAAACTGCAGCACACCAGGCTTCCCCCGTCCTTCACCATCTCCTGGAGCTTGCTCAAACTTATGTCCATCGAATGAGTGATGCCATCCAACCATCTCATCTTCTGTCACCCCCTTCTCCTCCTGCCCTCAATCTTTCCCAGCATCAGGGTCTTTTCCAATGAGTCAGCTCTTCACATCAAGTAGCCAAAGTATTGGAGTTTCGGCATCAGTCCTTCCAATGAATATTCAGGGTTGATTTCCTTTAGGATGGACTGGTTTGATCTCCTTGCTGTCCAAGGGACTCTCAAGAGTCTTCCCTAGCACCACAATTTGAAAGCATCAATTCTTTGGCGCTCAGCCTTCTTTATGATCCAATTCTCACATCCATACATGACTACTGGGAAAAACATAGCTTTGACTAGACAGACCTTTGTCAGCAAGGTGATGCCTCTGCACAGGTTACACTGTGTAGGTTGGGCACAGCTTTCCTTCCAAGGAGCAAGTTTCTTTTAATTTCATGGCTGCAGTCACCATCCGCAGTGATTCTGGAGACCAAGAAAATAAAGTTTGTCACTGCTTCCACTTTTTCCCCTTCTATTTGCCATGAAGTGATGGGGCCAGATTCCATGATCTTCGTTTTCTGAATGTTGAGTTTTAAGCCAGGTTTTTCACTCTTCTCTTTCACCCTCATCAAGAGGCTCTTTAGTTGCTCTTCAGTTTCTGCCATTAGAGTGGTACCATCTGCATATCTGAGGTTACTGATATTTCTCCCAGCAATCTAGATTCCAGCTTGAGTCATCCAGCCCAGTATTTTGCATGAGGTACTTGCATATAAGTTAAATAATCAGGATGACAGTATACTGCCTTGACGTACTCCTTTCCCAATTTGGAATCAGTCCATTGTTTCATGTCTGGGTCTAACTGTTGCTTCTTGTCCTGCATACAGATTTCTCAGGAGACAGGTAAGGTTGTCTGTTATTTCTATCTCTTGAAGAATTTTCCATAGTTTGTTGTGATTCACACAGTCAAAGGCTTTAGTGTAGTCAATGAAGCAGAAGCAGATGTATTTTGGGATTCCCTTGCTTTTTCTGTATATAATAATGTGTATATGTCAATTCCAATCTCGTGATATTTTAAGATTAAGTATTCATTTCCTAGAAACAGTTTCTTCCTATGCTGCCATTTCAAATGCGTGCTCGTGTGGTGAAGGCAGCAAGGCGCATTCAGGAAGGAATGTGCTAACTCCCAGTTTGGTGCCCGTGGTCTCCTGAAAGTTCTCCAGACCAACTGAATAGAACCAGCTACATGTTTTCACATGTGACCAGCTACATGTTTTCAAGTATCAAACATAGACCACCAACCCAACATGCCTCTGAATGCAACATGGGATCCAAGACAGACTCCAGACAAAATTAATGAACCAGTAAAGGACTTACATCCAAGGTCCCTGACCCCAGGTACGGTGAACAATATAGAGACAACAGCAGAGCATGCTTCTCGACCCACTGCACAGATCAGGCAACCGTGCCCATGGGCCAGAGGAAGGCCCAGACATAGCAGAGAAGTCTCTCCTGGCTGGCCACTCAGGCCCGAGTGGCTCTGGAAACACACCAGGATGTCCACAGAAGGTTCTTCTCTGGCAGTCTTCGGGCAGCTGTCTCACTACCCCACACACTGGGTACAAGGTGTGGCGCAGGCTGACCTCCAGGCCGCAAACCAAATGAATTACAAAGGCAAAATCCCAAATGATATCAAGTCTCTAACTCGGCAACACAGTTGCTAAAAACCTATTCTGGAAAACACTCAACAACTCCTTAAGGTCACAGAAACAAGGAAGGCCAGGCAACGGACATTACACACAAAAGCAACGTGAGACAGCCTGTCCACAAAACCAAGCAGGAAGAAGTGAGTCTGCAGCCCCACAACACTACTACAGAACGCTGCTGGTCCTAAAGATGCCCGGTGCCTGCGGGATGGGGAGGGGAACCACTCACAGGAGATCTGTGACATCCTGCCAAGTAAACACAGCACGCTGAGAAACAGTGTGTATACAAAAAACGATGCGATTCTGCTGAATGTTGCTCAGTTGTGTCCGACTCTTTGCAACCCCATGGACCATACAGTTCATGGAATTTTCCAGGACACAATACTGGAGTGGGTAGCCTTTCCCTTCTCCAGGAGATCTTCCCAACCCAGGGATCGAACCCAGGTCTCCTGCATTGCAGGCAGATTCTTTACCAGATGAACTATCAGGGAAGCCTATTCGCAGACATGTAGGTAGATATATTTTTGTGTGTGCAGAAAATGTCTGGAGGGTACCTGACACATTATTAGTAGTGTTACTCCTGGAGAATGATTTATTTGGCTTGGGGTAGGTTTAGACAGATTTCATCTTTTACTTCACTTCTGAACTTGTTAAATCTTTTGGCACAATAATCATACAATCTTTTGTAATTAAGAATATATGGAAGCTGGTTTGATAACATACTATGGTTATATGTTATTGTAGGAAACGGAATGACTTCTATGTACTATTTTTATAACTTCTTCTGAGATAAAAATTATTCCAAAATTAAAAGTTAAAAAATATATGAGCGAGACTACATAAAATTGGTGTTATTTCTGTTTTAAATGTTTGATAAAATTTGTCAGTGAAACCATCTGGGCTTGTAGATTTAATTCCCAGGGTTTTTCTTTCTTCTTTTGCTTTATTTTACTTTTTCTAGAGCAGTTTAAGGGTTATAAGCAAAACTGAAGGCAAGGTCCAGAGGGCTCCCATACACCCTCTACCACCACACGCACAGCCTCCCCATCATCAACATCCGCCACCCGATGGTGCGTTTGTTATAGGTAATGAGCCGGCCCTGACACGGAAGCCTCAGCTTCCAAAGCCCTCCCTCGTCATGCATCCCATGGGCTTGGACAAACACATGATGACATATAGCAATCATTAAGCTATCACACAGGGTATTTCACTGCCCTAAGAGTCCTCTGTGCTCTGCCTACTCATCCCTCTTCCCAGCTCGTGAACCCCTGGCGGCCACTGATCTTCTTACTGTCTGCATAGTTTTCCAGAATAGCTGGAATCCGTAGCCTTTTCAGACTGATTTCTTTCACTGAGTAACAGGCATTTAAGACTGTTCCCTGTCTTGCTTGGCTTGATAACTCACTTCTTTCCAGTTCTAAATATTCTATAATATTCCATTGTCTCAGTGTACCAGTTCATTTATCTATTCAACTACTGAAAGACATCTATCTTGCTGCTTTCAAAAGAGCCCCTGTGAGCACCTGGGTGCAGGTTCTTCTACATACCACCTGGTGAGATGAAAGCAGACTACGGGATGATTCACACTCAACCCTCATGACCAAACCGTGAAGCCTCCTGCAGCTGAAAGAATTCCCTCCAGCATTTCCCAGCTGCATAGCTTCCCTCCTGTGAACTTTCCAAGGATCAGCTGCTCTGCTCAGGCTGGGGGCGGGGGCGGGGGGCAGTCGCCCTCCAAGCACCCCTCCCTCTCAGTGGACTCTGGAGGCCAGTGGGAGAGTGGACGCACACCGCCCTCCCCAGCACTCCTGCTCCTCCCGGCGCTGACTCGCCTGCCTCACTCCTGCCATCACCACAAAGACAGCACCCTGCTGACTGACCTTTTTGACTTCCCAGAGTCTAGACTGCTGTGAACGGCTTTTTAATTTTTAACACTGCCACCATTTCAGTGAGATGTGGGGAAGGAGAGTCTTCTTTACCTGATGACTGGCCATGGATACTGACTTGGGCTATGACCCTGAATAAATGCCCTCGTCTGGAAAGCCTCTCCTGCCTCAGCTGCACAGACACCCACACGTGCTCCTGCATCTGCCCCTGCAGCAGTGCCCTCTTTGGTCTCCCTGCGGCCTCCCCTTGCTGCCTTTCCCTTTGGGGTCTGGGTTGCTGGAGGGTTTGTCAGAGGCCTTCTTTGCATTATTCAGTGCTCCACAGGCAGCAACTGTCTTTGTTTCAATTATGACAGTTGTACTGATGGCTTCCAAGTTTCTACTGTCACACCAGCCCTTCTAGAAATGCAGTCCTGCACGTCAAATGCACGGATCTCCCCAAGACACCGCACACTCAACAGGTATGAACACACGTGTTCTGCTTGTGCACACATCTTCAGGAACAGCTCCATCATCTCCCTAGCACTCACTTCAGGAACTCGGGAGTCACTCAAGAGCCTCCTGCAACGTCCCCCTCTCCACACCACGGCTGCTGACTCTATTCCAGCCCATTCTCCCCAAGGGCTCAGCCGCCCTCCAAACCAGCACAAACTCCTGCCCTGGGTTATGGTAGTGTGCTCTCCCATTTTTCTGCTCCCAATGTCATCCTCACCCAAACCACTCTCTACACGCTGCCAGAAAATCACTCTAAATCAGAGCAGGAAAGAGAGACTGACAAGAGATCACACCGGAGTATTTCAACTGCTCCTAATACCTGAAAAAATGACCTGCTGGCCCCATCATTTATTAACAAACATGTGCTTAAAGCAAAGCACCCAAGAATAACCATCCCTTAGTCCTTTATAAAAATTAGAAAATTGGCTATCTCTGCCTTCGAAGTTTTTTGAGTTCTGAACATACACACTAATCTAATTTTAATATTCTCCCCACTATTGAGAAAAGGGGCGGAAGACTGCATACTTTGGGAGCATGACTCTTTTTCAGCAGAGTGCCTTTACAGAGCATATGCTTTGCTGCGCTGTCCAATACAACAGCCACTACTCATATGTGCCTATTTCAACTTTCGTTACTTAGAAGTAAATTAAATGACTGTTTAGTTCCCCAGACCCCCGAGCCACATTTCGAGTGTTGAACACCACATGTGGCTTGTGGCTACCACACTGGATAGCACGAGACATCCCCACAGACCTCAGGGCGCCTGTCACTCACACCCACACCACCAGCGGCTGCAGGTGGCACCTACGCTTGCTTCAGTGCTGGGCTAGACTCCAGAGTCTGGTCCTGGCTCCTCCCTGGGATGCACAAATCCTCCCATGAGCGAGCCCCCACCCTCCAACCTGTTTTCTCCACCACCTGCCGGGGGACACTGTCTGGAAGCCCAGCCACTGACTCTGGCTCATCCTCCTCTGTCTAGCACATTCTGCTGTCTTCTCCCTCACCCTCCTCACATGCCTTCAGAGCAAAGCTGGAAGAATCTCTTTCCTCCATTGGCACTACTGGCCCAGGTCTGATGATCAGAGCTGACGGGGCCCTGCATACACCTCACAAGACTGCCAGTTTTTCAGCCTGTCAGCCTCACTAGCTCATGGGCCTTTTTGTTCAGTCCGCGGAAGCTTGCTGAGAACAGGATGACAAGCTGAGGGTCTCAGGCTGCTCAAACAAAATGTCACAGGCTGGGAGGTCAGAACAACAGGTGTGGAGGCTGGACGTCTGAGACCTAGGTGTCACAGGGCTGGTCCCTCCTGAGGCCTCTCTCCTCACGTGCAGGCAACCACCCGCCTGGGTCCTCACGGTCTTCCCCCTTGTGTGTGTGCTCTCAACGTCTCTCTCTCTTGAAACTGACTCAGGAACCCCTACGGCTTCATTTAACCTTAATCATCTCCCTAAAGGAATGCAGTCACACTGGGGGTTAGGGCTTCAACATACGAATTTTGGGGAACAGAGTTCAATCTGTAACACCAAGATTATCTAATCTTGATGAAGTCAGAATCTCTATTTCTATAACCTTTATTTCAAAATGGTCCTAGTTATAGTCTTCCTAGCCATTTCCCAACAAGGCTAATCCTTAGGCTCCTTCGTGTTCAGACAAAACCTAAGGACATGAACCCACGCATGGAGGAGCTTACCAGGACGTGTTCTTTTCAGTTGCCAGTTTTCAACAAGCACCAAGCATACCTTCTGACATTTCAAATTCTCAATTTAAAGGTTCTTTACCAAAGACTCTGCAGAAAAAGTCTGAAGTCTGAAATGGAATAAAAGCTCCTTCTCTCTTTCCAAGATGGTGATCTTACATCATGACAGTCAGCGTAGACTAAAGGAAAATCTTAAACCATGACACTCAGTGTAGACTAAAGAAATAGGATGTCTATTCTTTCCTCACAGCTGGGTAAGGAAGTAAAGTGCTGCACTCAATATGCCAGCAAATTTGGAAAACTGAGCAGTGGCCACAGGACTGGAAAAGGTCAGTGTTCATTCCAATCCCAAAGAACGGCAATGCCAAAGAATGTTCAAATTAACATAAAGTTGCACTCATCTCACAGGCCAGCAAAGTAATGCTCAAAATTCTACAGGTGAGGCTTCAACAGTATGTGAACTGAGAACTTCCAGATATTCAAGTTGGATTTAGAAAAGGCAGAGGAACCAGAGATCAAATTGCCAACATCTGTTGGATCATAGAAAAAGCAAGAGAATCCCAGAAAAAGCATCTACTGCTTTATTGACTACGCCAAAGCCTTTGACAGTGTGGATCACAACAAACTGGAAAATTCTTCAAGAGATAGGAATACCAGATCACCTTCCCTGCCTCCTGAGAAATCTATATGCAGATCAAGAAGCAACAATTAGAACCAGACATGGAACAATGGACTGGTTCCAAATTGGGAAAGGAATACGTCAAGGCTGTATATTGTCACCCTGCTTATTTAACTTACATGCAGAGCACATCATGCAAAATGCCAGACTGGATGAAGCACAAGCTGGAATCAAGATTGCCAGGAGAAATATCAGTAACCTCAGATATGCAGATGACACCATCCTTCTCGCAGAAAGTGAAGAAGAACTGAAGAGCCTTTTGATGAAAGTGAAAGAGGAGAGTGAAAAAGCTGGCTTGAAATTCAACATTCAAAAAATGAAGATCAGGCATCCGGTCCCATCAATTCATGGAAAACTGATGGGGAAACAACGGAAACAGTGAGAGACTTTATTTTTGGAGGCTCCAAAATCACTGCAGATGGTGACTGCCACCATGAAATTAAAAGATACTTGTTCTTTGGAAGAAAAGCTATGACCAACCTAGATGGCATATTAAAATGCAGAGGCATTACTTTGCCAACAAAGGTCTGTCTAGCCAAAGCTATGGTTTTTCCAGTAGTCATGTATGGATATGAGAATTGGACCATAAAGAAAGCTGAGCACTGAAGAACTGATGCTTTTGACCTGTGGTGCTGGAGAAGACTTTTGAGAATCCCTTGGACTGCAAGGAGATCAAACCAATCCATCCTTTAGGAAATCATCCTGAATATTCATTGGAAGGACTGATACTGAAGCTGAAGCTCCAATATTTTGGCCACCTGATGCGAAGAGCAGACTCATTGGAAAAGACCCTGATGCTGGGAAAGATTGAGGGCAGGAGAAGAAGGGGATGACAGAGGATGAGATGGTTGGATGGTATCACCGACTCGATGGACATGAGTTTGAGCAAGCTCTGGGAATTGGTGATGGACAGGGAAGCCTGATGTGCTGCAGTCCATGGGGCCGCAAAGAGTCGGACACGACTGAGCAACTGAACTGAACTGAGTAACACCACCAAGTCTGTACGGAAACCCCTGCATGGTTCATGGTCCCCCAGCAATGACTTGAGGTGCTGACCCAAGAATCCAGGAACTCACAAAACACAGGCCATTCATTTCCTTTGTGCAAAGGGGAAGGGGCCAAGGAGCATCCAGGAGACACTTCATCAACAGATGACAGAGATGACCAGTGTAGGTGTTTCCCTCCCGGACCACAAAGGTTTCTCTTTACCAAATAGTATATATTTTCCCAGTCTTTTTAATACACAGGTTTAACACCAGAAATGTTAGATAATTTAAGGACATAAGGACTGATCTGAAAGGATTGTCAGCCTCACTCAGAAGCAAGCTCACTACAAATAAAATGCTACAGGAAGAGTTCATCTAAGGACAGACCAGCAGCTCACTTCCCATTCCCGTCACCCTGCTTCCTTCCCACCCTTTCCTTGGCTGTGTCACAGTAGAAGGACCCAATGCTTTGCATGAGTTCATTTTTGTATTAAATAAATGTTGCATGTCGTGTCAGGCAAAGAATACTAAAGATGAAATTGAAGAGTTTTCAAAATTACAAGTCTTCAGTAGTTTTCAACTAAAATGACAAAGCACCCTCCCAGCCCCCAGTACTGAGAGGAGGGCTCAGCAGCAACAGGCAGGCTGACCCCTGTGGACATGCCACATGACTAGGGGCAGCAGCAGCCTCTGACCCAGGTCCCGCTGGAGGACTCTTGCCTCCAGCAGACTGGTGCCCCACGCCCATCTCTTCTCAAACCCTTCAGTCCTGAATGTGCATTTCTCTCACTTGGTAAGGCTGAAGGTCAAAGGACGACAGGGACCTGAACGACCCTGCAGAGGCCCTCCATGTGCAAGAGCACGGCTCTGACCCTCGAGACTGGGCTGTCCCCCTGAAGGGCACCCTGACACAGCCCACTCATTCCTCCCCACCGGCTGAGTGCCCAGTGCTGAGCAGGACGGTAGGCACTCACAGGTGCCGTCACTGCTGAGGGGGAGACAGGATCCTTACCTTGTATTTGTGGCTCAGATTAGGCCACAAGCCACAGGGGAGGCAATGACACCACAAGAATAGCAAATCTGCAGCATCCTGGCACCTTCCCACACATGAAACATTTACCACACAGGCAGCAGGCACAACTCCCCCCCGACACAGCGGAACCGCGGAGCAGCCTCGCTGGCATCCCCACTCCCTCTCCTCACCTCACCCTCTGCCTCCATCGGTCTCAGTGCAGGGCTGGAGACCCTCCACGAGGTACCTGTCAGACCATGGCCCTCCTCCACGGCTCCCCAGGGTCAGTGTTTTTCCATAGCTCACCTTTCCGGCCCCACAATTCACCAGGCTCCTTCCTCTGTAGCCACAGCCCAGCTAACCCACCTGCATTGAGTGCTGACTGCCAGCCATATGCACAGCCCCTCCCGCCACTATCTGCCTGCCCAGAGGGATTTCCTGACCCCCAGTCTGAAGTCCCCTCCCCACAGTCCCAACCTCCCTTCCTCCAGCAGGTGTTAACAGAAAGCAAATAGACAGAGCAAATGGTGCCTTCCTCTACGACAGACAGAAAGGTCAATGGACCTGCATGACACTTCAGCTCGGGACACAGAGGAGAGGACAGCAGGCTCGGCCCTGCTCTCGTGGAGCATCGCGGTGCACCACCAAGGAAGAGTCAGCCATGGACGAGAGGGCCCTGAGACGTTCAACTGAACTAAAGTTCAATTCAGTACACGCTGACCAACAACCACGTACCAGGAGCCATCTCAAAAAGCAGGTCATGGATACAGGAGACAGACCTCAGAGCAAACAGCAGACAAACAGCTCTCCCAACACGGGTCTAGACTAGTGGCCCTGCAGGCAATTCAAGTCCTCCAAGCAGCAGATGTGGTGACAGGATCAGATGTGAAGAGATTTATGTGGGAAAACGGGGAGGGGCCCAGAGGAGGCTGCGAGCTGTTAGACATGACTGCGCAGGAAGAAGAAAGACAGGCGGGTTTGGAAGGAGAAGCCCTAGACTCCAGGCAGCTCCAAGACTGTCAGGCCACATGGGGTCCTGGAGCCAAAGTCCCTCCCAGGAATGAGGCAGCTTCAGCTCCTGCAGCAGGAGTCGTGGCCTCAGTGTGGGGTCAATGTGGACCCAGAGTCCAGCAGGGAAGGCCCAAGTGAATCATGGCCACTGTGGGGCCGGAGGAAACTTGAGTCTTGGAGCTCCACTGCGGGTCCTCCCCGGCTGGACCAGACTCACAGTACGCTCATCTCAGTATGACTCTTTCCCTCCCAGGAGTTCAGAGCAACAGACACTCCATCCTGGTTCAATGGCTCCCTGAGGCACAGCTCAGGACTCCCCGGGCTTCACTGAATCTGAGAAACAATTGCCAAAAAATTAAGTATCCAAGCCAATTACGGAGGATTCTTGATTTAAAACTGAGAATAAATAGCATGTGTGGTTTTACTCTTTTAAAATTTCTTTATTTATTGGCTGTGCTGGGTCTTTGTTGCTACCTGCCGGCTCTCTCTAGGTGCGGCAAGTGGGGGCTGCTCTCTAGTTGTGGTGCCCGGGCTCCTCCCTGCGGGGGCTTCTCCTGTTGCAGAGCCTGGGCTCTAGACGGGCTTCCACAGTTGTGGTGCATGGGCTTAGCTGTCCTGCAGCACGTGAGATCTTCTCAGGCCAGGAACTGAACCCATGTCCCCTGCACTGGCAGGTAGATTCTGAATCACTAGACCACCAGGGAAGTACTTTATTCTTCCATTAATTCAACAAAGATTCAATAGAATACCTAAAATGTCTAGGGGCTGAAGACATGAAGATGAACAGACCAAAATTTCCTTTGGAAGTGCTCCCTATGAACTGGCAAAGAAAAGTCCAAGTAAACAATAAATACAAAGTTGTGATAAATCTTATAAGAATGACACAATAAGGGTAAAAGGAACAAAAAAGCCAGCACCTAACTCTGGGTGGGGGGCAGGCAGGCTGTTCTCAGAGGAAGGCAGAGCTTCAAAAAGAAAGTGAAGCTTAAACTTAAGTATTAAAACAAAGGCAGGAACTCAACAGGTACAGAAAGTTGGCAATGAACAGCATGTGCAAAATTTTAGGATATTGAAGTAGAAATCCTAGTATTGATATTCTTTTAAAAACTTATAAATCAAAATTCTTTAAAGAGACAACACATTAAGATGATTTACTATAACAAGAAAAATAGTTCTAAGGGGAATATACCTGAATCATGAATAATGGATTTTGCATAAAGTAGGATGGACATATTGATACAAGCAGCTAGTCAGTAAGTATAACTTTTAAGGATTTTCAAACATATATTTTATAAATTGAAACATCTGATTGCCCTTAAAAATATAAACAGAAATTGCATTATACTGGCAACAGTGAAAAAAAATGCTATAAAAAGTAGGAGAAACACATGTTGACAAATAGGTATTTCCTTCAAAGCTTTTCATATTACACAGTCTTATTGTTCAGTCACTCAGTTGTGTCCAACTCTTTGCAATCCCATGGACTGCAGCACACCAGGCTTCCCTGTTCTTCACCATCTCCTGGAGCTTGCTCAAACTCATGTCCATTGAGTTGGTGATGCCATCCAACCATCTCATCCTCTGTCATCCCCTTCTCCTCCTGCCTTTCCCAGCATCGGGCTCTTTTCCAATGAGTGGGCTCTTCGCATCAGGTGGCCAAAATAATGGAGCTTCAGCTTCAGCATCAGTACTTCCAATGAATATTCAGGATGATTTCCTTTAGGATGGATTGGTTTGATCTTGCAATCCAAGGGATTCTCAAGAGTCTTCTCCAACACCACACTTCAAAAGCATCAGTTCTTCAGTGCTCAGCTTTCTTTATGGTCCAACTCTCACATCCATACATGACTACTGGAAAAACCACAACTTTGATTATATGGACCTTTGTCAGCAAAGTAATGTCTCTGCTTTTTAATACTCTGTCTGGGTTTGCCATAGCTTTCCTTCCAAGGAGCAAGTGTCTTTTAATTTCATGGCTGCAGTGATTTTGGAGCTCAAGAAAAGAAAGCCTTTCACTGTTTTCCTATCTATTTGCCATTACATGGTCTGGTAGTTCTCAAAGGTGTGGCTCTCAAGAACCCTTCACACTCTTAAAACTTATTGAGGACCCCAAACAGCTTTTATTTGTGAGCTATCAATGTTTACCACATTAGAAATTAAAATGGAAAATTTTTAATATTTAATTTTTAAAACTGTACATGAAAACTACCATAAATGAAAAATAATAATTTCCAAAGCATTTAGTGATTTCAGGTGTTGTTTTACTCTTATGAGCCTCTTTAACATCTGGCCTCTTGGAAACAAGTGGATTCTTCTCATCAACTTCAGTTCAATGGCCTGCAGGATACATGGTTAAGGTCTACGAAACACAATCAGCCGCACACAAACACGGGCTAGAAAAGCGAGGAGTATTTCAGCAGCCTTTTCAGATCACTGTGGACATTCTTTGATACCACACCCAAACTAGGCAAACTGTAGGTTCTTAAACAATAGTTGCAGTGTAGAATCTAAAACCTTATCAATGAACTTACCGTACTGTTATGTTGCAATCCATTGGTATCTCTCTGAATGGGTCTTTTACCCATGCACAGATCTGAAACATGATGCACTGGCCATTTGGAAAATACTGGTTCACAAAATCATGCAGCTCTTTCAAATGTTGACACATTTCACCAAATAATATCAGTAACTCACATTCTGGACTTCCTTGCTGGCGCAGTGGATAAGAATTCGCCTGCTAATGCAGAGGACATGCTTTGATCCCTGGTCTAGGAGGATTCCGCATGCCGAGGAACAACTAAGCCCATGCACCACAACTGCTAAGCCCACGCACTGCAACTACTGAAGCCTGCATGCTTAGAGAGGGCCCATGGCCAGCAACAAAGATACACTGCAACCAAAAACACAGGAATAAATACATAAACTATTTTTTTAGAAAACACCTATAGGCCTAAGGCAGTCCTTACGTGAGGGTGGGGTTAATATTAAAAAAAAAAATTGATTAACATTGCCACTGAGCCCATCAAAAAAGTCTTCAAGTACTCAGAAGCGCGCACACACACACACACACACAAAAACAAAAAGTGGCAAGAACTCCAAAAGATATGACAAGTGTGAGAGAAGGGTCACAACACAAAGACACCAGGCTGGGCTTTGCCAGGTGAATGGAATTTGGACTGAGAACTTTCATATACCACAGAATATTTAAGAAGCACAACAAATGTTTATCGACGTGAAGGCAATGTCAGAAGCTGTCATGCTCATGGTAGCAGACAGAAGTTTAAAATGTGTGTATTTTTCCTTGAAAACACAAATATTATCATTGGCCACAATTTCTGACACTTGTTCTTCATTTATTTCTCAGAAAATGTCCACCAAATACCCAATTCTGAATAACTGTAGTTTGTCTGCCACTCATTTTTTTCAAGCAAAAGTCACACTCCAGGAGAAAAGTGGCCACTTCGTTCTGCAGTCAAACAGCACAGCTGCCACTCCTCACACAGGCCCTGGGCCTCTCAGAGCAGCCAACATGCTTCCCATGCGCCTCTCGTTCCTCATGAGCAGACTCCACCAAGCGTTCAGGGCTGAGAGGCAAGAAAGTTAACTGTGGGGACTTCCCTGGAGGTCCAGTGGTGAGAACTCAAGTTTCCATTGCAGGGGGCATAAGTTCAATCCCTGGTTGGGGAACTAAGAATCCCCACCCCACAGCCAAAAAGAAAAACATTAACTGTTACTGTATCAATAAGAGATATGTCTAAGTCAAAGTAGTAGTGTTTTTACTGCCGGTGGGGAGGTGGTAAAGAGGGTATATTGGCTGTCAGTGTGATTTGGGGCCCTTGCCTCAGTTTCTGCCTAGACACCAGCAGTTTTACCCACCAGGTTTCTGCACCATTAGTACAACAGTGAAAACAGAAAAGACAATCTTAATATTATTATAAAAAACAGTTTTCCCTCATAGGCCCCCAGGAAGGGTCTTAGGGACCCCAAGAGGTATGTGAACCACAGTTTGGGAACCACTGGCAGATTATTTCTAGAAGAAAACAGAAGAAATGGCTACCAGAGGCCAACCCTGGGGAGAAGCCAGGGGTAGGAGGGAGGCTCACTCCATCCTACGTTCCCTTTAAACGGTTCCATTTCTCTGTAATGTGTAATGACTATTTTAATACGACATTGTGCAGCTTTAAGCTCAACGGAGAAATGAAGCTAAACCTGACCACTGACAGCCAAAACATTACCAAGCACCCAGCAGGTACTCAATAATCACTGAATGAATGAATATATACAGATAACACACACACACACACACACACACACACAGAGTGGCAAGAACTCCAAAAAACAGGACAAGTATGAGGGAAGGGTCACAACACAAAGACACCAGGCTGGGCTTTGCCAGGTGAATGGAATTTGGACTGAGAACTTTCATATACCACAGAATATTTAAGAAACACAACAAATGTTTATCGATGTGAAGGCAATGTCAGGCTGTCATTTTGAAAACTAAGAATTATATCACAAATTTTAGAAATTAAAGACGTTTAATGAGAAAAAAAAAAAGGCTTTGTGAAAAGAAGTTCCTTCCTCACATCCACAAATGGAGCTTTTCTGCTTTAAGCTTGATTCTGTCCAGGCTAAGCCCCTGCTGTAGCAGAATACAGGAAAACAAAAAACAAAGTTAAAGCCATGGAATAGACCTACTAACCAGGATGAAAACACAGGAGTGGGACAAATGTAACCTATTGTGTAGGAATTTCCTCTCTAAATCTCTGCAGGCCACCAAAACAAAGAATAAACTTTACACCATTATTCTCTTCTCTTTTTTTTTCAGGTTTACAAGAAAAGTATTTGAAAATACAAGGGCTTCCCACATATCCCCTCTCTGTGCGCACACCACATCCCCAACTGGTATTAATGGGGTACATATGTTATAACTGATGGGTAATATTGATAAATTATTACTAACTAAAGTCCATAGCTAACTTTAGGGTTCACTCTGTGCTATATATTCTATGGGTTTTGACAAATGTACAGTGACTTGTGTCTACCATTACTGTATTACACAGAATCGTTTTGCTGCCCTAAAGATTCCCTGTGCTCCACCTACTCACCCCATCATCCTCATTTTTAAGCAGTTCAGCATCGTTCAGTCTGTGTTGTTTCCTCCTCCCTCCACCCTGCATCCACTGTCATCTCTACGTTTTAAGCAACTCCTCATCCAAACAAATGTGACCGCCATGAAGGCATCCAATTTTGACATTACTATTCTAATTTAGGGGCTTCCCAGGTGGCGCAGTGATAAAGAATCCACCTGCCAATGCAGGAGATGCAAGAGTGCAGGTGCAATCCCTGGGTTGGGAAGATCCCCTGGAGAAGGAAATGGCAACCCACTTCAGTATTCTTGCCTGGGAAATTCCATGAACAGAGGAGCCTGGTGGGCTAGAGTCCACGGGGTCGCAAAGAATCGGACATGACTGAGCAGCGCACACAGCAGCATTCTACTTTTTCTCGAAAATGGTTGGGGGTGAGTGTGTGGGGAGGAGAGAAACATCACATAGGGCAAATAAGAGTCCCGCTTTCTACTTCTACCTGAAAAATATTAAAATGATAATGAAACTGAAACTAGTTTGGGTTGCTTTAGAATCGTGCTTCATTAGTAACATCTTCCTTTATTTATATAAATAAAACTTTACTGATGTAGGGGGTAGGACAGAGGCCAGGGCTCCTGTCTCCTTGGCTGCACGACACTCTGCTGTCCCTTCCCTTCAACACTGTCTTCACTTCCCCAGCTTAAGCTACTATCCACATAAACTTAATCTTATACCTTTTATGCAACTAAACATCTTCTACATTCGGCTAAAATGACAACAGGATAAAAGGATTCAATAGAGCAGTGTTTCTTTTGTTGAAATACCTGTCTTTATGTGTGTTCTGTCCTACAAATTATGAAGTTCTCAATCTTATCTGTCAACTCCCAGAAAGAATTCAAACACACAACCGCAAAACAAGGAATTGAAGGAATAACTAACACAGTGGAGCAGAAATCAGAAGCACTATGCAAAAACATATTTGAAATGTGTAAAATCTAAACTGTAACTATATGATTTTCCCTGAGTGAAGAACTAGAACAAACTCAGGCCAGTAGTTCCTGTCAGAAACATTCCTAATTTCAGTTTTTTCAGATTTTCCAAGAGCATCTCATCACCAAGAATTCTCGAGTCCACCCTTTGCCAACTTCAGTTTCATTGAAAAAAGAAAAACATCACGTCACAGAACTTTAAAAATCTGGATGTTAAATTCAAAGCAGTTGCATGTAAATGTTGTATTACCTGTAAAACAAAGATTACAGCACCACCTACCTCCCTAAACTTGGTGAGGATTCGGTGAGTTAATACAACCCTGTGCATATTTATTAGATAGTCCTAAGAATTCACTAGCCTGACCCCAAGTGAAACTCGGTTCAGCCTATGGAAAAAATGGATTCTAAAAGTTGAAAATGTATTTAAATTTCAAAAACAGTTACGCATTTAGATGCTTCTCTCCAAGGGCTGCGAGGTCCCCTGACCCGGCCAAGAACTAAACTGCGCGGACTGCCACGCGGAATTCGGGACCTGGGCCTGGAGGTTACAGACAGAGGGTAACCCCACCCACGCCTCTGAGGCCCAAATACTCAGTCTATTTTAAACAAACAACCACTTATTGCACATCTTTCTTAATTTTAAAAAATTCCCTAAGAGGGGCTAACAATCTCGTTCCAAGTGTTCAGTGCTTTGCACCTGTTACAGCATTCCAGGCTCCCAACTATCCCCGAGAGGTAGGTGCGGCGACCACCCGGTCTCGCAGGGGAAGCCGAGGAACGCGGGCGTGCAGCCGGCGCGGTCCCTACGCGCTGACACGCGGGCCTGGGCTCGGCAGCCCGCTCGGACACAGCAGTCATCCCCGTCCAGGTTTCCACATCTGAGGCCACACACCCAAAGCGCGGCCACCGGCCGGGCGCCGGAAGCCGGACGGGAGTCGGGGTCCCGGGTGTGAGCGCCGGGCGGGGGTCCGGTCGCACTAAGGCGGGGCGGGGCCCGGGCAGGGGTCTGGGAGGAGAGCCGGGCGGGGGTCCGGGTTCCGGGCCGCTCACCTTCCGACAGCTCCAGCTCCAGCTCGGCCAGGCTCTCCCGCACCTCAGCGGGCAGCGGCACCGCCTCCAGCGGGCACCCGCGCTCGGCCATGGCCCCGCAGCAGGACTGCCGTCCGGCCGCCTCGCGCCGGGCGGGGTCGGGGCGGGGGTCGCGCCAGGCCCAGCCCAGGTGGCCGCGCGGGCGACAGCTACGTCGCTCCCCTCAGCCCCGCGACCCGCATCGGCCCTCGAGGAGCCAAGGCGGCGGGCAGGGGGGCGGCCCAGGCAGCTCCACAGAGACACGGGCGCGGGCACGAGCGCAAGCAGCTCCTCTGCCGCCGCCGCCGCCGCCACCGCCCCGCGCGCCCCCGACAGCCCTGCCGGCCCTGCACGGAGCGCGCGTGCGCGGTGGGAAGAGAGGGCAGGCGAGCGCGCGTGTGCGGCGGGTCGCCAGCCTGGTGGGCGCCTGGCCCCGCCCAGCAACACCAGACGCTCGTTGCCATTGGCCGCGAGAAAGCGGCGAAGCCGCCCCGGGCGTCTATTGACTCAGCCGAGAGAAAGTCACTCCCGAGAGGCTCTGCGCGGGAGGCTTGGATCGTGGACTGGCCCGAGCGCAGGCTCGGCTGAGAGGGCGGTCACCTCAGTGTTGGGGTCTCGGGCACGAGGCCTCTCTCAACCCATGTACAGTGGGCCGTTGGACTCAGGCGGGCGTCAATGCGCGGGGATCCCTCAGGCCCCTCGGCGGCCGAGCAGCGGGCACTGGTGTGGAGTCCGCGCGGACGGTGGGGCGCAGCTGAGATGGAGGACGTTGAGGCTTCCGGGCGCGCTGGGCCTGCTCTTGAGGAATGCGTCCACATGCTTTCCTCCCAGCACGGGTGGGCCTCACTCATGAGGCTTTTCACAACTCCCAGGAGCCAGCTGGACACCCCGGGCCCCTTTGGACGTCCTTCATAGACCCGTTATGACGTGTATTAGTCCAAGTGCTTTTCAAAACAGCCTTGGAAGGAGCTCCAGCAGCAATTTCAGAAGGTGAGGTGATTTTGGGAAGTGCAAGGACAGACTTGAGGGAACTACAGACGTGCGGAGCCTGGGGGGGTTGGGTAGTGGAGCTGCACTGAGCCCCGCTCCCCACACACACACACACACTGGAGAATCCAGAGGGAACTGTTGCGCAATGTCGCGGGAAGTGCATCAGTGGACTGTGGTGGACGCGAGTACTCACTACTGTACGCAGAGGGTCACTTTGCTACGTCACATCCTTCAGGTGACGGAGCCAGCAGGAGAACGATCTGGCCACTGGGCCAATACAGAAGGCCTCTGATGAGCAGTGCTTGCCCCAGAGTTAATTTTTCACCTGGGTTGAGGTAGGAGTGTGAACCAGTGAAGTGAATGAATGCCCTAGTGACCTTTTTATGATGGAAATATTAGCTGTAAGGAAAGACAATGGAAGTGGACATCATCTAAATGGTGCTGCTAGTGATAAAGAACCTGCCTGCCAGTGCAGGAGACATGAGATACAGGTTTCATTCCTGGATGGGGAAGATCCCCTGGAGGAGCGCATGGCAACCCACTCCAGTATTCTTTAATACTACTGATACTCTTCAGAAAAATAATGGACAGCTGATGGCTACCAATAGACCATTGAAAGTGATGGAGTCTCTTTGATTGCATGCCAAGAAATCCTCATTTCCTGCATTGAAACAATAAAGACAAGGACTAGGCCCAAGAGTCTCTATGATGGTAAACACCCAATCAAGACAATTCTGTTTTGCTAAGTTTGGGATCCTGGTTGGGGAAATCTGGGTAGATGCCCTCAAAGATTTCCTCACCCCCACCCCATCTCACACTACCCCCTCGACTGTCTTCAACCTTTGGAGCCTGCCCATGTGGCTCACCTTTCCCTACCAACCTAGCCCCCCACTCCCCAATCTGTTGGACAATAGGCATATGATTATGGTTATTTCTTAGTATAATTCAGCTGAACTATAACCCTCTTCCCCTCAAAAGAACACATTAGTTTGCTGCTGCTAAGTCGCTTCAGTCGTGTCCAACTCTGTGCAACCCCATAGACGGCAGCCCACCAGGCTCCGCCGTCCCTGGGATTCTCCAGGCAAGAACACTGGAGTGGGTTGCCATTTCCTTCTGCAGTAACAAAGTACCACTAACTGGGTGGCTTAACAGAAGTTTATCTCACAGTTCTGGGGGCTGGAAGATAGAACAAAGTGACAGGGCTGTGAGGGAAGGATCTTCTATTCCTCTGCTAGCTTCTGGTGGTTTGCTGGCAATCTGGTGTTCCTTGGCTTTAGATGCATTGTGCCAGTCTGCCTTGATGTTCACGTGCCTTTCTCCCTATATGTTTGTCTGTTTCTGTGTCCAAATTCCCTGTTTTTGAAAATACCAGGTATTGGATTTTTACCTGCTCTAATTACAATACTCATCTTAATTTGATTGCCTATAAAGACCCTATTTCCAAATAAGGTTACATTCATGGGTACCTGGGGGTTAGGATTTAAACATCTTTTGCAGGGACACAGTTTAGTCCATGACAGGTTGTAAGAAGCAGCCAACTGCCAGGAGCTAGGGAAGTTTTTGTGGGGCTGGATTATAAGTGTGCTTGATGAGTGGTGGTCCCCAGCATCCTTGCTTAATTCACCAGCATGAGCCCTGCAGAAATCAGAAGAAAACTGGAGTGTAAAGTTGGTAAAAGACTTATGACCAGTCTTCTAAGATACAGGGCTTATGACCAGTCTTCTAAGATACAGGGTTTAACACCTAGGCAAAGACCAGTAGCAAACTCCTAAAGTGATGCTATGTCTATTGCCATATAACAGATTACTACACACTTAGTGGCTTAAAACAAGAATCATTTATTCTCCTAAGTTGCTGAGGGTCAGGGCAGAGTGGAATTGAGCTACGTCATCTGGGGCTTCAGTTGGAACAGCTTGAAGGCTGGAGGTTGGAATGATCTGAAGGTTCATTTACTCACATGTCTGACAGTCGATGCTGGAGCCCAGATTGGAGGCGTCGGCCAGCATGCCCACACACGGCCATTCCCACTAGTCAGTGGTGGCTCACCACTGTAGGCAAGAGCTGACAGTAGGAAGGGTTGCTCCTGAACAGCATTTGCGGGGAGGCGGGGGCGGTGGGCGATAGGATCCTAGCAGTAAAGAGGCCAGGAAGGAGCTCGTAACTGACAGAAGTCAGTACTGCAAATTACAGTGGCCAGCAAGACCTGAGTGGCAGCCAAGGGACCCTGACCTGTGGACAGTTGCAGAAATGGTTAATAAAACACAGCATCCCTAGAGGCAGAACAGATGGGCAGTTGAAAATACCAGCAGAAAAAAGTTAAGGATGGATGAATAGGAAAATCAGGATCCCACAGCCAGTTTCTGGACTGAGCTGGATTTCAGATGTGGTACTGAAAAGGTGGCCAAATACCAAGAAGGACCCTGCAGTATACCACAAGTACATACAGAAATGAATCCTGAAGTCCTTTTCCAGAGTCCAATAGCCATTTCCTTTGATAACTACACCCAGGGGGAAAGTGGGTAACCAAACATTCTGAAGACTGATGTACACAAAATCTGAATTGACTTTGATATCCAGACATCTGCATTATCATCACGGCTTCCCTGTCAGAGTGGCTGCACAGTGGCCAGATAATTAATGGAGTCCTCCCCAAGGTCCAGCTTACAGTATGCCCACCAACTCTGTGGACCTGCTTGTGGTCATTTCCCCTGTCCCAAAGTGAATAATTGGCATTGATGTACTTGGCAATTAACGTTACTCTCAGGTTGGGTCCCTGACCTGTAGGGTTAGAGCTATCACAACAGGAAAAGTCAAGTGGAAAACTGACTGGTTTTGAAAAGTCAAGTGGAAAACTGACCTCTAAAACTGATCTGTTCCAGTCAAGATCATAGAGTCTCTAGGGGTGGGACAGTGGCAGAACTGGGGGCCACTTTTAAGGATCTAAAGGATACAGCATGGTGGTCCCCCAAGTCTTAAATTCACCAGTGTGATCCCTGCAGAAATTGGGTCCTGGAGGATGGCAGTACACTGCAAACTCAACCGAGTGGCAGCCCTGATAGTAGTTTCTGTGTCAGACGCAGGGGGTGGCTACTGATTTGGTGTGTTCTTTTCTGTCCCCATCAGGAAAAAAGGATCAGGACCATTTCACATTCACATGGAACATAGATGCAGTTTTGCCCGAAGGCTATGTTACCTCTCTTGCCCTCTTGTAGTCCAAAGACTTCACCATCCTGAAGAATATCACACTGCTCCATTACATCAATAATATTACAAATATGCTGGAGGCCTTGGTAAGATACAGGTGTTCCAGAGAGTAGCAGATAAACACTGAGAAGATTCAGAGACCTGCTACATTTGTAACATTTTTAGGGATCCAGTGGTCAGTAGTGCCCTAAGGCATCCCTTTCAAAAGGCAAAGACAATTATTGCATCTTGTACCTTCAGCCATCAATAAAGGAAGATACTTTTGGGTCTTTTCAGGTTCTGGAAGTGGCATATTCCACACCTAAGAATAGTGCTCTGGCCCAAATACTGGGTGACTTGGAAGACTTCCAGGTTTGAGATAACCCAGAAAAGTAAGAGTTTTTGTAATTGGTCAAAGCTGTGATGCAGGCAGCTGTGCTGCCCCAGCCATATGGTCTAGCAGGTGGTGATGGTGGTGGGGAACGACATGATGTGGAGTTTCTGGCACATCTCAGTGGGAGATTCACGAAGCAGGACCCTAGGTTCTGCCATGCCCCTGGAAGCAGAGAATTATTTGCCTTTTAGGGGAAAAAAAGCCTTGGTGTGCTTCTGTGCTCTGATAGAGATGGAACATCTGGCCTTGGGACACCAAGTGAACATGCAGACAAAACAGTGCCTTGTTAGGGGGTTCTGCCAAACTCAGAAGGTCATCAGGGTGGTTTGGCCCAGCAGCAATCCACCACCAGGTGGAAGGAGAATGTTCAAGACTGAGCATGAGACTGTTCAGGGGTCACAGGTGAGTGCAGGATATGTGGCCCAGACCCACAGGGCACCCACTGCTGCTGTATCAGAGCCCCTTTCTCCTTTCACACCTATGACTATATGGGGAGGCCTTTAGGACACGTGGACAGAGGGGGAAAATCTTGAGCCTCATTCCTGGATGGACTGGCTTCGTGATGGTGTTCAGTTGCCAAGTCGTGTCTGATTCTTTGCAACCCCATGGACGGCAGCACACCAGGTGTTCCTGTCCCTCACCATCTCCCAGAGTTTACCCAAGTTCATGTCCATTGAATTGGTGATGCCATCTAACCATCTCATCCTTTGTCACCCCCTTCTCCTTCTGCCTTCTATCTTTACCAGCATCACGGTCTTTTCCAATGAGTCGGCACTTCACATTAGGTGGCCAAAGTATTGGATTTCAGCCTCAGCATCTGTCCTTCCAATGAGCATTCAGGGTTGATTTCCTTTAGGATTGACTGGTTTGATCTTGCAGTCCAAGGGATTCTCAACAGTCTTCTCCAGCACCACAGTTTGAAAGCATCAATTCTTTGGTGCTCTGCCTTCTTTATGGTCCAACTCTCACATGTGTACATGACTACTGGAAAAAACCATAGTTTTGACTATCTGGACCTTTGTTGGCAAGGTGATGTCTGCTTTTTACTACACTGTCTAGGTTTGTCATAGCTTTTCTTCCAAGGAGCAGCTGTCTTCTAGTTTCATGGCTGCAGTCACCATCCACAGTGATTTTAGAGCCCAAGAAGAGGAAATCCGTCAGTGTTTCTGCCACCTTTTCCCCTTCTATTTGCCATGAAGTGATGGAACTGGATAGCCATGATCTTAGTTTATTTAATATTGAGTTTTAAGCCTGACTTGGTGCCTGAGATCAGCATGAAAGTGGACAGCAGCTACATTACAGCCTCATGCAGGGCTGGCCTTGAAAGACACCAGTGGAGACATATCCCCCACTGGGAAGAGCGCCTGTCATTCACTTTTGTGTGTAAGGAGTGGCCCAGGGTGAGAATATATGTGGACCCAGGGCAGTGCTGGGTGACCTCTGTGACTGGGGACAAGGAAAGCACATGGGAAGACGTACTGGGATGGGCACCAAGCAGACAGAACAATTCTAACAGTTGACATTGGACAGCATTTCTTACTGGCAACCTGTGTGCTGGCACGATGGGTACAAGGACAGAATGACCAAAGTAATGGAGCTGGAGGTTATTTATGAGCCCAAGGCTGATCCAACCACTCACTTGGTCTAACCTGTCAGCAAGAGACCAATGAGGAGCTCCCGATGTGGTTCCTTTCATGAAGTTCAACCAGCTGTTTGCTCTACTGGAACTCTTCTATCCGGGAAGGGCCAGCAGTTTGTTTTCACAGAAATAGATTCATACTGCATAGATAGGTTTGACCTCCTGTCCACAGGTGTCAGCCAGCAAGGGTTTATGGAGTGTTAGTTCCTCTAGCACAGGATCTCACCTTACAGCAAAGGAAACGCAGGGTGCACTTTACACTGCACGATGTGCAGTGATCACAGATCTGCTGCCTGACAGAGCACTGGGACAGTCAGCTAAAGGCACAGCTGAAGTGCCAAGGTGGAGGTAATATTCTGTGGCACCATTTTCCAACAAGAAAGATACCTGAGTCTAAAATCCAAAGGTGGAAACAGGAGTGGCCCCACTTAATATCACTCCCAGTGGTCCACTGGAGAACTTGGTGCCTTCTGTCCTCCAAGTATAGATTCTGCAGGGTTAGAGGTCATGGTCCCCAAAAGGAACACTTCCTGTCCTACTGGATATAAATGATGGATGATGTCTGGGAACCCTGGGTTCCTGAATCTTGAAACCAGGAGGCAAAAGAAGTCACCATCTGGGCAGTGGAGAGGGTAGGGCTACTCTATACTCAAGAATGTGTGAAACCCGTGACCCACACGGGGCATCTTGGTACTCCTTTGCTTAGCTGTGATCAAGAAACTAGAGAATCCAGCTTGTACTTGCAGTGGAAGAGTCTGCCTCTTGATTTTCAGGCACCTGCAGTCTGGCTGTAAGGAATGTGCATGATATATGCGATACTGGTTTAAGGCACACACCAGTCTGCAACATTACCTCTAACTTAAAAGACTGATTTCCAAGCTGGTGCTGAAAGCAAGCCTTCAGCTAGCCATTCCACTCTTCAGCCCAGGCAACTGCTTCCAGCGATGGGATCTGTAATGCTGGTTTGTAAACTAGCCCCTGTACACGAGGGCAAGGAGAGATCTAAGAAAGAGGCAGACCCTCCAGGTCAGCAGGCAGCAGGTTTGATAAGCAGGGAACTGATGAGGTTTGTCTTGGGCGGCCAGAAGATAACTCTCTGCAGCCACCAGAATCTTTAACTTTTTTAAATTAATTAATTTAATTGGAGGATAATTACTTACAACATTGTGGTGGTTTTGCCATACGTCAACATGAATCAGCCACAGGTGCACGTTTGTCCCCTCATTGTGAACTCTCCTCCCACCTCCCTCCCCACCCCATCCCTCTGAGTTCTCCCAGACTACTGCCTTTGAGTGCCCTGCTTCATGCATTCAACTTGCACTGGTCATTTCTTTTACATATGGTAATATACATGTTTCAATGCTATTCTCTCAAATCATCCCACCCTTGCCTTTTCCCACAGAGTCCTTTACATCTGTCTTTCTTTTGCTGCCTGGCAAATAGGATCATCATTACCATTTTTCTAAATTCCATCAGATCAGATCAGATCAGTGGCTCAGTCGTGTCTGACTCTTTGTGACCCCATGAATCACAGCACGCCAGGCCTCCCTGTCCATCACCAACTCCCGGAGTTCACTGAGACTCACGTCCATCGAATCAGTGATGTCATCCAGCCATCTCATCCTCTGTCATCCCCTTCTCCTCTTGCCCTCAATCTCTCCCAGCATTAGAGTCTTTTCCAATGAGTCAACTCTTCGCATGAGGTGGCCAAAGTACTGGAGTTTCCGCTTTAGCATCATTCCCTCCAAAGAAATCCCAGGGCTGATCTCCTTCAGAATGGACTGGTTGCATCTCCTTGCAGTCCAAGGGACTCTCAAGAGTCTTCTCCAACACCACAGTTCAAAAGCATCAATTCTTTGGCATTCAGCTTTCTTCACAGTCCAACTCTCACATCCATACATGACCACTGGAAAAACCATAGCCTTGACTAGACGGACCTTTGTT
This sequence comes from Bubalus kerabau, assembly GCF_029407905.1. Taxonomy (NCBI): domain Eukaryota; kingdom Metazoa; phylum Chordata; class Mammalia; order Artiodactyla; family Bovidae; genus Bubalus; species Bubalus kerabau. The sequence goes on along the minus strand of NC_073625.1, from coordinate 192,483,645 downwards.
GCAAAGTAATGTCTCTGCTTTTGAACATGCTATCTAGGTTGGTCATAACTTTCCTTCCAAGGAGTAAGCGTCTTTTAATTTCATGGCTGCAGTCACCATCTGCAGTGATTTTGGAGCCCAAAAAAATAAAGTCTGACACTGTTTCCACTGTTTCCCCATCTATTTCCCATGAAGTGATGTGACCGGATGCCATGATCTTCATTTTCTGAATGTTGAGCTTTAAGCCAACTTTTTCACCCTCCACTTTCACTTTCATCAAGAGGCTTTTTAGTGCCTCTTCACTTTCTGCCATAGGGTGGTGTCATCTGCATATCTGAGGTTATTGCTATTTCTCCTGGCAATCTTGATTCCAGCTTGTGTTTCTTCCAGTCCAGCGTTTCTCCTGATGTATTCTGCATATAAGTTAAATAAACAGGGTGACAATATACAGCCTTGACATACTCCTTTTCCTATTTGGAACCAGTCTGTTGTTCCATGTCCAGTTCCAACTGTTGCTTCCTAACCTGCATACAAATTTCTCAAGAGGCAGATCAGGTGGTCTGGTATTCCCATCTCTTTCAGAATTGCCCACAGTTTATTGTGATCCACACAGTCAAAGGCTTTGGCATAGTCAATAAAGCAGAAATAGATGTTCTTCTGGAACTCTCTTGCTTTTTCGATGATCCAGCAGATGTTGGCAATTTGATCTCTGTTTCCTCTGCCTTTTCTAAATTCCATATATATGCATTAATATTCTGTATTGGTGTTTCTCTTTCTGGCTTACTTCACACTATATAATAGGTTCCAGTTTCATCCACCTCATTAGAACTGACTCAAATGCATTCTTTTTTATAGCTTAGTAATATGCCATTGCGTATATGTACCACAATTTCCTTATCCATTCATGTGCCAATAGACATCTAGGTTGCTTCCACATCCTGGCTATTGTAAACAGTGCTGCGATGAACACTAGGGTACACGTGTCTCTTTCATTTCTGGTTTCCTCAATGTGTATGCCCAGCAGTGGGATTGCTGGGTCGTATGGCAGTTCTATTTCCGGTTTTTTAAGGAGTCTCCACACTGTTCTCCGTAGTGGCTGTACTAGTTTGCATTCCCAACAGTGTAAGAGGGTTCCCTTTTCTCTGCACCCTCTCCAGCATTTATTGTTTGTAGACTTTTTGATAACAGCCATTCTGACCAGCATGAGATGGTACCTTATTGTGGTTTTGATTTGTATTTCTCTGATAATGAGTGCTATTGAGCATCTTTTTGTGTGTTTGTTAGCCATCTGTATGTCTTCTTTGGAGAAATGTCTGTTTAGTTCTTTGGCCTGTTTGTTTATTGGGTCATTTATTTTTCTGGAATTGAGCTGCAGAAGTTGCTTGTATATTTTTGAGATTTATTCTTGTCAGTTGCTTCGTTTGCTATTATTTTCTCCCATTCTGAAGGCTGTCTTTTCACCTTGCTTATAGTTTCCTTCATTGTACAAAAACTTTTAAGTTTAATTAGGTCCCATTTGTTTATTTTTGCTTTCATTTCCATTACTCTGGGAAGTGAGTCATGGAGGATCCTGCTGTGATTTATGTCAGAGAGTGTTTTGCGTATGTTTTCCTCTAGGAGTTTTATGGTTTCTGGTTTTATGTTTAGATCTTTAATCTATTTTGAGTTTACTTTTGTGTATGGTGTTAGAAAGTGTTCTAGTTTCATTCTTTTACAAGTGGTTGACCAGTTTTCCCAGCACCACTTGTTAAAGAGATTGTCTTTTCTCCATTGTATATTCTTGCCTCCTTTGTCAAAGACAAGGGGTCCATAGGTGTGTGAATTTATCTCTGGGCTTTCTATTTTGTTCCATTGATCTATATTTCAGTCTTTGTGCCAGTACCATACTGTCTTGATGACTGTAGCTTTGCAGTATAGTCTGAAGTCAGGCAGTTTGATTCCTTCAGTTCTGTTCTTCTCAAGATTGCTTTGGCTATTTGAGGTTTTTTGCATTTCCATACAAATTGTGAAATTATTTGTTCTAGGTCTGTGAAAAATACCATTGGTAGCTTGATAGGGATTGCACTGAATCTATAGATTACTTTGGGTAGTATACTCATTTTCACTATATTGATTCTTCTGATGCATGAACATGGTATATTTCTCCATCTATTTGTGTCATCTTTGATTTCTTTCATCAGTGTTTTATAGTTTTTTATATATAGGTCTTTTGTTTCTTTAGGTAGATTTATTCCTAAATATTTTATTCTTTTCATTGCAATGGTGAATGGAATTGTTTCCTTAATTTCTCCTTCTATTTTCTTATTGTTAGTATATAGAAATGCAAGGGATTTCTGTGTGTTAATTTTATATCCTGAAACTTTACTATATTCATTGATTAGCTCTAGTAATTTTCTGGTAGCGTCTTTAGGGTTTTCTATGTAGAGGATCATGTCATCTTCAAACAGTGAGGATTTTACTTCTTTTCCAATCTGGATTCCTTTTATTCCTTTTTCTTCTCTGATTGCTGTGGCTAAAACTTCCAAAACTATGTTGAATAGTAGTGGTGAGAGTGGGCACCCTTGTCTTGTTCCTGACTTTAGGGGAAATGCTTTCAAGTTTTCACCATTGAGGATAATGTTTGCTGTGGGTTTATCATATATGGCTTTTATTATGTTGAGGTATGTTCCTTCTATGCCTGCTTTCTGGAGGGTTTTTATCATAAATGGATGTTGAATGTTATCAAAGCCTTTCTCTGCATCAATTGAGATAATCAAATGGTTTTTATCTTTCAATTTGTTAATGTGGTGTATTATATTGATTGATTTGCAAATATTGAAGAATCCTTGCATCCCTGGGACAAAGCCCGCTTGGTCATGGTGTATGATCTTTTTAATATGTTGTTTGATTCTATTTGCTGGAATTTTGTTGAGGATTTTTCTATGTTCATCAGTGATATTGGCCTGTAGTTTTCTTTTTTGTGGCATCTTTGTATGGTTTTGGTATTAGGTGCATCTACCAGAATGTTAAGAGCTTATATGGAGGCCTGAACTGGGTTTAGTCATGCACACCTTCATATGGTCTCACCACCACCTTGCTCTCTCCCAGCTGTGCCCTTGGGGTAGCTTCTAATGTGGAGAAGGCAAGCGGAATGCACAACTCTGACAACCCAGGGCCAACTCACAGGTCAACCAGCAGTCATGTCTTCTTGGTGACCTCCTACAACATGTAAGACCAGTGGATTCTATGTGTGAGCTCATCCTGCATTTTCACTGCTTTAAAGTATGCTTGCTTCTAAGGGGCAGTGTCACATAGAACTACAGCAACGAGTAAAGCATCTCCAGGTCCACAGATACTGGTGTCTGCAGATGTACTGCAGACAGGGGAGCCAAAGCCACACTTGGATTGTGTCTGTTCCTGGTGGAACCAATCACTGCCTCCTCCGTGATGGTGGGAACCAGCTCACCACATGAAGGGCTCAGCATTGACCTCTGCTGTTGGCAGTTCAAGCATTGAGAAGAATGCCAGGAAGAAGCCAGGAGGCCTTGGTGAGAGGTCTGGTTGCTTCCACTTGGAAGAAAGAAGCTGAGTGACACCCACAGGCAAGTCATCTTGTCCACCTTCTGCACTTCCATAGTGGGTCTTGTGGGAGGCAGGTCTCCTTACTGCCCTGTAGACATCCTTGGTACCACTTGGTGATCTTTTCTCTGTCAAGTGTTAACCAGCTGGACAATCAACTACTCAGGGAAATCTTCTGGATCAGGAACTCAGGTCAGCGCTCTTTCCATACAAAATGGACCACGATGCACCATCCGAAGTTGGCTGATAGGAAATCTTCCACAGCCCCAAGCTGGATATGTATGACAACTGTCTACTTTTGGTTGAGGCTAGCACTCTTGCAGATCCATCTGCAGAACAAACCTGCGCTTCCTCCTGTTCTGCCAGCTGGTCACAGGGAATGTACCCTGAAACCACAGATGCAGCCTGAAAAGGAGACATGAGGTAGGAGGAAGATTCAGCACCACGAGTCTGACCACCTGCTGAGTCATTCATGTATGCCTCCAGGGTCTGTTCAGGCCAGCTCTGTGTGCACTGGTGATGGACAAGCCTCCTGTGATGAAATCCTACCCACAGTGGGATGGCAGTGGGAGGTGGAAGCTCTGGGGGACAGATGAGGCCGTGTGGAGCCCTCAGGACGGGGTTAGTGCCCTTACAAGGGTCATGAGAGTGATCGCTCCCCACTGTGCTTTCCATCATGTGAAGACACGAGGAATAGTCAGCTGTCTGCAACTTAGAAGGGGCCCTCACCAGAACCTACCCTGCCAGCACCCTAATCTTGAACTTTCAGCCTCCAGAACTCTGAGACAAAGTTCCGTCGGTTATACACCGCCCAGTTGTGGTATTTTGTCGTAGCAGCCTGAGCTGAGACCATACTGTTCCTGGTTTTCAGTGGAAGCCTACTGTTTACATCTGGTTTTATTGCTTATACTTCTCTAGCTCTTTTGGGATACACCTTTGATGGGGTCCAGAGGTGATGGCATGTCCCAGGTGCATTCATGAAAGCTTTTACCTTTAGGTTCCCTTGTCATTTTTCCTCAGTGGGCAGGGACAGCTTCCCTGCCTTACCTTAGGGTCTTTGCTTAGATATCATCATATCATAGTAATTGGTCCTAGTGAGCAGGAAGTAGTACCCTAGATGCCTTGGATGGTGAGAGCTAAATTCCTTGAAAAGTCTGTGGTCTGTGGACTACCACGGTTTCCCTTCCAGAATGAAAGACAAGTAGTCAAAAGACACCCTGCAGAGCCCACAACTGAGAGGCCCCGGCTTAGTGCATGCGGACTTTTCTGTGACCACATCTTGGCTGCTGCTCCAGCCTACTGACTGAGAAAGCCCTAGGCTGTTGGGTTTGAGTGAGACCTGGACAGAGACCTGCAGGTCTGATGCTCAGGCAAGCTTAGAGCTGGCCAGGCAGAAGTGTGGGCTGCCTGGAGACTCCATGCTGACCCAGGTAGTGTCAGAACTGTACTGCAGGACATCTGGGTGGTGATGGAGAGGCGGCGGTGAATAAGATGATGCAAGCAGGTCGAGAAGGTCAGAGTTACGGCACGAACAGCTCTCTAGGGTTCCCATGGGATGTCTGCCGCGAGTCCCTGTGCCCGGTCCTCTCCTGTTCTGCAGAGAAACCTGCTGTTTCTGCTGGGAATCCTCTAGGGACTTCCCAAATTCCTTGCTCACCATCACTGCTTCTGACAGAAAATTCTTCTCACAGCAGAAGTACATGCTAGGCTCATGACCCCAGGATTCCTTGATGTCACCCAGGTGCAGCTCAGCTACTGATGGTAGGAAGGCCTCCCTCCTGCCGACCCACTTATGGCCATTTCTCCCGCAGCCGAATATATCAGCCTGGGGCCATGGAAGGTGGGACATGCCCCTCTTACTGCTATGTCAGACAATCCTGGGGGAGTTCCTGCTTTCCATCCGTGACTCTGCTCCATCCGTGGGCTCTGCTGTGCTGGTGACAGTGGTCCCTCTGAACCAGCAGGGGTGGGGGTTCCTGCATCGGCTGGTGTAAGTGACCCAGTCACTGAGGGGAAGCCCGGGGGCTGGCATAGCACGAGCACAGTGAAACCTGTACCTATAACTTGATATCTCCAGGGACACCTCCTGTACTCAGTACTTTCAGGTTTGACTGTGTAAGAAAGAAAGTCCTCTAGAAACAGACTGTTGAGGGCTCAGATCTTTTAGGAAGGACAGTGCTGGTCACCCAACCAGCTAAGTGAGGCCCAGAAAACCAGCCCCATGTGATGGAAGGAAGATGTGTGGATACAGGGCACTGCCCTTTCTGCTACTGCTGCTATGTCACTTCAGTCGCGTCCGACTCTGTGCAACCCCATAGACGGCAGCCCACCAGGTTCCCCCGTCCCTGGGATTCTCCAGGCAAGAACACTGGAGTGGGTTGCCATTTCCTTCTCCAATGCAGGAAAGTGAAAAGTGAAAGTGAAGTCGCTCAGTCGTGTCCGACCCTTAGCATGGACTGCAGCCTACCAGGCTCCTCCGTCCATGGGATTTTCCAGGCAAGAGTACTGGAGTGGGGTGCCATTGCCTTCTCTACCTTACTGCTACTCTGGATGTCTCCTGTACTTCCCACGTGACATTGCAGAAGACTGTGCCCCGGGGTCACAATGGACACTCCTTGGCCCCTGCACCATGAAGGGGAACCTCCCCTTGATTTTAGGACCTGTTGATGAACCTAATGTGACCTGATTATTTTAGGGCAGAACTGGAGGTTTTCTAACTGTATCTGTCGCTTCCTCTATATTAATAAGCTGGTGCTTTACTGTGAAGAATTTCCCTCATCAGCAGGTGTGACCTGTGTTCTTTTTAATTATCAAGCCCCCATGGTAACAAGTTGGTGTGATGGTGGTTATGAGCCCACTCCCTCCCTCATTAGCTTAACACTGATGTACATGGATATTTATTTATTCCATATTTGATCATCAATTTCAACTGTCACTCTTCTGGATGTTGAGAGTGAAAGGCCGTTTCTTGGATTCCTGCTCCTGGAGCTGGTCAAGATTTCGGCTTCAGCAACATCCAACAGAATGAGGACTGAGTGGAAAAGGTAGGACGACTGTAGAACAGTGACCTATGGCAGTACTGCTAAGCAGCAGCAAACACACCCAGGCTGCAGACAGAGAACAATCCATCCCAAAGATAAGTAAGCAGTGACTTAGAAGTTGTTTTATATTGAAACCAAGCCCAGCAGAATAAACATCACGTTCAAAGGTCCTAGAAACACACTGAGATACCTGTACATATGCCTTAACAGTGGCTGTTTGGGTAAAGGACACTTGGCTGGACATTACCAGGTACAGATGAGCACGAGTAAAACATAAAAAAGACCATACTCGTGAGAAAGAAATACGTCTGACAAAAAATAAGAGCCCAAGCAAGGTGAATCAACAGGCACATGACTATTTGTCTTATCAGGGCTTTGAGAGCTTTTTTGACTGACAGGAGTTTATAAAAATTCTAAGTTATATTTTTTTTGCCAGTGGTAAAAGTAAACTGGATATACGAAACAAAACAACAAAATACAGGACTATTCACAAGTACATCAGGGCTTTGATTTTATTATTTTTTTTTTAATGTTTTTGTTTTAAACCAAGTTTCCAGCTGTACACTTTAAGAAAATAAACAGGAAGTCATCGTCTGCTTATCTGTGGAGGCAGGCATGCAGGCATGACCAAAACAGAACCAAGGGGCTACCTCATCAAGATGAGAAGCTAAAATGTGCTGAATTACAAAGAAAATACCCCATTTGGCTTCACAGCAAAATGTAAGGGTGAGAACACTTAACATGACACAGGGCTGGCACTCAGCATGCCACAGCACAAGCTCCCCTCAAAAATCAAATGTCTTCTTCAAATAAAATTGTCACAGGACTTTATTCACTGTTTCATCTTCTGGCAGCAGGACTTCTTTGAAGTGGAATCTGAACACAAAGAGAAATGAGGAAGCAATTTGTTAGAAGGCTTCACGTCTTTTAAGAGGAATTTTACAATTTCAAAACACTACCATTGCATTAATCTTATTTTCAGTGAAAACAAAAACAGCAATTAAGACACGCAATAGTTTCAATTATGAGGGCTGAGAAACTGAACGACACCCTGTGAACACAGCATGACGGCCGTGTGAGATGAAGGCCCAGAGGCCCATGTGGTGCTTGAGTCCACGACCCCCACGTGGCGTGCCCTTCACCCCTCCCCAGCCCCCAGGTGTCTGCACTCCCAACCCTCCTCCTGGTACTTCAGTGACGGCTGGCCAGCAGGACAGACACTGACAAGGTTGACCAGGCTGCATCCCACCCACCTCCACGACTGACCACTCCTGGGTCTCTCAGGTCATGGGGGAAGACAGAGGACTTTGGTTACCTGGTAGCACGCCTCCCAGTCTTTGCTGGATCATTTCCAAGTGGTGAATATACTCCGTCAAGGAATGTTCTGGATCTTGAGAAGCAGTCAGGGATCTTTCTGATCTGGGATTTGAGGGTGGACTGGATCTTCAAACACACGAACAACCAAGGGACAAAAAAGAAGTCAACTCAGCAGACAGAATGCAGAGTGTGTGACAGGCAGTGGCACCAGGACTGCACACTAGTGGGAAACGGTAAACGATGTTATCTTCGTATCTTTTCTTTACCACAAGGGGAAAGCACGGCTTTAAAAAAAGTGCTACATTGTCCTTTAGAAACTAACTTCTTTACAACGTCTCCAAGTTTAAGACAACTAAAAGCTACTGTATATTATTGTGTAGTATTTAATTCAATAAATCTTCACACACAAGTCTACCTAGCATTACACCTGGTTCAGCCCAGCGTCCTTCATGTGGCTGCCTTTCCTTCTGACCTCCAGTGACCATGTCACGGCCCACTGCCGCTCCCAGGGCAGTGAGCATCTTACTCACCCGAGCACCATCCACACACAAGAGGCCTTGGCCACCACTTATTCTTTCAGAGGAGCAGCCTGAGCCCAGGGGGGGCCACAGCTGTACTGAGAGTCCCTGCCCTCCTCGAACAGAAGCAGGCTTCTGGGTCCTTACAGGCTCACGTGGCTGTACACTCTGCCTCACTCTGGGGCCATGACTTTCAAAACACATTTCTTGGAGGGACTACATGCACTGGTAGGACATGCTCAGCAGAGACACACATGAGCAGAAACACAGCGTCTAGCACAACAGGCTGCCCATACTTGTGGGCCTGGCTCCTCCGGTCAGGGCAGTTATGCCCGAGATTGTCACACTCTTAACACACAGTTCAAATGGAGGCGTCATCACCAACCAGAGGCCGTGAAGCGAGACAGCAAACGTGTTTCATCCTGCTGGCTGAGGGCAGAGGTGGACGTGTTTGCTCTGATAGCTCCTTTCCGATGACACGCCTGCCTGAGCCCCCAGTGCGGGTCCAACACCACAGACACAAACAGCTTTTCTACCCACTTCATGGGTAGGTTCAAAATACTGGACAAGTCATAGTCAAAAGAATGAAATAAATGACTTGTAAAATCATACTTAAGCATTTGGATACGATTATCACTACTTATGTGTCAATCTGGAGAAGTGGAAATGGAAATCACATCTCTCTCACATGCAGTGCTTGGCTGAGAAATCTCATGGTCAGAAAACTGGGGTGCGAATCATGAAGATGATCAAGCCCACGGCACGTGACCCCATGGCCGCAGCACTTGCCAGTCTCACAGAATCACAGCTCCCACCACCCCAGCCACCAGGGAAACCTTTCCTCACCTGAATTTTTACACAGGATTGATTACACTCTACCATATAACTACAAGGCCTAATTGAAAACCCTTATTCCCCCAAATAACTTACAGATGTTTAACATTATCACTCTAACATCTCACTTGCCAAGTGAGTTGTAAGTATAAAGACATATTACATGTGCGAAACCCCCCCAAATCCCAAAGAAAAGAGATTAAGTAAAGCTAACACCAAGCCCTTCCATGTGTGTGAGTGAGTGTGTGCTTATGTGTGGGGGTTCACGTGCCCTTCCACTGGAGGCGGACTGGGCACACACACAAATCTGCCCAGGAACACTTCTGTGCAAGGCCACATTCTCTGCAGACTTGCCCCTGCCGACAGCTAGGACCCCGTAGTGGAAAAGCAGCTGAGGTTCCTCCGCTCACTTTTCCCTCCTGCGTGGGGATGCTTTTGGCACAGGGTCCCTGGCCTGGCTGGAAGACACATCCCGGGTGGGTGGGGATTCACGAGTGACAGGTGGAGACTGCTGCCGCCGTGGTACCAGGAATCCTTCCCCTAGAAATATTTAACAACAAAGGGATTAAGGAAAGAGAAAAATGCATTTTAGTAAAGGCTCATCCACCAAAATTTAAAATTTACAAACTTTTAAGAGCCTGCGTGATAATTTCAAGACATTTTAAAAGTATTCATTATAAAAACTGTATTAAAAAAACCTCAAGAAGGAACCTGAGTTTTGAGCACCTGCGTTTTGCTCCTGCAAGGCAGACCCTGACTATCTGCATCTGGGTGGGCAGTATCCTGGAGGAGGGCCCAGCATCCCGATGGAGAGAGGAGGGCGCCAAGTGGCCTGGGGTGGATCTCCCACACCCAGCTCTGAGGAGTGAGAGATGCAGAAACCCTGGAGACCACCAGGTTCATCAGAGGCAGGGGGTGTGGGGGAACCTCGTGAAGAACCTTGAAGCCATCTGACTTCAAGCTGTGAGGATTCACACGTGGAAGTCTAAGCTGATGGGCACCACTAGGGAAGCCCAGTGGCCATGCAGGGTGCTGACCACTGCAGATGGCCCAGGTGGCTTGGCTATACCTGGGCCTGGCTGGTCAGATGTGGCAGTGGACAACCGCAGACTGGACGGGACTGAAACAAAGGACGCAGCCATGCTCCCTGAGTGAAGTAGAACTTCACTCCATGTAGGCAACAGAGAGACTTTTTATTGAAGATAGCTATCAGTCAATACATTCAGCATTTCTGTATCCTTCAGTCATTGCTATGCTCCTCAGAACTGCTTTCTTCATAAACATTAACTATACAAACCTGTGTTTGTTGCCCAAATAAAAACCATTTTCCTTCAAAATCTCTGCACCTCCTGACAAGGGTACTGGCTGAGTTGCTGGTTTCTCACTGTGCTTTGTGTCTTCCCACCTGGCATTGAGAAGGAACCCCACTACTCAAACATTTGGGGTCAGAGGTACCTGGGCGCAGTGCTTGGCCTGGTGCTAGGGCTCCTCTGCCATCTACTTGTTGCCACTTCTTAACCAAAAAGCGTAACCTACACAAAAAGGAAGAAAAACGCTGAAAACCAGAGCAAAGCCAGGGTTTAAATAACCAAGAACATTTAGCCCTGACCAGACCCTGTAGTCAGAGAAGGCAATGGCACCCCACTCCAGTACTCTTGCCTGGGAAATCCCATGGACAGAGGAGCCTGGTAGGCTACAGTCCATGGGGTCGCACAGAGTCAGACACGACTGACGTGACTTAGCAGCAGCAGACCCTGTAGTGCGAGCACAGCCCCCACTCCGGCAGTATCTTCCCAGGCCGCTCCCAGCCCCACCCTGCTCTCGCTCCCAGCCCAGCTCCCCAACCCGCCTCTCCAATCACAGCCCCGCCCCCCAGCCCCACCCAAGCAGTCTCCAGCACCTCCCCAGGCCCCGCCCCACTCCCAGCCCTTCCAATCAGCCCCGCCCTCCGCTCCCAGCCCCGCCAGCTCCGGGTCTGTCGGGCTCGAAGGCCTCACGCTCTCCATGCATCCCTCCATTCATGGGGACCAGAGGTGAAGCAGTGTGGGGGCCCCGATGCCCCTCTCTTCCATGACCCCTGGCAGCACCCCCACAGCACTGCTGCTGCTGGGTCCCAAGTCTGCGAGGCACTGCAGTGTGCTGACTGGAAGACGGACCATCTGGCCACCCCCACCCACATGTGACCTTCTTCCTGGCCCAGGGTGGGCTCTCCAAAAATATACGACAGATGGGTTTCAGAGTGACAGTTAGGTGGGTGGACCGTCTGCCCTCAGATGAACTCAGAGGGAGGCCCCCACCCCCACAGGGGGCTCCCAGCAGGTGTGCAGCTGAACCAGCTGGGGTGCTGCATCTCTGAGGGCCTTGGGACCCCCTGACCTTTGCATACAGTACAGAAAAGAGGCAAGGGTGCCCCGCTCACCCCATGGCACCTGTTCTTGCAGACAGGTGAGTGTGGCCTGGAAGAGGCACCTCTGTGGGCAACACAGAGCAGACACAGATGCACAGTTCTTAGTAGAACAGACGTTTTTAGAAATATAGCAGATATTAAAATTATAAAATAAAATAGATTTTCATCACTGTTAATTGTGAAACAGTCAAAATTTCTTGTCTTCACACCAGGGAGTCCACCCCACTCCTAAAGTGCCTCCTGCACACACACTGGAGGCTGGGCAGGGCCAGGAAGGTGGACACTCAGAGGCAGGGGCACCTCCTGCCCACAGCGCAGGCTCAGAGCTTGTCTACAGGGAGGGCTGGGGGGCACGTCTTCCTGTGCACATGGCGACCTTTATGTAACACAGATTTGACTAAAACATAAGAAACTGAAATGCAAAGAAGTGAAATACAGTTTTAAGCATGATCAGACTGTCATCACAAGAGCCCCGTTAAGAGGAAGGATTTGTTTTATAATAAAAAGGCAGCCTTACACCTTTCTGTCTTAGAAGATGTAGCTCTGAATAACATGGTTTCCAGAAGATGAAGGTCGTTTACATTTTAAGGCCTCAAATGTCATTCATCTTAAAAGAGGAAACAACTGTAGAGTTTAAAAGACCGAAAGACCTCACACCAGCAGACAGGCAGTACCTGAGGACGGCGATCACCACCCTGACGGCCGTGCGGAACCTGGTGAAGGGGCGGGACTCCGCTGCCTTCTTGTCTGCTTTGGAAGGGAACACCCCCAGGTGGGCGATCATGGACAGGGTTTCCTGTTCAGAGTCCTGGAAGCCACCGATGAGCAGCAGGAGGTACTTCTTCTGATAAATCAGGGCTTTTCTAAAGCTCTCTGCTCTCAAATAACGCAGGTACAACTTTTCCATCTAAAAGAAAAAAAACAGTGAAACTCGGTCACAGGACAAAGACATCCTCCTCAGAAGTCTCCACAGCAAAGCTGTTGCACCAGGTGCTTTAAAAGAACCAGACTTTCTCCTCAGAAATTATCACAGGGGTTGGCTCCCATGACATCTGTGACCAGAACCAACCTTGCTGTTCAGAGTTCCATCTGGTTTATCAGATGAAACGCAGAGCAGATGCTGCTTTGCCAGCACTGGAGGAGCCCGAGGGCCCCAGCAATCAGCCACCGAGCGTGGGCCAGTCTAGGGGCAGGTGGAGCTCCGCTCCCAGGCCCGTGGGCGTCCAGGGAGGGGAGGTGCAGGAATCCTGAGGTCACAGGCAGAGGTCGGCATCCTATCCTGATGGGGCTTCCCTCGAGAGGCCCACAGCTTGGGCCTCATGGTCAGAAACGCTGCGTAAACTGCGGGCCAAGGGTTTTCTCAGGCTGCAGACACGATGCCCTGAGATTCAAGGCATCAGGGGTTTCACCCCAACCCAGGATCTTAAGAGGCACCACGGGTGGAGCCTGGAGGCTCTGCAAGGAAGTAAGAACACTCCGCAGGACACTGGCTTGGGGAATAAATGTTGTGTTACACGTGTGGTCTTATACTCATCAAACCCACAGCAAGTATAGCCCCAAGAGTGGCCCCCACGTGATGACAACGTGGGTCTATCGACTGCCACACACGCACCATCTCGAGGAAGTGGATGGTGTTCGGGGGCTAGGGGTGGGAAATCTCCGTAATTTCCCTTCACTGCTGTCGTGAACTTAAAACTTGCCTAAAAACATGAACAAGTCAGCAGCGGCCAGGAGATGGCATCCCCACACTAACACCGCCCGCAGGCTCGCACTCACCTTGGCACTGCAGGCACCGGCGTCCAGTGCTGGGTCCGGGTGTCGTGCTGAGCCTGGTGAGACCATCTTGTCCTGCTTCCAGGCAGACCTGTCTGACCTCTGCAAGGACCACAGATGGTGTGTCTATATAGTCGTTCTCCCGGCAGAGCATCTCGAGAAGAGCATCTGACAGCACAGTCAGGACTGCTCCCAGCCCCGAGCCATCCCCCACACATGCCCTCTGGACACAGCGGGGCTGGGGCAGGTGCCAGCCACCTGGGTCCCACTTCAGCCTCTTCTCAGTGGTGCCCAAACTGTCACGTGATTATTAACAGACCATTAACACTCAGAGGTGGTTTTGACCCACCATTTACTGAAGTATGATTGCACAAAAGGTACATCTTTATTAAAAACGAAACCCTCAACATTTGAGAATTCAAAGCTTTAAGCCTACTAGATACTCTCATTCTCCCTGGTCCTAGAAAGGCAACTCCCGGCAGATGCAGACAGTTGGCTCTGTTCCAGTCCTGTGAACCACACACCCTGGACACCTTGGGGGCCATGCTGTGAAGAGGGGACATGGTGACCAGGCCACGGTCCCACATTGGTGGCATGGCCTGACACCATGCTGTGCCAAGCACCCCGCAGCTCCAGAGAGGACACATGAACAGAAGGAGGACCGTACAGGGAGGGTCAAGGCTGCCACTCACAACAGATGGCCAGGAGCTTCCTGTTGCCCAGGCTGAGGATAAGTGGGAGCCCTTGTTGGGGTCATGTGATCAGTGGCCTTCAAGGCGGCCTGGCCATGGCCCACCATGCAGGGCAGTACCAGGAGGAGGCAGGTGCTGGGCTGTGCCACCTCCCTGCTGGGCAGAAGGCAGAGACCATGCTCAAGATTCTAATACAGCCTAGCCTCCCTAGAAGGAGAAGCTTCAGGGACAAAGGCCACCTTGACAGGAAGGAGACGCCCGTGTCAGTTCGCCCCCAGCCACCTCTGACTCACTCATTCCTTTAATGTCCTGATTGGCTAACTTCCACGGGAGAGACAAAAGCATCCCAGGAGACCACGCCTTTAGTCCACCCAGGGTGCTCTGAACAAGAAGCCTCAAAACACACTCCAAGCAGTAGCCAGAGGGGCAGAGAGCCAGGCACTCTGCCCATGGCAGCCCTCGCCTTATAACCCCTCCTGCAAAGGAGCAGAGCCATGGGTCTGCTTGTGGGTGGGCCCCACGTCACAAGCACAGAGGGCTCTGCCTTCGACAGAGCTTCACACCGACAGAGTAGAACTGGACAGAACCGAAAGACAGACCCCACGCCAACAGGACCCGCCCGGCCTCGAGAGGACACTCTGCCTCGCAGCACCAGAAATAAGCATGCACATCACTAAAACCTTCCGAAAGAGAAGACGCTAGGCACAGACGGTGCGTTTAGCCAACATTTAAAGAAGAAAAAAACACCAGCTCCACATACTCTCTTCCAGAAAACCAAGGAGGGAAATGTCCCAGCTCGTTACTAAGAGCCAAACCAGACACAACAAAAAACCTGTCCAGATTAATATCCCTCCTGAAATCAGACACAGAAATGCACAACGATATGTAAGCAAATAGACCCAGCAGCACATGGAAAGAAAAATACATCGTGACCCGGTCGGGTTTTTCCTGGAACAACGAAGAGTCCACACTCAACAGTCAATGGACTTCACCATATTAAGAGACTAAACAAGAAAGACCAAACTATCACACCAACAGAAGAAAGGGCATGAAAGACTCCGACATCCACTCATGACAAAAGTCCCAGCAAACCAGGAACTGGAGGGAGCCTCTTCAAACTGACCCCAGGGCATCGTCCTCCAGGGGAAAACAGGCTCCATCTGGGATGGGATGGGGCTGGGTGTCCTCTCCAGCCAGGCAGGGGGCAAGGACAGGAAATCACAGCCATGCCAAGTAGAAAGAAGGAAACAGCCCCCATGTGCATATGACAGGATGGCCCAGGTAGAAGATCCTACAGATAGGCTTCTGGGGCCAAAAAGTAAGGCTTGGAAGATCGCAGAATGCAAGGTGGGTCTGTGAACATCAATCACATTTCTGCACACCAGCCACAAACACCCAGAAAACAGAAAGCTTGAAAAGTACCATTTACAGCAGCCCGCTAAAAAATGAGTTCTTTACGTAAAAGTCTAACCTAATGTGACAGGATCTGCAGGCTGATAGCTACAGCACATTTAGGAAAAGAATTTTAAAACATCTGAACACATGGACACGGAAGTAGACAGATGGGGAGATTCAAGACAGTTCAAGTGCAGTTACAGATGTCAATTCTGCCCAAATGTTTAATGAAAAATCTGCTTCATAATTCACAAAAGAAAAATGTACCCTTTTAAAGGGAGAAAGTGAACTGGCACTAGTGGACCCGGTTACCAATGCAGGAGATGTCAGAGACAGGTCCGATCCCCGGGTCGGGAAGACCCCCTGGACGAGGGCGTGGCCACCCACCCCAGTATTCTTGCCTGGAGGATCCCATGGACAGAGGAGCCTGGCGGGCTATAGTCCATGGGGTCACAAAGAGCCAGACACGACTGAAGCGACTTAGCACGCAGTGTGAAACTGAACTGGCTCTGGTATATCCCTCGGGTTGTGCAACCATCACCGCTTCCCAGTTTCATCACCCAGAGCCGAGTGCCCTGAGCACTCACTCCCCACTGCCTCCCTCCAGCCACGAACAACCTACGATCTTGCCCCTGCGATTGTCTGTTCTGGGCATTTCGTACCAGTGGAGCCTACACATACTGTCATCTCTGGGAACTGGCTTCTTTCACCTTTCATAATGTTTTCAAAGCTTACCCACACTGTAGCACTCATCAGTCCTTTATTCCTATTTATTGCCAAATAATACTCCATTTATGGATATGTGTTGTGTGCTGTCCTTAGTCGCTCAGTTGTGTCCAACTCTTTGCGACCCCATGGACTGCAGCCCGCTAGGCTCCTCTGTCCATGGGGATTCTCCAGGCAAGAATACTGAAACGGGTTGCCATGCCCTCTTCCAGGGGATCTTCCCAACCCAGGGATCCAACTCAGGTCTCCCGCACTGCAGGCAGATTCTTTACCATCTGACCCACCAGGGAAGTCCAAGAATCCTGGAGTGGGTAGCCAATCCCTTCTTTAGAGAATCTTCCCAACCCAGGAACCGAACCGGGTCTCCTGCATTACAGGTGGATTTTTTAACCAGTGAGCTACCAGGGAAGCCCCCATTTACTGATGCATCACATTTTACTTACACATTTATCAATTAATGAACTTTTGGATTATTCCCACATTTGGAAGGATGAATACTGGCAATAAGAAAGCTTGTGCACCAGTTTCCATGTGGACATATTTGCATTTTTATTTCTCCTGAGGGAAGCCCTAGAGGCAGGACTGCAGGATGAAGACAGCAGCCTCATCTGTTTTGAGGAACTGCTCGGCTGTTTTCCAAAGTGGCTGTACCATTTTACCTTTCTAATTCTCCCCACATTGATGTACAGACTACAGTCCCAGTCAAAACAACCAGCAAGATTCTAAAATTTATATTGAAGAGCAGAGGAACTAGCCTAACCAAGTCATTTGAAAAAGAGAGAAAAAAAAATGGAGCATTCCACTACCTGAACATATCAATCAGTTCAGTCCAGTCGCTCAGTTGTGTCCAACTCTTTGCGACCCCATGGCGTGCGCCAGGCTTCCCTGTCCATCACCAACTCATGGAGCTTGCTCAAACTCATGTCCATCGAGTCGGTGATGCCATCCAACCATCTCATCCTCTGTTGTCCCCTTCTCCTCCTGCCTTCAATCTTCCCCAGCACCAGGGTCTTTTCCAATGAGTCAGTTATTCACATCAGGTGGCCATTTAGGATTGACTGGTTGGATCTCCTTGCGCTCTGAGGGACTCTCAAGAGTCTTCTCCTACACCACAGTTCAAAAGCATCAATTCTTCAGCACTCAGCTTTCTTTATGGTCCAACTCTCACATCCATACATACCACAGGAAAAACCATAGCTTTGACTAGATGGACCTTTGGTGGCAAACTAATGTCTCTGCTTTTCAATATACTGTCTAGGTTGGTCATAGTTTCTCTTCCAAAGAACAAGCATCTTTTAATTTCATGGCTGCAGTCACCATCTGCAGTGACTCTGGAACCCCTCATGCAAGGAGATCCAACCAGTCCATCCTAAAGGAGATCAGTCCTGGGTGTTCATTGGAAGGACTGATGCTAAAGCTGAAACTCTAATACTTTGGCCACCTCATGCGAAGAGTTGACTCACTGGAAAACACTCTGATGCTGGGAGGGATTGGGGCAGGAGGAGAAGGGGACGACAGAGGATCAGATGGCTGGATGGCATCACTGACTCGATGGACATGAGTCTGAGTGAACTCCGGGAGCTGGTGATGGACAGGGAGGCCTGGCGTGCTGCGATTCATGGGGTTGCAATCATGGGGTTGCAAAGAGTCGGACACGACTGAGTGACTGAACTGAACTGAAAATAAAAGTCTCTCACTGTTTCCATTGTTTCCCCATCTTTTTGCCATGAAGTGATGGGACCAGATGCCATGATCTTAGTTTTCTGAATATTCAGTTTTTAAGCCAGGTTTGTCACTCTCCTCTTTCACTTTCATCAAGAGGCTCTTTAGTTCCTCTTCACTTTCTGCCATAAGGGTGGTGTCATCTGCGTATCTGAGGTTATTGATATTTCTCCCTGCAATCTTGATTCCAGCTTGTGCTTCATCCAGCCCGGTATTTTGCATGATGTACTCTGCATGTAAATAAGCAGGGTGACAACAAAAAGCCTTGAGGTACTCCTTTCCCAATTTGAAACAAGTCTGTTGTTCCATGTCCAGTTCTAACTGTTGCTTCTTGACCAGCATACAGATTTCTCAGGAGGCAGGTAAGGTGGACTGGTATTCCTATCTCTTTAAGAATTTCCCACAGTTTGTTGTGATCTACACAGTCAAAGGCTTTGGTGTAGTCAATAAAACACAAGCAGATGTTTTTCTGGAATTCTCTTGCTTTTTCTTATGATCCCATGATGTTGGCAGTTTGATCTTTGGTTCCTCTGCCTTTTCTACGTAATATAAATCTACATTAATCAGGCAGCTCATGAAGAACAGACATATAGACCAGTGGGACAGAACAAAGAATCCAGACATAAAGACACAAATATTGTTGAATGGGTACAAGGACAACTCAGGGAGAAATGAGAATCTTGTCGACAAAGTGTGTGGGAGTCCCGGATAGCAACAGGCGTAAAATAGGCCTCTACCTACCCTCAAACCGAAACGAAACGAACTGCAAACAGATCATGGACCTAAACATAAAAAGAACAACTCTACGACTCTTGGCAGGGCCCATACAAGAACAAACTGATACAGGACTGCATCAAAATTAAAGACTTTTGTTCTGCAAAGGACATGACACAGGAGAACAAACTCAGATGGGGAGAAAATATTTGCAAATTATATTTCTGACAAAGGAGCTATATCCAGACCATATAAAGAACTCTCAAAACTCAACAATAAGAAAACAAATGATCCAACTGAAGAAGAGGCAAAAGACTTTAACTGACACTTCTCCAGAAGATCCTCAGACACCATGTCACATCTGTCAGCATTCTGCTGAGATGACAGGTAAAACACTAAACGCAAAGACGCAGAGAAGCTGGAACCCTCACTGAAATGCAGCTTTTCTGGAAAGCTCTGGACACCGAACACACAGTGACCACTGGACACAGCAATGTCCCAGCTGGGGATTCACACAGAGAAAGGAACCTGTGCCCACACTCGTAAGCTGAAGCACATTCATGCCAGGCAGAGCCACTCAATAATGGATGGGACTGAGCTGTGGACACTCCACCTGATGGACCTCCAATGCTTTCCAGAAGAAGCGAATGGCCCCTCAAAGGCCCCAGCCTCGTGATCCCACTTACAGACTCCATCATACTACCAAGGCAGAGTTAACTGAAGGTAAATTTTAAAATAATTTGGAAACATTTCCATTGTTTAAAAAAAAAAGTAATAAAAGCAAATTGCCCACAGGAAACCTAAATATAAAAAAGAAAAAAAAACAAGGCATTCCTGAGAAAGCGCCTATCAAATGACACAACCAGGAAAATTATCTATTATTTTCACTAGACGAAAGTCAAATAAAACTCTAATAAAATTTATCAGATTATTCAAGTCTTGGTCGAAATTTCTTTCCATGAGCAGGTACCAGACGCCATCTCCTGAGGAGGGTCACGTGGGTGTGCACACATCACTGTCTGCACAGAGCCAGTGTGCCGGGTGCGGCCCGAGGCCTCTGGGGCTCCTGGAGCGTACCTTGCGAGCGCAGCCCTCCTGTGAGGTCCTCGGGGCCCGGTGTGTCCTCTCCAGCCGTGACAAGGCCTTGCACAGCTCCGCCTTCTCCCGCGTCACCGTGCTGAGTGCTCTGCTCAGGGACTCGTTGTCCTTCAGCAGGACGTCCACCAGCTGGATCTGCAGCTCCGCCGCTGTTTTCTTCTTGAGGAGAAAACAAGATCAGCGTCTGAGAGTGTTTAGTTAAAAGGAATGCAAGCTACTTGTGCTTGCATTGCTGGCTATTTCCAGGGATTTTACCTTTAAACATATTTGCATTTGGTGGCAAGCCTAAGGGGCTGGGCAGAGTGCATCAAGTCACATTCTTTCGGGCATCAGCCCGGGAAGCGTGTTAGGAAACACAACCCGCTCCAACAGCGCCTTTGTCAGGGGTAGCGCACGAAGGGCAGTGGGAAGAGCGTGCTCATCCCCAGGGGCCCCCAAGGACAGGTTCATTCTTTCCAGGCCAGTGGGCACGGCGGGTCAGGCCTCCTGCTGCCTGCACTGTCCTACCTGTCCCAGAACTCTGTCAGGAATTCATAGCAGCAGTCAGGACTCCTGAAGGCCCCTTTCAGCTCGATTTCAGCCCAGAGCCTCAGCACAAGTGCAGGGCCATCAGCCACAGAGCAGGACAGACCAGCGCCACCGTGGGCACCATGGACAGTGCCCTCAGCCAATCATAAAACAGGCTGATGGGGGGTAGGCAGGACTGGCCACAGTGAACAAGAAAGCTGGTCTCACCCGGCAGGAGCTGGACGTGCCCAATTCAGACTTCAGTGTCTCCAGTGTGTGCAGCAAAGACGCCACTGCCTTCTCATTTGACGACGTCCAATCACTGATCGTCCTGGAGAAGGACACAGACACTCAGCAGGTGCACACGGCTCCCAGTGGCAGACACCCAAAGCTACGCAGGTACTCCACACAGCACCCAGAGTGCTCTGCAGTGACTGTGGCAGCCAGGATACAGTGCAGCCTGGGGGTGGGCGGTCTGTGAAGCCAGAACCCTCCGGCCACTGACCACTTACCTCTGAGGCTCCCTCAGTGAGTCCCTCTCCCTCTGCTGCTCTCTGCTGGGACTCTGAGTCGGCTACTCAGAGATGGTCAGCTATTCTAAGCGAGATTTCACCGCTCCAATAACTAAACTCAATTACAGGAGAGGGGCTGTAGCGGCTGAGCTTTTGTATGCTCAAAAAATGGCAAATAAATGTTCTTTCCCACCAAACAGCAGGGTCTTGGGTCCTCGACAAGGCAGAGGCATCCTGGTCCCAGGTGCAGCGGCCCCAGGGCCTCAGGCAAGGCAAACCCTGCATAGACACAGGGTGCCACCCACCCTGGAGCGCTGGGCTTGGGCCGGACCCTCTGGGCGGGGAGCGCTTATAAAGGGGCGTGGAGACACCCAATCATCTGTCACGTTAGAAGGCAAACCCATATCCTGTGGTCATCTTTCCAGAGAACACTGTGGATGAATTTATCCACACGCGTGGGATGAGAAAGTCTGTCTCGTTAAAACCTGGGCCTCAATCAAAGGCCCCAAATGCAGGGTTTTCTTGGCACCACAGGTGCTAGGCAGCAGGGGGCGGGCCCTGAGCCACTTACCTGTCCACCGTCTGGTTGATGAAGCTGGTGAGAAGCCCCGCGGCGCAGAGTAGCTGCTGCCGCACCTTCTCCAGGCCCCGCTGCTGCTCACGGAGGCGCTCTGGCTCCGCGTTTGGCAGCGCCACCCGCGCCTGCAGCTCCTGCACGGTCCGCTGCAGCTGCTGGATCTTGTGCTCATCCCGCTGGTGCTGCAGCTCCAGCTCCCGCTGTGGGCGAGGAAGCAACTTCACACACAGCCCAGGGCAGAGACGGGGCCCAGGGTGCAGCACGGAGGCTGCCCTCCCAGCTCGAACTGACCAGGACGTGCTCTAGGCAGAGACTCTGGGTACCACACTGAGTCGGGGGAGGAGTCAGGGGAGGATGGCCCTGCCCCAGACAAGCTGCATGGCAGGCCTCGAGGACCCTTGGACAGGGCCCAGGATGGGGCGCACACAGGGGTGATGGTAGCAGGGAACCACAGCCCAAGCACCCCTCTGCCTCTGCAGGCGCCCCAGCAACAAGAGGGCAGGCTGGGTCATGAGGCTCTCTGCCACCCCCCTTGTGACCTGCCCTCCACTGTGGAGGAACCAGGCCACTTCCTGCCTGGTGCCCAGGACCAGTGCCCAAGGGAGGAGGCATAGGGAGGGGGGCTCCAGGGAACCGAAGACAGCCTGGCAGGACCAGACAGGACCAGGCAGAGAAGGTGCAGGCCTGGCCCACCCCCACTCAGGCCAGCACATGGGCTGGGCCTACTCTTCACCCAGCACCTCCCGACCCCTCCCCAGCACATCACCTCCTCAGGAAATGGCAGTCTTTATTGATTTTCCAAATGAGGAAAAAGGAACAAAACCGAGGGACCTGCTGATTTGCTTAAAAAAAAAAAAAAAAAAAAAAGAAATTGGCCCTGAAGTAACTATAAGAAGCCTGGGCCATTATGGCCAGAAAAAGACCCCATAATCCGGATCAAGTTAACTGCCTGCAGTAAAAGTAACACCAAAATGACAACATAGTTCTTAACAAAAAAATACATATCAAGGTACATTGTGAAGGACAGTTAATAATTTAACTTGGAAAACACTTTGTATTTATTTTTTAAGTAACTACATTATCATACGTTCCTGGAACTCGCTCTGGGGGCCCTGAATGACCAAAGCCCAACCAGGGCCATGACTTCAGCTCCTCCATCAGGAAACCCCCCGGCCAGACTCTGCCCTCTGCCACAGCCCCAGACGACCCCTCCACTGCCAAGACTTCTAGTGATGAAACATAACTAAGTCCAAGGCTGTCTAACCCCTCAAGAAACACTACGAATTACTCACACACAACACACGTGAACCTGGAAACCACCACGGCGGGGCCAGACACAGAAGGCTACACACCATATGATTCACTGATATGAACCGTCCAGGAGGGGCAGAAAGTCAGTCAGTGGGTGCCGGGGCTGGGGTGCCTGCTCACAGGTTCATCCTGGGAGATGAACATCTTCTAAAATCAACTGAGTGATGGCTGCACAACTTCTAAATATACTAAAAATTGCTGAACTGTGAAATGTAAATTGGTGAAGTCAACAGTGTGTGAATATCTCACTAGTATTTATTTTTTGACCATTTAATGGCAGGCTAACCATTAAAAAGACCAGGCCATTGGTTTTCCTTGTGTGCTTTAAAACCTTTTTCAATTCAGTTCAGTTGCTCAGTCATATCTGACTCTGTGACCCCATGAATCGCAGCATGCCAGGCCTCCCTGTCCATCACCAACTCCCGGAGTTTACCCAAACTCATGTCCATCAAGTGGGTGACGCCATCTAGCCATGTCATCTTCTGTCATCCCCTTCTCCTCCTGCCCCCAATCCCTCCCAGCATCAGGGTCTTTTCCAATGAGTTAACTCTTCGCATCAGGTGGCCAAAGTATTGGTGTTTCAGCTTCAACATCAGTCCTTCCAATGAATACCCAGGACTGGTGTCCTTTAGGATGGACTGGTTGGATCTCCTTGCAGTCCAAGGGACTCTCAAGAGTCTTCTCCAACACCACAGTTCAAAAATATCAATTCTTCGGTGCTCAGCTTTCTTCACAGTCCAACTCTCACATCCATACATGACCACTAGAAAAACCATAGCCTTGACTAGACAGATCTTTGTTGGCAAGGTATTGTCTCTGCTTTTTAATATGCTATCTAGGTTGGTCATAACTTTCCTTCCAAGGAGTAAGCATCTTTTAATTTCATGGCTGCAATCACCATCTGCAGTGATTTTGGAGCCCCAAAAAATAAAGTCTGACGCTGTTTCCACTGTCTCCCCATGTATTTCCCATGAAGTGATGGGACCAGATGCCGTGATCTTCGTTTTCTGAATGTTGAGCTTTAAGCCTACTTTTTCACTCTCCTCTTTCGCCTTCATCAAGAGGCTTTTTAGTTCCTCTTCACTTTCTGCCATAAGGGTGGTGTCGTCTGCATATCTGAGGTTATTGATATTTCTCCCGGCAATCTTGATTTCAGCTTGTGCTTCTTCCAGCCCAGCGTTTCTCATGATGTACTCTGCATAGAAGTTAAATAAGCAGGGTGACAATATACAGCCCTGACATACTCCTTTTCCTATTTGGAACCAGTCTGTTGTTCCATGTCCAGTTCTAACTGTTGCTTCCTGACCTGCATACAGGTTTCTCAAGAGACAGATCAGATGGTCTGGTGTTTCCATCTCTTTCAGAATTTTCCACAGTTTACTGTGATCCACATAGTCAAAGGCTTTGGCATAGTCAATAAAGCAGAAATAGATGTTTTCCTGGAACTCTCTTGCTTTTTCGATGATCCAGCAGATGTTGGCAATTTGATCTCTGGTTCCTCTCTGCCTTTTCTAAAACCAGCTTGAACATCAGGAAGTTCACGGTTCACGTACTGCTGAAGCCTGCCTTGGAGAATTTTGAGCATTACTTTACTAGTGTATCAGCTGAGTGCAATTGTGCGGTAGTTTGAGCATTCTTAGAATTTGACAAAACACAAAGATAGAAATTATAAAGGTAATTTTTCCAACATTTTAAAAAATATTTTTAAAAGAACAAAATAAAAGTGAATTCATGAGAAAACACAGAATATAATATCCTCAGAAACAAATACTTTTGGTTGACATATAATGTATCTAAAATTAAGATCTATCCAAAAGATAAAGGAGGGAACACTTCCAAATCCACTCTGCACAGCCAAGACCTTCCTGATACCAGAACCAAAAACACAGGAAAACTACAGAACAATATTGCTCATAAATATAAATGCAAAATTCTTAACAAAATACTAGCAAACTGAATTCAGCACTAATTTAAAAAGAATTATACACTAAATTCTTTACTGTCTAAGCCACCAGGGTAAAGAATCCACCTGCAATGTGGGAGACCTGTGTTTGACCCCTAGGCTGGAAAGATCCCCTGGACGGCATGGAAACCCACTCCGGTATTCTTGCCTAGAGTCCATAAGGTCACAGAGTCAGACATGACTGAGCAGCTAAGCACCTCACATACACCAAATTCAAGAGGAATGCAGCCCAAGAGGGCCAGGATGGCTGAAAATATGAAAATCAATCAATTCAGAAGCACAACGGAAGCACAAAAGCCGTAAATCTCAAAAGACAGTGAAAGAGCACACCCAATACTCTCAATATTAAAATAAACTCGAAAAGACTGAATCAACTAGAAATGGAAGGGTCCTTCCTCTGATAAGGGGCAGCGACAAAAATCAAACAACTACCATCGTAGTCAGTGGTAAAAGACGGACTGCTCCCCCAAGATCGGCAATGGGGCTGGACCCTTGCCCTCACGTCTGCTTCAGCCCTCTTGTAGGTTCTGGCCAGGGCAGTCAGGCAAAGAGAAGAGAGAAGGCTTCCAGGTGGGAAAGGAACAAGCCAAACTATGCCTCTCTGCAAAAAGCATGGTCTTCAATGTTGAAAATTCCAAAGAATCTATTAAAAATATTGGGGCTCATAGGCCAGTTCAGCGAAGTGGCAGGACACCAGATCCAAGTATGGAAGTCACCTGCATTGCTACATGGTCGCAACAAGCAATCTGAAAACAGAAGTAAAAAATAACACCACTTACAACAGCATCAAAATATAACATTTAGGAATAAACAAAAGAAATGCAAGGTTTACCACCTGAAGTGATAAAACAAAGATCTAAATAAAGCAACTGAGCAAATAAATGAAGAGACCCTCAGACTTCTCCAATGGGAAGACCTAACACTGTTGAGGAGACAACACCCCCAGAGCACTTTGCAGACTCAGTGCAATTCCTACCGAGACCCCAAGGGTCTTAACACAGAAGCCAAAGCGCCATTCACAGAGACACATGGAACTGCTTGGGCCTGAGGATCCACAATGACCTCGGGAAGGAACAAGGTAGGAGGACGCAAGCTCCTGGCTCCACTTGCCACCAGGCTGCAGCGACCAGGCCGAGGGGCAGCCCCGGGGCCAGCACAGGCACGCTCACCAGCGTCTCCTTGTCTCTCTGCCACCTGCTCCACGGCTGTGTCTCCGCTCGGCTGGGCCTCAGCTCCGCTCCTGTCCTCGCGTCCTCGCATGTGTCCTGCTCTACCTGTCCCCGGCCCCGCGCCGGCCTCTCCCGCGTTCCAGGCAGGGTCTCCGGAGGCGTCTTCGGCGCTGCACTTACCTCCTGCTCCCGCTCCACCTCCTCGAGGTGCACACGCGCCTCGGCCTCCAGGGCACGCCGCTGCGCAGCCTCCAGCGCCACCTCCAGCTCGCGCACATGCTCCTCCTGGGCCCGCAGCTTCTGCAGCAGCGCCTGGTGTGCAGGCCTCTCTTGAGGCCGCCGGCTCAGCCGCTCCGTCAGGACGCGCTCGTGCTGCAGGGCCTCTGACAGCTCGCGCGCGCGGTCCCGCTCAGCCTCCAGGCTCCGCTGCAGCTCGGACATGTGGCCTCGTTCCTGCGCCAGCAGCGCCTCACAGCGTGACGCCTCGATCTGCAGCTCCTGCCGCAGGTTGTCCTTCGCTGTCTGCTCGTGTTTCAGCACCACGCATAGCTGGTTGCTCTGGGCGCACTGCTGCTCCAAAGACGCCCTTAACTCCTGCGTCAGGGAACAGTGAGGCAAGAAAGATCAAACCTAGAGCAACAGCATCTAGCCAGTTTTCGCAGCCAGAGCTTCTCCTTTGGGTGAAGGGGTGCAAGCAGTAACCGCCCGCCTTGTGACTCTGGATGAGGCACTCTTCCGAGCACAGGGCCACCACCCAATTTGCCTCCCCCTCAAATCTGCAGCCCTGGACCCCACATGGTGCTCAGCTCTTCCAGGCCTGGGGGACACCCCTGACGCACAGCCACATGGCTGCCACGGGGTGCTGGCTCTCTGCCTCCTCGGTACACGGGTGGGGCGCCCACAAGGCTTTGAAGCTGCGCTGGCCTCGCAGAAGCGATTGTGTGGTGGTGGTGGGGGCCACACATGTCTATGCCCACAGGGATTCCCCTCACAGCCCCAGCCCAGGCCCCAGGGCCTGAGCCCCTCACCTCCAGGGTCTTGGCACTCTGGCCCTCTCTCTGCATGTGCTGCAGCCGCTCCTCCTCTAGCTGGCTCTGCAGGGTCTGCTCCTTCACGCGCTCGCCCTCCAGCTGCTGCAGTGCTGCCTGCAGGTCACTCTCCTTACTGTCCAGCACGGACCTGAGTGGAGACATGGGCTCTCAAAGGGACGTGGGCCACTGCCAGGGGCTCCCAGGACCCGGCGGGTGGGCTCCGCTGTGCATTCGGTCCCCACCCTACCAACCCATGGGAGCAGAGCGGCACTCCCCCACACCGATCAGGACATGGGGGGAAACCTGGCTCCAGACATCCCCTTTCACTTCAAGGCTGGGAAGAAGGTGGTGGGAACCATGCAACGTGCACTGACTTTTGCCCAGAAGCCTAAAGACAGGACAGCTAGAAGGGGGAGCCTTGCAGGAGGGCCGCACCTCAACTGGAGGACCTCCTTCTGCACGTCGTTGAGGGACTTGAGCAGCCGCTCATTGTCTTGTCGACACTCGCAGAGCTCGGATTTCAGGTCTCTGACCGCGTTCTGCTCTACCACCAGCAGCTTTCGGACATTATTTGCTTTCTCTTGCTCTTCGTTCAGGGTTTTCTGCAGGTCGCTTGCTATACATTTTTCCTGCTCAACCTTATATGCCAATAATTCAACTAAGAAAGATGAAACGAATTAAAATAGCATTATTCATGAGTCCAGAGTGAACGCACAAATGACTTAGCATACCATTAGTCACAAACTAACGAGGATGGAATATGTTCACTTTGAGGGGGCTAGGGGGAGACAGGAAGTTTCTGTGACCCTGAAGCTGTTGTTTACAACTGCACCAGGATACTCAGGACACATGCCTTCTGCTCACACCACTGCCAGCCTCACCTTATGGCCGGCTGAGCCTCCAGAGACACACTGGGGGAGAGCAAGTGGGATCACCCAGCCATGCAAGGCATGTAATGTGACTGGGGGCGGGCAGGGGGGACGGGGACACGTGCCCTCTTGGTCTCCCAGGGACAGAAGCTGGAGTTCAGCCAAGATGGACCAGCATGGAGCCCACCCTGCCCAGGGCATGAAGCTTGGTGTGACCATCCCGTGGTCACCCTGAAATGCCACCCCACCTGCCACTCCTCCTACCAGAGAATCTAGCCTGGATGGCTTTGCTGGAGAACTCTCCAAACACTAAGGAGGAGGCTGGCATCACCCTGACACTGAAACCAGAAGAAAAAAACTATAGACCAGGACCCTCAGGAACAGAGGTGCAAAACACTCTCCAAACTAGCCCAGAGGTGCACGTGCAAGCTCCAGAAAGCCTCGCAGACCATGCACTTGGTGGCCTGGGGAGATGAGGGGCTGGCCGTCCCGCCCGCAGCACCCACAGGCGAGTGTCAGGGCTGCGCCCACCCTGCCTGCGCAGCCGGTGCTCCTGACGGCTCCCGCGGGCCTCCGCGCTGGTCAGCGCCGTGCACAGCTGCTGCAGTTTCTCCTGGTTTTGCAGGTGCGTCATCCGCAGCTGGGCGCGCAGAGCCTGGATCTCCGACAGCAGGCTGCTCCTGTCTGACAGGCAGAGGTGCTCCAACGACCTCTCCTGCTGGTCCCCCTGAGACGGGGGAAGAGGCAGGGTAGGGGGACGTCAGACACGGCAGGAGAGGGGCTCCCAAGGGCTGGGGGCTGAGCCGGAGCAGCCCCTGCTCCCAGGATCGCTGCCACAGGATGTGTGTGACGACTGTGTGGTGTAAATGTGGGCACAGTGGCACTCAGACTCTCAGATCGCATGAGGCTCCCCCCCCCAGCATCTTGGTCTCACTTTTTGGGCCAGGTCAACACCTGCCATGCACCCTGACCCTCTCTGCCGGGGTTGGGGGCGGGGTGAGGGAGGGAGATGGGGAAGCTGGTGGGAACGGAACTCCCAGGGCCTTGCGGTGCTGACCCTCTGACCTTGGGCTCAGCACTCATAACCTGCAGCTGGGCTGCCTAGAATTGCTGATTTGTTTTCAGAGAAAGGACAGTTATTTTCCGAACAGAAAGAGATACTGAAGGAAGGTAAACGCATTGAGTTTTCCATTTCATGGAATATCATGCATTAAAAGGAGCAATCACTGCCTCTAAGGTCAGGTGAAATACGGGAACCGAAATTCACATCTGAAGCATGCTCTGTCACCCCTGTGTCAGCACTGGCTGCGGGGGATGTGAGGGCACAGCTTACTTGCTCATGAACCACCTTCTCCAGCCTCTCGAGCAGGGAGCCGCAGCCCCCAGGGCCCAAGCCACAGAGCTGGGGCCACAGCTCCACTCTCAGCATCTCCCGCTCCTTCTCAAAGGCCTCCTGTACAGTCTGCAGGAAGTCTCCCCTCCAGTCCAGGCCCACGTTGGAAGATGCCTAAAATATCAAAGCAAAAAACCCATGTTCCTACAGACGCATCCTGCAGGTTCAACAGGACCCACCTGACTGACAGGGACACAGGCACAACCTCAAGCACCCTGGACAGGAGGAGCAAGCGGTACCTCTGGGGGCAGAGAACCCCTCAACCCCAGCGAAGACGGAACACACACCAGCAAGCAAACCTCTTCCCACTGCTATACCAGAGCCCCAGGGCTAGGGGAGGCCGGATCCTGAGTGTGTGTGTGTGTGTGTGTGTGAGTGTGTGTGTGTGTAACGAGCCCAGGGGCTAGGGGAGGCCAGGCCAAGTGTCAGTGTGTGTGTGGGTGTGTATGTATGTGTGTCCATGAGCCGCAGGGCTAGGGGAGGCCAGGCCCCGAGTGTGTGTGTGTATCTGTGTGTATGTGTCTACATGAGCCCCAGGTTTAGGGGAGGCCAGGCCCTGAATTGTGTGTGTGTCTGTGTATGTGTCTGTGTACATGAGCCCTGGGGCTAGGGGAAGCCAGGCCCTGAGTGTGTGTGTGTGTGTCTGTGTATACATGAGCCTGGGACTATGGGAGGGCAGGCCGAATGCGTGTGTGTACACGAGCCCCCAGGCTAGGAGAGGCCAGACCCTGAGTGTGTCTGTATATGTGTCTGTGTGTGTGTACACAAACCTTGGGCTAGGGGAGGCCAGGCCGTGTGTTTGTGCACACACACATGCAGGTACATCTATGTGGTCCGTGTGTGGGGGTGTGTGTGTGTGTGTGTGTGTGTGCGCAGGTGTGTCTGTATAGACCATGCATAGCCTGGCTGCCTTTTGGCGAGCTTGGGCCCGCCTGCCCCCTTCCCCTAAAGCTCGGGGTCTGCCCACTGCTGCAGCCACGCTCCAAGGCCAGCCGGCTCCCTGTGCATGGGGACTCAGCATCTGTCCCTCACCTCCGTGCTGCCTCTCAGTCAAGGAGTGGACACTGAGACCCTGTGGTCACAGACCCCGCCCCCACACCCATCTCCATCACGAGCTGCCAGCAGAGCTCCGTCGCGCCTCTTCCCCGAGCCTCTCCTGCATGAACAGGGTCAGGAAGGTGCTGACATGGGGCTGGAGCCCAAAAGATGCGAGTGAGAGTGGCTGACCAGGCACGGCCTCCCCGCCTACCGCTGACCTGCCTCTTGTCCCTTTACTCCCATTTCTTGACTGGTCCATGCCCACTGCTTCTCTTCTTTACCTTGAAGGCCTGTACCTTCTCTCCCTTCTGGGATCCTGGGGTGGGATGCTCCCTGGGAGCAGGCACTGCCTCCAGCAGGCCCTGGCCCCCAGCTGGAAGGCACTCGAGGCGGGCGCTGGGCTCGCTCCTGCTCAGGATGTGGGGGGGTCCTCGGTATTCGGACAGGGCCAGGATGTGGTGGCTCTCATCACACACCATCTGCAGCAAGGCCTGAAACAGATAAACATTTCAGAAAGAAGGAAAAGAGGCGTGAAGCCTCTCACCATTGCTGTCACCCGTGAAGGCTCACCAGGCTGCCCCACAGCCTTTGAACAGAGTCCACTGCTCTGACCAAACTTTCCTCCTGTAACAGTCAGAGGAAAAGGCAGAGGAACCAGAGATCAACTTGCAAACATCCACTGGGTCATAGAAAAAGCAAGAGAATTCCAGAAAAAACATCTACTTAATTGATAAGCTAAAGCCTTTGTGTGGATCACAACAAACTGTGGAAAATTCTTCAAGAGATGGCAATACCAGACCACCTTACCTGCCTCCTGAGAAACCTGTATGCAGGTCAAGAAGCAACAGAACTGGACATGAAACAACGGACTGTTTCCAAATAGGGAAATGTGTACGTCAAGGCTGTATATTGTCACCCTGCTTATTTAACTTACATGCAGAGTACATTGTAAGAAATGCCAGGCTGGATGAAGCTCAAGCTGAAAACAAGACTGCAGGAAAAAATAACAATAACTTCAGATATGCAGATGACACCACCCTTATGGCAGAAATCGAAGAAGAACTAAAGAGCCTCTTGTGAAAGTGAAAGAAGTGCAAAAGCTGGCTTAACATTCAACATTCAAAAAACTAAGAGCATGGCATCTGGTCCTGTCACTTCATGGTAAATAGATGGGGGAAAAGTGGAAACAGTGACAGATTTTATTTTCTTCAGCTCCCAAATCAGTGCAGACAGTGACTGTCAGTTTAGTTGAGTCGCTCAGTCCTGTCTGACTCTTTGTGACCCCATGGATTGTAGCACACCAGGCTTTCCTGTCCATCACCAACTCCCGGAGCTTGCTCAAACTCATGTCTATCGAGTTGGTGATGCCATCCAACCATCTCATCCTCTGTGGTCTCCTTCTCCTCCTGCCTTCAATCTTTCCCAGCATCAGGGTTTTTTTCAATGAGTCAGTTCTTCCCATCAGGTGGCCAAAGTATTGGAGCTTCAGCTTAAGCATCAGTTCTTCCAATGAATATTCAGGACTGATTTCCTTTAGGATTGACTGGTTTGATTTCCTTGCAGTCCAAGGGACTCTCAAGAGTCTTCTCCAACACCACAGTTCAAAAGCATTGATTTTTTTAGCACTCAGCTTTCTTATGTAGCCATGAAATTAAAAGACACTTATTCCTTGGAAGACAAGCTATCACAAACCTAGACAGCATATTAAAAAGCAGAGACATCATTTTGCCAACAAAGGTGTGTATATTCAAAGCTATGGTTTTTCCAATAATCATATACGGATGTGAGAGTTGGACCATAAAGAAGGCGGAGTGCCAAAGAATTGATGCTTTCGAATTATGGTGCTGGAGAAGACTCTAGAGAGTCCCTTGGGCAGCAAGGAGATGAAACCAGTCAATTCTAAAGGAAATCAACCGTGAATGTTCATTGGAAGGACTGATGCTGAAGATGAAGCTCCAATACTTTGGCCACCTGACACAAAGAACTGACTCATTGGAAAAGACCCTGATGCTGGGAAAGATTGAGGGCAGGAGGAGAAAGGGGTGACAGAGAATGAGATGGTTGGATGGCATCACTGGTTCAATGGACATGAGTTTGAGCAAGCTCCAAGAGATGGTGAAGGACAGGGAAGCCTGGCGAGCTGCAGTCCATGGGGTTGCAAACAGTCAGACACGACTCAGCGACTAAACCACCACCACCACCACTGTCAGAGACAAGTGAATTTCTGTGTGAGCTGCTCCAAGAGAGACCCTATAATCCAGCGTCCCGCCTGCTCCCTCAGGTGGACACTCATTTCAGGGACATCCGCGGCCAGGTCAGCAAGATGCCAGGTGGCTCCATGGCTCTCTGGGACCAAAGCTGCCCTCCAGGAGGAAGACCCGAGGGCCACACAGTCACCCGTGCTTCGGTGAGGCACCTGCAGACAGTACCAGGCCGACCACTGACTACTGCAGCCCTCCCAGGCCCCAGCTCAGCCAGAGGCCCCCCACGGGGTCTGTGAGCATGGGAAGGGTCTTCCATACCACTGGGATTTGGAGGGGTGGTTACAGAGCCATGGGACACGGGACACACCTGCCAGCTGTCTGTCCTACACACAGAAGCTGAGAGCGCAAGGCAGCAGCCCCCACCCAGGGCCGTCCTCCTAGAAGCTGGGGCTACGACATCGCGTCTGGGCACCAGGACCAAGCCCGTGGCATGCACACACAGGCTCCACAAGGGCACCTTAGGGAAATGCAAAAAGAGCAATTTGGAGGCTTGTGACAGAGAACAACTAGTCACTCAACTATAACAGAGACAGGTTTTTCCTCTAAATCTAAAGATACAGCTAAAAAACTGAAATATGCTGGATGCCACGATATATGTTTATTTTGAAAGCAGTCATCTTTAACACCCTAAAACAATTTCACATTAAAAAACAGTGTACATGACACAGAATGGATGCAAACAGCAGCCACAGGAAAGGAGGGGTGGGAGACGGATAGGGTCAAGTGGACAGGGAGCCCGCAGGCTGTGGGTCACATGATGAGAAGCCACATGTTCTGAAAAACACACTGGAGAAGAACAGTGGTGACCAACGAAGTCCTCTGCCCTCGCCACCCGGACCTTCACCAGTGTCCCCAGCTTCAGGACAGGCCGAGCTGCGACTGCCTGATGCTCCTAAGACTCAGCCCCAGGGTGGGAGGTCCACACGCCCCAGCTGAGGACTGCGAGGCAGGGCGGGGGCAGCTAGCAGGGAACATGGAAGCGG